>NC_041393.1:545368637-545419062 GCF_002162155.2 Triticum dicoccoides | reverse complement strand
CGTAGCAGGCGACGACGCAGCGTGCCACGGCCACTACTAGAAAAACCCCTACTAATGGCGCACCTAATATGGCCATTAATGGCGCATCTGTGGTGCGCCATTAACAGCACGCCATTAGTATTTTTTACTAATGGCGCACCACCTGGTGCGCCATTAGTATCTGGTATACTAATGGCGCACCGCGGGTGCGCCATTAGTATAGGCCAGCGTGCGCCATTAGTATGCCTCCCAGGGGCCATGTATACCCAGGTGCTTTGGCATACTAATGGCGCACCACCACTGGATGCGCCGTTAGTAACCGCAGCATACTAATGGCGCACTACCCAGTGATGCGCCATTAGTATGCACTGTCATACTAATGGCGCACTGTCCTGTGATGCGCCATTAGTATGCCTCCCAGGGGCCATGAATATTATGTTTTTTTTATCTTTTTATTTTCTGTTTTTTGCACAGGTTACAAAATGTATAGTTTGACAAAATATAGACAGCACACATCAACAACAGATTCATCGAATACAATAGAAGATTAGTCTTTGAATACAATTCATCATATTAGTCTCCGAATACAATTCATCATATTAGTCTCCGAATTAAAAAGACCGAACAAAGATAGAACATTATATTACAAGTCTCGAGACCGCGAGTAGCGAGTTTGTCTTCACATTACAAGTCGATATCGATCATCTAAACTACCATCACATAGAAGAGAGCTGCGGTCATCACGATGAGCATCATCACGATGAAACTCGTCTTCATCCGGTTCCTCCAACGCTCCCTCCCCTCTCCCGCTAGATAGCGGGCGTATCTAGATTCGGCCTCGGCCCTAGTGGTGTACCCTTTGTAACTGTTACCGCTGAATCGGTGAACCTGTCTCCGACACTCCTCCCAGTCATCGTAGACTCCGGGAACCTTACCCTTGTACACGACATACGTCGGCATCGCTATGCACTAGCCAAACGAAACGTTAGTACCAATTCACAGACAATACATAAGCAATATATAATTATGCAATAGAACGATCGGAAGAGAAAAGGAAGACATTAATAGCATCGATTACATCTAAGTTGAACGACTCTCGAAACCAAAGAGACATACTACAAGTTCATTAAAGTTTAATTACAACACGAGCCAATCGATGTTTCAGAACTAGACAACTCGACTCAAGGGACCGGAGCGTGGATGAAGCCGCCGTCTATCGTGGGAGTCATGAAAGAACGGGCGTTGTCATCCTGCATTTGTAGCATTGTGTCGATGTCACTGTTGGACGGTTGATTTCTGAGGTAGAACTGCCCCGAGGTACGAAGGACATCTTGATGGATGATTTCCGCAAACTCCGACTGGATGCGAAAGAATTCTTGTCGGAGGTCCGCGTCCTGGATTGCCGACACGCTCGCAGCCCAATCTTTGAGTTTACTCGGTAGCAGAAGTTGATGATGGTCCCGTACGATCGCCCGCATGTGATGGATGGCGTAGTAGGCACCCTTCTGACCGCCAGGCGGCTGCTTGACGTAGCAGAACATCGTATTGTGGGAGAACACGTGCTTGCCGTACTTACGAATAGGCCTGGTGAAGGTGCCTCCAGATTGGGCGTAGCCGGGGAGAACATCATCAAGAACCTTCTTGACATTTGTGTAGTCTACGTTCGACTGACGGTCCGGGTCGAAATACGTGGCCATGGAATATTTGGGGCTTAGGAGGACGAGCGTGCAACGTGTGTCACTGCAGAAAACACGGAATGTTAAAAGAAAAACGATCGAAAAGTAAGAATTCATATGTTACGGGCCGGTTGAGGGGAGGACTTACTCAGGAAAGTAAGGCACGAGGAAGTTATCCTTATCTTGGTTTGCCAGAATGACGCCTTCGAGGTAAGAACTCGCGACTTGCCGGTCCCCAGCGCTGCCCAAGATCTTGGCACGCATGTAGAAGGGGTCGACTATCACGATGTCCGGGGTCTTGTCGCGAATGATCCGCATCTCCATACTCAGCGAAAATAGCCGAACGAATGTGTAGTGCAGCGGATGAAGGTTCAACATAGCGTGGATGTCATCAAAACGCAGGACGATCGTACGCCCGTTGGAGTTATCCACAAAGCCCTTGCCCTCTGGCACCTTGGCCGCGAAAACCGGGTATGCCACATCCTTCTCCCTGAGACGCCGCTTCTCCAAAGCAAGAACACTGTCATGCAGACTCCGCATAGCACCGGTTGCAGCATTGAGCATATTTGTCGGTAGCATCGCCCTACCCGCCACATGCACCCTCCTCGAGATATCCTGCGGTGAAGGTGGCCCGTCCTGAGCAGGATCGTACTCGGTGCCGGCTGGCTCGCACCCTTCTTAGTCTTTCTTTTGCGTGCCTTCTTCTTCTCCTGTAATGGGACCGAGTTCTGCTCATAGACCGCCTTCTTGAGTGTGTTGGGGCTGATAATATTTCGCACCTCGCCTATCAGAGGCTCGGTGAAGTCGGCAGCTGGAGGCGTCTCCTGAGAGCTGAACGCCAGACGGCGCCTGTTGCAACTTGGCTTCTCCGCGGTACGAGCTAAATCGCACACGTCTTTTGTTGGGTTTGGTTCTTGAGAAGGAGGCCCCATGAAGTCGCCATCGTACCCATGCTCGGCAAAGTACTGATCGACGTTGCCAAATGTATCATCGTCATCGTCGTCGTCGTTCTGATCCTGTGCCGTATGCATGTTTGGATCCAGTGGCATAGGGATGTCCGGCACCGTTACGGCGGTCTTGCCATGGGGCCTACTTGGCGCCGGCACGACTGGCGGTGTTGTCCTTCTTTTTCGCAAATGGAGTTCTTCTGTGGAACGGACATCCTTTAGGTAGGGTGGTCCTGCTTCTTCTTGTGGTGTATGCTGCTACTTCATCATCGTCGTCATGTTCGATCCTCGCGTCGCCGTACTTGTCGAAGTCTTGCTCATTGGCTACTCCATCCATTCCGATGATCTTCCTTTTGCCTCTCCTCACGACAACACGAATGGGCTTTGGCGGGTCGGTAATGAAGAAGCATTGGTCCACTTGGGAAGCCAGTACCCATGGCTCATTTTTCGCGGTGACGTTTGCGCCCGCGGTCTTGGATTTGGCTTCGGGTATAACCATGGTGGTGAAATACCGGTCTTCTTTTATGACGTTCTTGGCCCATCTGACAGGGAACATCGGGACCTTCTCTCCAGCGTAGCTCAGCTCCCAGATCTCCTCGATCCTTCCGTAGTATCTGTCCTTGTCGTTACCGGTGTAGGATTCCATCGTTACCCCAGAGTTCTGATAACCATCGCTCTTCATGTCCTTGGCCTCGATGTAGAATGTGTAGCCGTTGATATCGTACGCCTCATAGGTCATCAGGTTGTGCTCGGCGCCCTGTGACAAGGCGAATATGAGTTGTTCTTCCGCGGAAGAATCCTCATGTAAAGGGTACGACAGAAGCTTATGCTTGAACCAACGCGTGAAACATGAGTTGTGCTCTTTGAGTGTATCTCCGTCCGTCCTCTGTTGGCCTCGGTCATTGTACGTCTTTTTAATAAAGGTTTTGTGCTCTACCACCCAAGGATCGACCATGTCTATGTGTTGTAGCGCGACTAGGTTTGCTCTTTCAAAGTCGGCGAGTCGACCCTCGAAGTCGACATGCATTTCGCGGCGACCCTCACGGTGACCCCATCCAGCGAGCCTGCCGAGGTGCCTGTTGACGGGCAGACCAACGGGGTTCTCGATGCCTAGATAATTCGTGCAGTAGGAGATGCACTCTTCGGTCAGAAAGCCCCTGGCTATGCTTCCTTCTGGACGTGACATGTTGCGAACGTATCCTTTGATGACACCATTCATCCTTTCGAACGGCATCATGCTGTGCAGGAACGTCGGCCCAAGTTGGATGATATCCTCCACTATATGGACCAGCAGATGCACCATAACGTCGAAGAATGCGGGCGGGAAGTACATCTCAAGCTCGCATAGTATCACCACGATCTCTTCCTGTAGCCTTCTGAGTTGCCTCACGCCAATCGACTTCCGAGAGATGACGTCGAAGAAGTTGCATAGGCCAAATAGCGTTTCACGGACGTGCGCGTCCATGATCCCACGGATTGCAACTGGAAGTATCTGCGTCATCAGCACGTGACAGTCGTGAGACTTCATCCCGCTGATCTTCTGCTTCGCTGGGTCTAGGTATCTGCTTATCTTCCCCGCGTAACCGTAAGGAAGTTTTACTCCTAGGAGGCAGGTGAAAAACTGCTCGATCTCCTCCTGACTTAGAGTGAAGCACGCGGGAGGGTAGTCATTTCCAGTCTTCTTGGCCTTTTTGCCTTTGCGACGACTTTCTGTGTCCTGCTTCACCTCATCATCATCATCATCATCATCATCATCATCATCATCATCATCATATATAGCGTGAAGCTCTTGCCTGATGCCCATTGATTTCAAGTCTGCCCTTGCTTTCAGCCCATCTTTGGTCCTCTCTGGCATGTTGAGCAGGGTACCAAGCAGACTCTCGCACACGTTCTTTGTGATATGCATGACATCAAGGCTGTGAGGCACACGGTGGATCTTCCAGTACGGCAAGTCCCAGAAAATAGACCTCGTTTTCCATACCTTCAGCAGCGGCTCTGGCGCCTTTCGCTTCTTTCCCGGCTCTGGCGCCTTTTGCTTCTTTCCCGGCAGTGGGCAGTCTTTCCAATTTTTCAACAGCTTGTCTATTTCCTCGCCGCTCCTCGTACACGGGCGTTTTCGGGGTTCGGTTTCACCATCGAACAGATCCTTGCGTTTCCTCCACGGGTCATCGTCGCGAAGCCACCTTCGATGTCCCATGAACACGGTTTTCGAAGACCCGGGATCTCTATCTGGCTGGCGATACGTTGTGTCATCCATGCACCTTACGCATCCAGAAAATCCGTGGACTACCCGCCCCGCAAGATATCCGTAACCGAGATAGTCGTGCACCGTCGTGAGCAGTGCGGCTCTCATAGGGAAATATTCTTTCTCTGCGGCGTCCCACGTATTGGCTGGCGTTTTCCACAGCGTGTCAAGCTCCTCTTTCAGCAGCCCCAGATACAGATTGATGTCGTTCCCTGGTTGTTTCGGCCCTTCAATTAGCATACTCATGTGAATGTACTTCCTCTTCATGCACAACCAAGGGGAAAGGTTGTACATCCACACAAACACAGGCCAGGTGCTATGTGTGCTTCTCTGGCTGCCAAACGGATTGACTCCATCGGTGCTCGCGCCCAGCACGATGTTCCTTGGATCGTTCCCAAATTCTGGGTATTCGAAGTTCAATGCTTGCCACAGGCTCGCATCCTTAGGGTGACTCAGCATCTTGTCTTTTTTATCTATCTCCGGATCATTTGCGTCATCTTCTCGCTTCTTCTCCTCCCTATCCGCGTGCCAACGCAGGAGCTTTGCTACCTTAGGATCCGCGAAATACCGCTGCAGACGAGGAGTGATCGGAAAGTACCACACCACTTTTCGAGGAGCTTTCTTCCTCTTCTTGTATCGAGTGCACCGCACACCGGACATATTGTAGACTCCGCGTGCTCGTCCCGATAAATGATGCAATTGTTCATGCACACATGGTATTTCACGTGCGGTAAATCCAGAGGACACACGATTTTCTTTGCCTCCTCCAAACTGGTCGGGCACTTGTTCCCCTTGGGAAGACGTTCGTGCCAGAATGACATGTTCTCGTCGAAGCATGCGTCGGTCATTTTGTGTTTTACCTTCATCTCCAGAGCCATGAGCGTTACTTTCAGGCGGGTATCCTCGGGCCTGCATCCTTCATACAACGGAGTAACCGCGTCTAACTCAAGTTGATCCATCTTGGCTTTCTCTCGGGCGGCAGCTCTTGCGTTATCCGTCTGCTTGAGAAGCAGCTCTTGAATATGAGGGTCCTGCACCTAGCCCATCGATGGTCCAACGTCGTCTGCTCCGCCGGCATCATCATCATGTCCTGCATCTTCTACATGATGACTGTGTACAGCATCACCGTCGTGATCATCTCCTGGGGATTCTTCGTCTTCTCGCCCCCCCGAGCCGCGGTGGTTGTCTTGCTGCCCTTCCTCATTTCTTGCCCGGCCCCCATGAACGACTTCGTAGTCATCATCATCACCTTGCCACCGATAGCCATCCATGAAACCACGCAAGAGCAGGTGGTCCCGCACCTGCCCAGAATCCGGGTCCGCAATAAGGTTGTTCAGCTTGCATCTTCGACACGGACATCTTATCTCCGTCTCGTTCTTTTGAAGCATCTCGGCCTTCGCGGACCTCAAAAACCTATTCACGATGCCTTCGGTCATCGTGCGGACCATGGTCGCCTGCGGGGTAGAGCAAAACGATATTTTAGAACCAAGAAAAAATTTGGCATGACTTTCCCTAAAAATAGGACCAAAAAGAATGCTTAATGCCAAAATTCTCGCCGAAACGGAAATGAATCAACATTCCGGCAAAATATTGGCAACTATCGCATTTCAAATACCGGTACACCTCCAAACACAAACACATATGCAACACCACAAACATATGCAACACCACGAACATACATAGATCTAGCTAGGCCATAAAAAGTGCATGTGCACATTGTTTGTAGGGAGAACAACATAAATATAGCTTCCCCCCTTACTTACCTAGCAAAACAAGGTAACTTAACCACTTAATTTGAATGAATCTATGGTGGAAATGAGGTGAAAAAGAGGAGGCACCCGAGACAAGGAGGAGGCGGTGGAGAGAATGAAGTGGGGAGAAAGTGAGTGTGGGAGGAGAGGCTGTCCAAAATATCTTGTTGCTGCCCACTTACTAATGGCACACCAGCAACAAATGCGCCATTAGTAATCCAGGTTACTAATGGCGCACCCCCTGGCGGTGCGCCATTAGAACTTTTGCAAAAAAAGGAATAAAAGCAATAATAAAAAAATAACATTAGTGGCGCACCTCCTGGATGGTGCGCCATTACTAGTTACAACTAGTAATGGCGCACCACCAGGGGATGCGCCATTAGTATGTTTGGACAGGCGCACTAGTTCAAAAAAAAATTGGTACTAATGGCGCACCGTGGTCAGGGTGCGCCATTAGTAGTTTCAACACTAATGGCGCATCAGAGGGTGGTGCGCCATTAGTATATACTAATGGCGCACCACTTGTCTGGTGCGCCATTAGTCTCATTTCCATCTATAGCCCTTTTCCTAGTAGTGGGCGTCGCATGCGGAGGCGAGTCAGTAACATGACTTGCCCCCCGCACCGCAGCTTACCGTACCGAGGGGCATAGTTGTACTGACACATCTTCCTTGTATGGACTTTGCCCCATTATCTATCTTAGGGGTGTGTGTGCGAGTCTGTAACATGACTTGCCCCCGTACTGAGGGGCATAGTTGTACTTACACATCTTCCTTGTATGGACTTTGCCCCATTATCTATCTTAGGGGTGTGTGTGGGTGCGTGAAATAGAATAACTGAATTGCGCCTGTCAAACGAGCGCACTGCCACGTTAGCACGAGGCCGAGCCGGGGGGAGGGGGGTCAGGACCCTCCCTTCCCCCATCCCGGCGAGGCCGAGCCAGGAACGAGCCGTAGCGACGCGTCGTCGCATGCGGAGGCGAGTCCGTAACATGACTTTCCCTCGTTATCTTATCTTTATTTTTTAGGGGAGAAACCAGCACCGTTATGAATTATTTTTTCATTTCTACTTCTTTGATAATTTTTATTGTACTGTTTTGAGTTATTATTTGTACTTTAGCCGTTTGTTTTCTCCCTCTATTTTTTTATTGTATTTGATTTTTGGTATTATCTTTTGTAACTGCCTAGAGATAGTGGGCTTCGCCATGGTTGTGGGCTTTAGCCATCCGTTTTCTCCCACTCATCTTTTAACCCTCCCACTCACGTTTTAACCTCCTATCTTCCCCGTTCTGGTCCGCTCCCGTCCCCAAATCGATTCCTTCTTCGTTCCCCTCTTCTTCTCTTCTCGCAGGGGGAGTTGCTACTCCTGTTTTGCCGTGGGAGCATCAGCCGGCGGGTTCAACCGCAGGGGTGGAGGTCCGGGTGCTCTATTTTGTTACTTCTGCTCTGCCATCGACTTTATTGCGTCCTCTTATGTACATATTTTCTCTCTATTTCTAATCTATTGCTCTCTTTCTGTCTCAGGCTACACTCGCTAGGGTTCCTTTGCTGTTGAACGAGCGGTTGGCGGCAGAGATAGTGGATTGCGTGTCAGATTTTATGTTTGCTGGTAAGAGTTTTGTTTTGTATGGCGTGCTTCGTTTCTGAAATAGTTCAGAGCCCTAATTTTTTTTCATGTGTCTTTGTAGATCTGGTTTGGCAGATTTTAGGACTGTAGATCTCAATGGGTACATCATCCAATCTGAACAAGTTGAATGCAGGTGATTTTCCCGGTATTTTGGATGATGTTTCAACAGATCTGCTTTTTAGGTTGTACAGGTGTTGCTGTATCTACTTTATAAGTTGTATATATTTTGATAGCTGTTAATTTTGCCCTGGAATGTGTGGTGTGTATGGTTTTGGCAGTTGATGCGACGTGCAGATAGGTTGTAGTACTTATAACCATGTGTAATTTGAATTGGTGTCCTCGCATTTGAATAGGTTGTAGTAGTTAGTGAAGAACTAGTATGATGTTGAAAGAGTTGTCTTTTCTGAAGTTTGTTGTGCCAGTGGTGGGCACATATCGTTTTACTGGGTGCACTTGTAGTGTTCACATAGTTGAACTGATTGCTTGTTCATGTACTTTTTTGCTAATTATGATGTTGTTGCAGATGTTGGAGTGTCGGTGCCTCCTGATTCTGACAAATCAGAACACTTTCAAGATCTTGTGAATGTTATTTTTTGACACCAAATCCTCTAGAAGAACTTGCGAATGTTGCTGGTGTTTCCCTTATATTTACTCTTTTTTTATCAGCCTTGAATATATATATATATATGCTTAGTTACATCAGTTGTTCCTTTTGTTTTTTGACTGATGCTATTCGCTTTATCTATCTTGTCTCTGCAATGTTAATTGTGTTTTAATTTTATATGTGTGTGCTTATGTTATTGATTTGTGCAGTTAATGACAGCCCTGGTGTTCGTGAGGAAATTGCTGATGTTGTTAGAGATATTAATGATGGAGTGTATTCTCTTAACGTTGATGGTGGTGATGCCAGCTTGCAGTTGTCTCTCACTCAGTCACAAAGTGTTGATGGCACTGAGCTTGTACTCAGGCTAAGGATGTTCCTATGCAGTTACAGCTCGAGGATGAAAGGATAAGAAAGAAGAAGTATGATTTCCGGAGGAGAAAGGAGTTGGAACAGCGTCAAAAGGCTGCCTGTGTGCAAGAAAGTGATGTTGATGTTGCTCAAGCTCCTAAATGTGTAGGCGATGAAGGTGGTGACGCGGTTTTTTCAACTGTTGATGTTGGATCTCATGGAAGTGACATGACTGTGAAGACAAACTTGATGCAAACTCATTTGACGCAAGTGTTTAATCGTGATGCAGTTAAGGAGAAGAAAGCTGTTTTGAAGAGGAAGATGTTAGATCAAAATCCTGATGGCACACAGAGGCGTAGCCCACGTGTGAAAGCTGGTTCCCGACCTAGTAATAGCAAAGCTGATGCGGATAGTGTTGGTGTGTAAGTTGGTCCAAGCAAACTTGGTGGCTCCCTTGTTCGTCGTAGTCCACCAGGTTTGACAAATAAGAAGCCTTCTTCGTCTCCTCTTCAAGAGCGGTCTTTGTTGAAAGAAAATAAGAAGCGTAAAGTTCATCCTGCAAAGCTGAACAAAGGTGTTAAGAAGCGTGCTCGTGTCGAAGCTGAAGATGTTGTATCTGAAGAAGATGATATTGAAGTTGATTCAGAAGATGAATTTGCAGTGGTATGTGTTTTGTACTGCATGTGACTTGCTAGTTGTACTTGCAATGATTTAATTGTGTTTGGGCTAGTATGCTGGCCAGGTGAGGCTGGTCATTGTTCGCATCCATTTGAGGGTGGTACTGATGTTGTTTTAATAGTTGAACTGGTGCAAACTTTTCTTTGTTTTACTTACTTTCATATGCTTGTTTTCTTTTCTATATTCATTGTTTGCAGTGGTATGTGTTTTGTACTGCATGTGACTTGCTAGTTGTACTTGCAATGATTTAATTTGTGTTTGGGCTGGTATGCTGGCCAGGTGAGGCTGGTCATTGTTTGCATCAATTGAGGGTGGTACTGATGTTGTTTTAATAGTTGAACTTGTGCAATCTTTTCTTTTTTTTACTTGCCTTCATATGCTTGTTTTGTTTTCTATTTTCATTATTTAAGGTGTGGCTTCTTTATTTTCATTTACAGCTTGTTAGCGTTATGAGTCCGGTCAAGCCGGTGGGAGGCAATGCCGGAAAAGTTGCCTTGGATGAAGGTGACCAACGGAAATTGAACTTAACTGTGCGATGTTCGTTGAGAGAGGTTGAAGCTTGTGCTAAATTGCTCGAGAGTCGGCATGTGGCTAGGGTTCATGCATCTGGTTTTGGTTCTATCTTCAAGTGGAGGGTGAAGTCTAACATTTCCCGCCCTTTGATGGGAGTTTTGTACCTGAGGATAGATTCTGATACAATGACTCTTGACATGGGTGAGGCTAATAAGAAGTTTCGCATCACTAGCGATGGTATACAACAATTATTTGGTTTCCCTTGTGGTGGTCGTTCTGCGCCAAGGCCGTCAGAGGACGGATATGACAATGCTCTGATGAAGTTAAGATCGGAGCTTGACATTAGCAGGAACAAAGATATCAAGACAAAGGATTTGAGGAATAAGCTCAAGGAGATCGTCAAGGATCCTAGCAAAGATGACCTTGCTCTGAAAGTGTTCTTCATTATTTTGTTTATGAAGGTTGTGTTGCCTGGTTCTACCCCGCTTGTTTCCAGAGAGGCAGCAATGTTTGAGGGTCTCGTCTTTGAGGACATGGCTAAAATGGATTATTGCGAGCTGATGGTTGATGAGCTTAGAAGGGTTGTTGCCAAGTAACAGGATGGTGATACCATGGGGAAGGCAATCACAGGTTGTGCCATAGGGCCTGTACTAATGTACCTTGACTGCCTTATCCGTGGCAAGACTATGGAGCCTGACATGCGAGCCCCCCGCATATGTTTCATGGATCCTGCCAAGCTTTCTGATATGGTTGATGTAGATTTGATAAAAATAGGCAATGTAGATCCAAAGACCTGGGTGTTTGGGAAGCTTCCGTTGAGTTCTATTTCTTTTGTGTCTTGCAGACCTTTTTTATTTTAGGTATAGCTATTTTTTGTTGTAGTGGACATGTGTACTGCAGAGTTATCTGTTTATATTTTTTCATTTCTTAAGCTTTGTGAGGTTTAGGTATGGTTTTTTAGTACTGTTGTTTCACGTGTTGTTGAACTGAATAACTTTGTTCAACTGGCCTGTTGGTAAATACTAACAAATTGGAAATGAAAGTTAAAGTTTATTAGTGGTGTTGATTTTAAATCTGTTAATATCATGATTTATTTTTCCCTATGTGTTGCATTGATTGATTAACTATTTTTCCCCTTGCTTGTAGTGGAAAACTCATGAAGAGGTTGTTTTTTTCCGAGTGTATAAACGGCCAGTCCTGGAGATGCCTTCGTCTCAGGTTCTGAAGTTTTCATCTCTGCCCGGTGAGTTGAGGGATGGTCGTGGTGTTGAGGGTGCTGGTTATGTCCCCCCTGGCCCTAGTAATGCTAGTGCTTCACAGAGGCAGGGTTTTGGTATTGATGTTGTTGTTTCAGCGTTGGAGCGCGCTGAGCATATCTTAAGTAATGTGTGTTCTGAGCTGCAAAAGGTCCCAATGACAGTTGAGCGTCTGAGCTGTATCAACGGTATCCTTCCTGAAGGTCATCAATTTAATGCTGAGGAAGCTGTTGACTACATTGAGATGGAGAGAATTTTAATCGGTGATATGCGTGACGGTGCCGCTGATCTAGTTCAGAGCTCAGTTCGTCTGTTGAACAACATGAAGCATTTTAGAACTACGCAAAACTCTCGCTGCAAGCCATATGAAGAAAGTGAAAATGTTGTTATCAAGCAGTTTGAGCAGGATGAGGTTGCTGCCACCGACAGCAGGGCTGGTGATGGTACTGAGGCTAATGTTTTTGATCATGAAACGAATGATGTTGGCTTGGAGCGTCCTGATGTTGATGTGAGTCAGTCCTCGGTGTTTGCATTTTTTACTTTGTTGTTCTGCTCTCAGTGTTGTAGTTGAACTTCCTCATCTATTTATTAATAAAAAAATTCATGCAGATTGATCAGGATGAGGCTGCTGGCACCGACGGCAGGGCTGATGATGGTACTGAGGCTAATGTTTCTGATCAGCATACGAACGATGTTCGCTTGCAGCACCATGTTGTTGATGTGAGTCAGTCCTCATTGTTTGTATGTTTCTACTATGTTGTTCTACTGTCAGTATTGTAGTTGAACTTCCTGATCTACATCTGTTTATTAACTTTTCTTTTCATGCAGGAGACCAGTCATAATGTTGAGGCTGTTGTTGACCATGGATATAATGATCCATCCACTGATAAGTGCAAGGTTATTTCTATTTTTATTATGTTTATTCATATTTTCTTGAATTTTCATGCGCACCAATGTGTCTTGCTTGTTCATTCTTCTATCCCACACCGTTTAGAGTTTGCAAGGGGGTAGCTACCTTTTTTGTTACTGTTGTTTTAATTCCTTGTGTTTATTGTTGCTCATAATAGCATTGTTTTTTTGCCTCATTACATTTGAATCAGGGTCCTATTGTTGGCGATGAGCCTTGTTTGCCCGTTGGTGATGTTGCTTTGAATGTTAGCAGCAGCAAGATCGATGATATTGCTGTGAATGCTTCCAAGGTTTGTTTTTCTGTGCACCTCTTGGTAGCTTATTTTTTATTGTTAGTTTTGTTCATATTATTCACTTTTTTGAATTTTTATTTTCGTCAGATTACTGATGTTGAGCGTGAGGTTGTCCTTAGTGGTGGAGATGATGCTCGTGGTGTTCCATTGAGTAGTGGGTGCAATGTTGGTAACAAATATGCTGATGAGGATGTTGGTGCTGCCAGCATACTTGAAGCCAAATCGCCTGGTGTTGGTATTGCTGGGAATGAAAATGTTCCTGATTGTGAAGATTTGCCGAGGGAGAATTTCCCACCTGGAGGTCTTGATTACGGTGATGTATTGCAAGATGCTTCTAGCGTGGAGGAGATGCCATCCGAGGATGATGATTTACTTCTGTCAATTTCTTTTGACCCCTCGACGCAGGAGGCGCTCTTGTCGTCCCAGGATTTTCTTTCTACAGACCCTAAAAGTGCAGCAATATTGGTGTCCTCTCAAGATGTCCCATCGTCAAACCCTGAAACTGGAGGCATAATGGTCTCATCACAGGAACTACCGTCGTCTTCAAACCCTGATAGTCCAGGTAAGGACTTGTAAATGAGGTGTACTTCTCAATTTTGGCATTTTGGACATGTTCTCTTGTAGTTGTTGAACTTATTATTTTTCTTCTTTTTCTGCAAGCAGAAAGTGGTAATGTTGTTAAGGTTGATACATTTTTCTTCGCTGTTACGAGGTTGCGCACGAACCATACGAAATGGTTAGTTTGGGATTTTGCCCGTACCATTTTTGTCTCTTTTTCTTTCTCTCGTATGATTGTTGTTGTTGTTGAAGTAGTTTTAATTCATGTAATCTTTTGTGTTTTTCTAGTCACAAGCCGATGTTTCAAAATAAAGAATGTGATGCTAGTGTTGGTTCTATTGCTAAAGCGTTTGTCCCCACTGGCATGCTCAACTCATACAGTGCTGACGTTTTATTATATTCTCTATGTCAGAAGTACCGAGACACTGACAAGTTGATAGTTCTGAGATGGGTGACGATCAGTATTTTGCTTTTTTGTAAATAGGATGATAACTTTGTTTTGCCAATTTTCTAAGTGTTGTTGTTATTTTTGTACAACAGACCAAGATCCGTGATGGAAATATTGATTCCAATGTGCTAAATTGGTTCACGAGATCGGGTGCTGATGGTTTTGACCAAGTAGGTGAACTTGGACTTTTTGTACTCATTAACTAGAACTATCATGTTTTGTTTGCAGTTTTGGGAGGTGGGGGAATGAACTTGATTAGCCTACTTTTACACCTGTACTTATGAATGATGCGTGCTTCTTTTTTTAAAGCTGCACTTGTTGTCGCGAGGAAATTGAACTGATATGATTGTTCCTCAATTTTGGGCGGTACTATATACTTGAACTGATTATCTGATATTTTTAGTTTGTACTTCTGAATTTCAATTTCCCTCTTTTATTTTATTGTTTGGAGGCTGAATTTTTTGTTTCATTATGATTTGGTAAATTTATTTTTCCTCTGCGATATTTTTTTCAGCTTCTTTTCCCTACATTTGATCCGCCGTCATTTGTGCCTACCATGAAGCCTACCGATGAATCTGGGCATTGGTGCTTGATTGTTCTGAATTTGAGGTTCCGTCGTTTCGAGTGTCTTGATTCACTCCGTGATGAAACCTCGGGTGATGCAGTTAGATTCTTAAGGAATATGATAGATAATATAAAGAAGCTTTGGAGGGAGTCGAGTGTATACAGGGCCAAACCATTCTCGCCGGTGCATATTGATGGTTTCTCTTGCGAGTTTGTGCGGGTGCCGCAGCAGGAAAACGCATGAGTATCCGTTTTTAATGATTTTTGCTGGTTGTTTTTGTTGCTGGGAGATGTTGTTCCTGTATTTTTCGGATTTGTGTTGTACCATTTTTGTTTTTTCCTTTGTTTACAGGCATGACTGTGGATTCTTTATGCTACAAAACTGCAAGGCCTATCATTGCCGGGAGGATGGTGTAATTGAAATGGTCGATTACAGCCATGAAGACATTCTTGACAGTAGGAAGACTTTGCTGTATACCTGCACAACTAGCGATGTGTTTGATGTTGACTTCCGGGGTTTGTTTGGCATCGAACCCTGTACGTGTGCATGGACTTTTGTAATTTTTTTGCAGCTTGTACTTCTCTATTAGTACTTTCATGAAATATGTATTTGAACTTACCCTTTGTGTGGTATTCTTCTTTTTTGTTTTTGTTTTTTCAGGTGAGTGGCTGGATCTTGGTGATCATAACTACAGGTTCTTTGGCAGCCAGTTCTCGGAGCTCGAGCGCGTAGCTATTGATCTTCGCCAGGGGCGTTCTCCCGAGAAGACAAGATCTGGTGTTATGTAGGGGCAGTTGGGAGCTCTGAGAGGTTCTATGGCTGCTTGTGCAGAGAGCCCTACTACACCCAAGAATCCCATTGTGGAATTGATAGACAGCGATGATGATGTGTTTGACAAGATTGCTAGCGTTGGAAGAGTCATGAGGAGCGCTGCTGCCAAAGGTTTATCTCCCCTTGCTGGAATAGTGGCTCGTAGAGCTGGTGGTGCTAGGAAAGATCCTGCTTTGGATTCTAGCAATGTTGTAAGCACAAAGCATGCGCCCAGAGCTCCTATAAAGTTTTGCTCCCCTGTGCAGCAGCTTCACCCTCATAAATTCCCTCACCTGGACAAGGCTCACAGGTTGTATAATCTGTTGCTTAGTGATGAATGGCGTGAGAAGTATGCCGAGTGAGTATCTCTCATTATTTTTCCTCTTCTTTTTCTTCTGTTGTTTTTGTAACTACTATATAAATATTACCCGAACTGTTCTTTTGTATACAACTTGAACAGCTATGAATGCCTTATCTTGCTTCCCCTTCTTTTTGTTCTTGTGTGTGCTGCAGGAATACATTCTCAATGATCCCCCAGCCTGATGATAGCGTAACTAGCTTCACTGGGAAACGCATCTGGGAAGTTTTTGCATCTGGCAAAATGATGAGGGTGATGTAATGGACTTCCTCATTGATGATTGGAAGCAAGATCCCGAGAGAAATGTTGATTTCACATCTGGAAAAAGGGTATTGCTGAGTCCATATTTTATCACGATAATCAATCAGATTGTTTGTTTCTGTTAAACAAGACTGCCTATTGTTTTACGAGTTTTAATAATACTTTGCTTGTTGATCCTATCCTCCTGTATATATTTCTTTTTTGGCTTTTTTGCAGGTTGTGCTTGACTGTTCATTTTACGATGATGAAAATAAAGAGTTTAATGTGGAGAGTGCAGCGAGAGATTTCAAGAGCTATGTTAAAGATAAGGAAGACTTGCTCAGTGCCGACCTTGTGAGATCTACTAGCTGATTTTGGGTTTTATTTGTTTGTTGTGATGCTGGTTTTTATTTTGAATATTTAACATCTCTTTTTTGGTCATTTCTTTTTAGATCATGATGCCTCTATTCAAGCCTATGATTTTAGCAAAGGATAAGAAAGTGAACCACTATTCATTATATGTCATGAATCGGTACCGAAGTAGCGTTGACATCCTTGACTCTTTACATTATCCGAAGAACCGCCATCCTTCAAAGAACACCTATCATAAAGACTGCGAGAAGATTGTGAGTGACATTTATTATCTGTACTAGATTAATTTTTCTACATCTTTGTTTCTGCTTTTTCTAAGACCTAAAAATGTGTGGTTTCTTTTGTTTTTTTACAGATTTCCAGATTGGTCAAAGTAATGAAGGCTGTGTATGGTGATGCTCAGTACAATGCGAGCAAGCGGCCCAACCGGGAGCTGTTTGCAAAGAAACCAACGTTTGTCAAGGTTCCACTTCAAGGGCCAAATGAATGTGGCCATTATGCTCTGAAGTATCCGGGATCCTACGACGGTGAAAAGATCATTGAGAACATTCGAGATAATGACGTGGGTTCTAGTTGAGCTTTTCACTTTCTGTTTTTTGGCTTATTGTGTATCCTTTTTTTTATGTGTCATGGTTTTTGATAATTTGTTTTATTGTTTTTGCAGCCACGTATTGTTGATTGGAACGCTGAGGATCTATATAGAGTTGTGTTCAACCAGAATAGCCAGCTTGTGGTGACGGAGCTTCCCAAGGAGGTTCAGGCTTTGTGTAACGCCCCGGATACAACTTTCCATATTTGTAACTCGGACTCTTGCCATTTCCGGCTATGTGATATGTTATTTTCTCCGTGGTTGGGTTTTGTCTTTTGTTTTGCTTTTTTTCATGTCTTGCATTTCATATCATAGCATCTTGCGCATTGCATCGGCTTTGTTTTTATAAAGCTTGAATCCGTTCGTAGTTGTCGCGTCCCCCCCCCCTTTCTTTCATTGACCGTTTCGAGTCCAACCTTGTTCTTCGTTTTTCCCTCTTACCTAAACCGGAGTCTCTCTGTAAAGTGCGCAGACCCCCTCGCGCGCGTCTGAAAGTTGTCCCGGACCCGACCCGGGCAGTCGTTACCTTTGAGTCCGGATCATCCCCCAACATCCTTAAAACATCTCCGTTTTATTATTTGATCTCCCTAACCCATTTATCCCAGACCGCCCGATCGCTATCGGAGGATCTAAATCATCCCGCTTTTGTATATATACCTACCTAACCCTAGAATTTAGGAGCCTTGTCCCATCCACCAAATCCCCTCAGCCGCCGCCGCCACTTCTCTTCCACCTCGGGATCCCTCCCGATCCATCTCCATCCAACCAGCTCCCGCAGCCTCCTCCTCCCAATCCAAAATCCTCCCTTGGTTTTCCGCGCCGCCAAAATCCCAGCGGCCACCCTCCTCCTCCTCTCGATCCATCCTCCTGCCCAGCTTCAGATCAGGAGCCTCAATCTCGAGCTCCTCTGCTTCTTCCCCAAGCGCCCGAGGCCTACCTCTTCTCCCCTCGATCCGGAAGGGATCGTGGAGCTGCTCGAGGCCCCGAGCAGTAGCGCTCGGCCTCGTTCCCTCGCGCCGCCGCCCCTAGCAACCAGATCCTCCAAGTCGCCCCCGTCTCTGCACCTGCGCATTCTCTGTCTCTGCTGTCGTCTTCGCGTGCCACGCCAGAGTTCCACCTCCCCGGAGCGGAGCTCCTCCTGCCGACGCCCTCTGCTACCCAGGCGAGCCCCTTCGCGCCCTCTCCTTCCCTTCCTCCTTTCCTGTTCTTCTCTCTCATATATGGAGCTCTCTGTCTCCCAGAACCCATCCACGACCGACGACCTCGAGTTGCCATGGATGGGTGCCGCCAAGTTCAGCCACAAACGCCGGGAACCGCTCCGCCACGACCTCCTCCGCCGTCGCCAAGGACCTCCCAGTCGCGCAGCCCTTCACCGGAGTCTCAGCCGCACCAGGCCGCCACTGCGTCCCCTGCTTCTCGTCGCGCCGGCCTCCGCTTCCTCTTCGTCGAGCAGGGACTCGCTCGTTCCAGCGCGCCTCCGCCCGCGCCAAGTCCATCTTCATGACCAGCCGCCGTCACCAAGACCTCGCCTCCGCCCAGATCCTACCTGGCGCCGCCGCCTTCGCTTGCCTCGCCGTCGCCAGGACCCCTGCCGCCGTCTTCTGCATCGCCTGCTGCTGTTTCTGTTCGTCAGAAACGAGCAGCAGCTTGCCCGCCCCTTCGCCCGCGTTGACCGCCTCCACATCGCCCAGGCCCAGCGCGCCAGCCTCTCCAGCCAACGCCAGGCCCAGCCAAGCCAGCGTCAGGCCCAGCCAAGCCGCACCAAGGCCCAGCTCCCTGGAGCCCAAGGTGAGCAGCACCTCGGCTCCTCCAGATGTGGCCCGGATCATGTTTTTTTCAGATCTGTGAATTTAGCTATTATCCGAGGATTTACAGATTTACAGAAAAGTCCTTGCACATCATGCATATAATAACTAATTAACCGTGCATGGGATTAAAATGTTTCAAACATGTAAAATGCTTAGAATTTTGTGTAGATTAATAATTTGTCACTTTCATCCATGTTAAATATGTTTAAATTGTTGTTTGCATTAATTTGCTAAAATGCCATGTTAAAATGCTTTATTTCATAACTAAATAATCGTAGCTCGGTTTTAAATAAACTTTATATGTAAATGGGGTGGAAAAATGCCTAGTTTAACATGGTGCACTTTGTTTTACTGTTTAACAACTCTAAAATTGTGTTTAAGGCAGAACAGTACCAATTTCATAATTTGCATATGGGGATTTTCCGGAATTGTTGTTTGTTGTTCCGGCCTCATTTAAACTTGCCTAGATATGTAGTTTTCTTGTGCTTCACCCCTTGCCATGTTTAATAACATTTAATGTTGTTGGGTACATAACCGAGATCAAACTAAATAATTGCATGTGGTGTTTTGTCAATATGCAACTCGTTGCATATTGAGCTCCACTTAACTTGTACTATGTTGTTGCATTTTGCCATTCCATGCCTATTTAAACCGGACATGCATCATACTTGATTGTGCATCATGCCATGTTTATGTGATGTTTGTTTACCATGTTGTTTGCTTCTTTTCGGGTTGCCTTCGGTTTCGTTCCAGAGTTGTGAGATTTGTTCGACTACGTCCGCTTGTCTTCTTCATGGACCTGTTCTTCTTCCTTGCGGGATTTCAGGCAAGATGACCGCTACCCTAGATCTCACTACTATCATTGCTATGCTAGTTGCTTCGTTCTATCGCTATGCTGCGTTACCTATCTGTTGCTCTTCAAGCCTCCCAAATTGCCATGACCCCTAACCTTTGACACCCTTCCTAGCAAACCATTGCTTGGCTATGTTACCGCTTTTGCTCAGCCCCTCTTATAGCGTTGTTAGTTGCAGGTGAAGTTGAAGATTGCCCCATGATGGACAGGATTATGTTGGGATATCACAATATCTCTTATATTATTAATGCATCTATATACTTGGTAAAGGGTGGAAGACTCGGCCTTATGCCTGGTGTTTTGTTCCACTCTTGCCGCCCTAGTTTCCGTCATACCGGTGTTATGTTCTCGGATTTTGCGTTCCTTACGTGGTTGGGTGATTTATGGGACCCCCTTGACAGTTTGCTTTGAATAAAACTCCTCCAGCAAGGCCCAGCCTTGGTTTTACCATTTGCCTCACCTAGCCCTTTTTCCCTTGGGAGTCGCGCTCTCGAGGGTCATCTTTATTTTACCCCCCCCCCCCCCGGGGCCAGTGCTTCTCTAAGTGTTGGTCCGAACTGAGCTGCCTGCGGGGCCACCTCGAGGCAACCTGAGGGTTGGTTTTACTCGTAGCTACTCTCATCCGGTGTTGCCCTGAGAACGAGATATGTGCAGCTCCTATCGGGATTTGTCGGTGCATCGGGCGGCTTTGCTGGTCTTGTTTTACCATTGTCGAAATGTCTTGTAAACCAGGATTCCGAGTCTGATCGGGTCTTCCTGGGAGAAGGTATATCCTTCGTTGATCGCGAGAGCTTATCATGGGCTAAGTTGGGACACCCCTGCAGGGTATAATCTTTCGAAAGCCGTGCCTACGGTTATAGGCAGATGGGAATTTGTTAATGTCCGATTGTAGATAACTTGACACCAGATCCTAATTAAAATGCATCAACCGCGTGTGTAGCCGTGATGGTCTCTTCTCGGCGGAGTCCGGGAAGTGAACACGGTTTTTGGGTTATGTTTGACGTAAGTAGGAGTTCAGGATCACTTCTTGATCATTGCTAGCTTCACGACCGTTCCTTTGCCTCTCTTCTCGCTCTTATTTGCGTATGTTAGCCACCATATATGCTTAGTCGCTGTTGCAACCTCACCACTTTACCCCTTCCTTTCCCATTAAGCTTTGCTAGTCTTGATACCCATGGTAATGGGATTGCTGAGTTCTCGTGGCTCACAGATTACTACAACAACAGTTGCAGGTACAGGTTATGCGATGGTCATGACGCGAGCGTCATGTTTGCTTGCTTTGGAGTTCTTCTTATGCTTCTTCTTCGATCAGGGGATAGGTTCCAGGTTGGCAGCCTGGGCTAGTAGGGTAGATGTCATTTGAGTTTCTGTTTATGTTTCATCTGTAGTCGGATGGTGCTCTTATGTAAGATGATGTTGTATTCGTGTGGCATTGTATGCCTTTTGTATGTATCCCCATCTATTATGTAATGTTGATGTAATGATATCCACCTTGCAAAAGCGTTTCAATATGCGGGTCTATCCTTGGTGGGACCTTCAAGTTCCTTTTGGATAGGGTCGCATATTGGGCGTGACACTTTGGCTCCTGGTGCATAGGAGAAATGGTGATCATTTGCGTAGTGAATGGGATAGTTGTGTGATATATCTCTTGAAAGCATTGTAGGCTCTATTTGTAGTGTTTGATGTCTTGTCGAGTACTATGTAATAACTAGTATATTTTGTGTTGTGTTTAAGTGTGGCACACTGTTTAACAAACTTTTTTCCCATGATGATTGTGTGGTTGAATAGCTATTTCACTTGTGTATGTTTCATCGGGAATTCATTTTGGTTAAGTTTTATTTTTTTGTACTGAAGACTTATATACTTGTGGAATTGAAAACACCTTTTTTCAAGTGTATTTACGAGTTGTTGCTGAGAAAGTGAGATTTATTTTATTTTTATCCGATTCCAACCTAAGTTGGATCTTTATAGTTTTTGGACTCTCATTTTCTTGTACTTATGATATAGTTCTGTTAGTACTGATTTGTAATCTCATTCAGCGTAAGGCTTTTCAAAATTTGGTGCCAAATTTTTGTTTGAACTTCTTGAACTTTAGTAGTTGAACTTCATAGTAAAAGTTAAAGCACTGGTTTAAATTAGCTACGTTTAAGTTCAAAACTACTTCTTTCTCAAGGCATTAATTGGTATCATCATAGCACTTATTGAATAAACTAAGTTGTACTGAGATTTCAATTGTACTAGTACTTTGATTAATTATTTATTTTTTGTGTTGTTTGAGGCTAGTACGTCTTTTGTTGTGTTTCTTATGATATTTCTCCTTTGTCGAACTGATATCTTTTTGATTTAGTTTTGGCCTTCTTTTTTTCTAGGTTGTGGTTCTTCTCCAGGTTTGGTATAATCATAGCACTTGCCCGTATAGACTTAGTTGTACTGAGATTTCAGTTGTATTATTACTGTTATTCTTAGTGTGTCACTGTTTTAGGGAATGTGAACTGAAGCTTCCCGGTCCTTTTTATATTTTGTAGAATGAATGTACCGTGTGTTCAAGTGTACCAGAACTTTCAGTCCTAGCATGCTAGTGACTACGAAATACGTACTGGTGTTTCTTTGCTTTTCCTGTTGCAGTACTTAGTGAATTTCTAACTACTATTAGCACGATGCTTTTAGTATTGAATGTTGTCCTCGGCCTAAACTTAGTCTTTTTAGTGTTCTTCTGAAACTAAAAACTGATTTTTTAGTGTGATAGTACTACCGTTCATGTCTAAGCTGTACTGAGCGTCCAAGGCTACTATTTTCTTTTGTCCTTAGTTAGTCTGCCACTGTTTTTTGTGCGAAAATATTTATGTGTTATTTTTATTTCTCCATGACTAGTGCTGCGTGGCAGCCATCAAGTTTCAACTTCAACCTACTTCAACTTCAAATGATGGATCAACAAAATAGGAAGCTAGCAAACTTGTTGGATGTACTTGATATACATAGGCAAACTTGTTCAAACCCTGACACACATAACATAAGGTAGCTGGTTCAACATAACGAAAGCAAACTACAAATCTGAAACAACAAGACTAAGGACAGGCAAAAGTGCGAGCAACACGAATGCAGACTTTCATGCATCTTTATCCGCGAAGTTGCAGTGGTAGTAGGGGTCAGCCTCTTGCTCTTTTGAAATATCCCAACCTGTCACGATGTTGTCGATTGTCTTCCATGACTTGTGCGTTGCGTACGCATCTATTCCTGCGTACGTGATGAGGTTGTCTGGTAGCGGGCTGGTCCCCCACAGTTTGTGGTCTGCCCTGTCCATCTTCTTCTTCATGCCTTCGTAGAATGGGTGGATGACGCCGCCTGCAACATCGGCCAAGGAGTCGTAGTATTTGGTGGTCTTTGGATCTTTCCACTTGCGCTGCATGTCGATGAAGTTGTTGGGGTTGATTTCCAAACCAGAGTTCTCCAGCATCCGCTTGTCACCTCCAATGCTGAAACCGCCAAATGTGTACAATTTCTCCTCCTGCAGGAAGTCTTTGAGGCGCTTGGGCCTGCAAGGGGGAGACACACATTTAAAGATTAGTCTTCTTTTTTGAAGATTTAAATCTTCTGCTTTTTTGTGTTTTACAAGTGATAATCCATGAGGTAGATGCTTATATATTTATTAGTAATGCATGAATGTAGTTCAGAAACTAGTACACAAAGTCCTGAAATTAAATTCAACTACACCGTGTTACTTTTTCTTTTTTGCTATCTTCATTGCTTCACCAAATGCTTCACCAAATTCAAGAATCATTTTACCAGAGTCAATGATATATGTGCTGCTTGATTCAAGTTTAGTTTTATTTTTTGTTGAATAAAAGACCTATACCAGTGCTTGATACATCTTTGTGCATTAATTCTATATCAAGTTCAAAAATTAGTTTGAGAAACATGTGCATCAAGATATGGACCTATACCACTTCACCAAAGATCTTTTAATACATCAATTCTATAAACTATACTAGTGCATCAAGATCAGAATCTATGCTAGTACATCAAGTTCCAAAATTAATTTGGTGCATCAAGTTTAGAATGCTATAAACTTTTTTCAGATGCTAATCTGGTGAAACAATCCACTTCACAGTTTCAGAAATGCATGTAAATTGAGAAACATGTACTCATGCATCCACTTCATAAACTATAGTAGTTCATCTAGTTGGGAAACAAGTTAGTTAAGTTTTTAGTGAGTAGTACTAGTACAACAGATGAATGAACAGTAGTATGGGTTACCATTTTGTGGCTGCTGCGATGTGGTATACCAAACAGAGTTCTTCGACGCACAACTGCACGACTACCGCCATCTGTGGAGGTTCTTCTTGGTTGGTGTATTCCACATCAACTCTGATGAAGCTCGGATACAAGCCGCCGCCCTTCATCCTGAGCCTGCTCATTACCTCGTCGGCCTTGTCTGGTATGCTGGTGCAGACGATCTCTAGCGTCTCCTTGCCGTGGAGCTCAACCCCTTCGAGCGTTTTGGTGTACTCGCGCTTCTTGCCGGGGACGTGAATGTTGACGAGGTTGCTGCTCTTGTTCGACGTCTCGCCATGGTGACGCTTGGCGGACGGTTCCTCCGCCATTGCCTTCCTTTGGCGACTGTGGGCTTGGAGATAGAAGTTTTTGGTTTGTGTGCAATGGAGATGGAAGCAGCAATGGCAGTTCTGTGAATGAGGCAGAGATGGAAGACAATGGGGCTTTTGCAGTGTGTCGACGGTGGTGTGGGGGGCGGTTCGTCGGGGGCATGGGTGTAGTGGTTGTGGGGGTCGCCGCTTGCAGTGCGTCGTGGCAACCGCCCAGTGGGTGGCGCGGGTGGTGGCCTGGAAGAACTAACCGTCCAAGACAAATGTTTTTTACTGCTGCACTGATTAGTCTTGCCAAGCTGTACTTACGATCTGCTAAATCCCACTTGCACGTCTCTGCAGTGGTGATGATGGCATTTTGCACTGTTTAGGTGACGTATGCTCTGTGATGTTTTTCCGTGTGGATGTTTAAGTATTGTTTTTCCATTGAAGTCTTATACACTAGTTTATCTCAAAACATTTTTTCAGTGCCCTGGAAGTTGTTGCTCAAAACTTGTACTTATTTTATTCTCATCTGTACTAACCTAAGTTAGGCCTTTATAGTTTTTGTATTCTCATTTTAGTGCACTTATGGTTTAGTACTATGTGAACTGAATTGTAATTTCATACAGCGCACGGGTTTGAAATTTGATGTCACAGTGGTGCGAGTGGCCTGACTGATCCTGTTGTTTTAGTACTGATGTCATATGTATGTTTGAATTGATTTTTTTCTTGTTTTTTGGATGGGGGTGGGGGTTTGAGATTATTTTACGACCAGATCGTTCGTTTTGGTGTGCACAGATTTTATATAAATAAGAAATTTAGCTGAATTGACAAATAAATTCTATTTGAACTTTTTGCATTTTAGTAGTTGAACTTGTCAGATTTTATATAAATAAGAAATTTAGCATAATTTACAAATATTATATGTTTGAAATTTTTGAGTTTTAGTAATTGAACTTGTTAGATTTTCTATAAATAAGAAAATTAGCATAATTGACAAACATTATATGTTTGAACTTTTAGAGTTTTAGTAGTTGAATTTGTCAAATTTTATATAAATAATAAATTTAGCATAATTGACAAACATCATATGTTTGAATTAGAGTTTTAGTAGTTGAACTTAAAAATTATATTTAATTCAGGTTTTTAAATAATGTTTGAACTCTTTGAGTTTTAGTAGTTGAACTTGTCGGATTTTCTATAAATAAGAAAGTTAGCATAATTGACAAATAGTATATGTTTGAACTCTTTGAGTTTTAGTAGTTGAACTTGTCAGATTTTATATAAATAATAAATTTAGCATAATTGACAAACATTATATGTTTGAACTTTTAGAGTTTTAGTAGTTGAACTTGTCAGATTTTATATAACTAATAAATTTAGCATAATTGACAAACATTATATGTTTGAACTTTTAGAGTTTTAGTAGTTGAACTTGAAAATAATATTTAATTCGGGTTTTTGAATAATGTTTGAACTCTTTGAGTTTTAGTAGTTGAACTTGTCCTATTTTCTATAAATTAGAAATTTAGCATAATTGACAAACATTATATGTGTGAACTTTTTGAGTTTTAGTAGTTGAACTTGTCAGATTTTATATAAATAATAAATTTAGCATAATTGACAAACATTATATGTTTGAACTTTTAGAGTTTTAGTAGTTGAACTTGAAAATAATATTTAATTCGGGTTTTTCATAATGTTTGAACTTTTTGAGTTTTACTAGTTGAACTTGTCAGATTTTATATAAATAAGAAATTTAGCATAATTGACAAACATTATATGTTTGAACTTTTTGAGTTTTAGTAGTTGAACTTCAAAGTAATATTTAATTCGGTTTTTTAACTTATGTACATTAACAGATAGGCTATTAAGTTCTGTTCTTTTTAGAGGTTCATTGTTTTTGTATCATATTTTTTCCTTTTTAGGTTAATTGACAAAAAAATCTTGTAGTTTATATTTCTTGTGTCCCTCCCTCTGGTTTGTATACCTGGGCTTATTGGTGGGGTGTTTTGTTGACGATGCAGGCTATTGGGCCATTTTCCGGACCAGATAGCTCGTCCACACGGTTGTGCAGTGCGTCGTGCGCGTGCTCTCTGGGTTTAGTCCCACCTCGCTAGTCGAGGGGGCTCCGGACCTGTTTATAAGCGCAGCCGAGGCTCGGCAGTCGAACTCCTCTGAACACTTACCTGAGCGCTTATACACGGCGCTCGCTCTCTCTTTCTTGACCTGTGGGCCCTGGTCGGCGGGTCCTGCGTTGTGCGGACTACTAGGGGTTTGCCCACGGGCTCGAGTTCAAGTGTCTAGCATTGTCAGGGCCTGGGCCTGACCTTGGGCGGTCAATTTTTTTGGTTTTTTTGTTTGTTTGAATATAGTACATGACTCCACCAGTGACTTGGACTGATACTTTTTGTTCTAGCTCTTGTCAGTTTTGTGTGAGTGTAATCTTTTTCATTTGAGTTTTTCGCCTTGTTTTTTGTGTTTGTTTTTGTGATTATTCTCAAGTGTCTTCCGGTGTCATTTTCATAACTATGTACTTGCGTGTAGACTGAGTTGTACTCACAGTGCATTCATAGTAGCGCTTACGGACTGATGCTTCTTTGTATTATTTATTGTAGTAAGTATGTACTGTCCGATCAAGTGTACTGAGTTGTACTGACATGGAACAACGTTGTGTGATTAGTTGCATCATAACTAGTACTTTAGAGCAGCGATAATGTTCCATTCAGAAGCTACTTTTCAATTTTGAAATGATGGATTAACAACATAGGAAGCTACCAAACCAAACTTAACCAAACTTATATAATGAGATAAGCAAAACATTGTACTTGATGACATAACTAAACTTGTTCAAACAAGACAAGCACGACATAATCATACTGGTTCAACCCAAGAAGAGCAAACTACTAATTTGAAATAACAAGATAAAAGGCAAGCACAAGCGGAAGTAAAACAAAGGCAGGATCTCATGTATCGTCATCCCGTAAAGGGGCAATAGGGGCGGTCGTAGTAGTTTTCAGCCTCCCGCTCTTTCGCGTATTCCGAATCATCTGTGATGTAGTCGATTATGAACCATGACTTGTACGTGGCGTACACATCTACTCCTGCATACTCGATGAGGTTGTCTGGTAGCGGGCTGGTCCCCCACAGTTTGTAGTCTTCCTGCGTGTTGATCTTCTTCTTCATGCCTTTGTAGAATGGGTGGATGACGCTGGCTGCAACATTAGTCCAGGAGTCGTACTCTTTTCCGGTGTATGGAACTCTCCACTTGCGCTGAATGTCGATGAACTTGTTGGGGTTGATCTCCATACCGGACAACTTCAGTTTCTCTTTGTCACTTTCAATGCTAAAACAGCAAATGTGAACAACTTCTCATGCTGCAGCATCTCGGTCAGGCGCTTGGGCCTGCAAGGGGAGACATTTTGAATATTAGCATTACTTTGATGTTTGAATCATTCATTTTTGTTTTGTTTTACAAGTGATGAATCCATGAAGTAGTTGTTTATGTAGGATAAACAACTAGTAAAGAAAGTTCTGAAATTAAATTAAGTATATCATGTTATTCTTCTTCTTGGATTATACATAGTTTCAGTCAATGTTGTATGTTCTGCATTGGTACTAGTTTAGTCTACTTTTTGTTGAATAGGATAACACATAACCAGTGCTTCACCAAGTTCTTAGTTTATTTTCTTATGAAAATAATATTAGATCAAATTCAGAATACACTTCACTACATCAAGTTCAGAAACATCTTTTTAATACATCGAGTACATAGACTACTCTATTGGATCAACTTCAGAAACTACACTAGTCGATCAACTTCAGAATTTAATCTTCCGCAAGATTTTCCAAATAGTAATCCAGTGCATCAGGTTCAAAAATACATTTATAGTATATCTACTTCAGAAAATGCAGTAGTGCATCCACTTTCTCACAAACCACACTAGTACATCTAGTTGGGAAACAAGTCTGATTAAATTTTCAGGATACAGTACTAATAAAACAGATAAACCATATACAGGGCAAATGAGTAGGATTGCTCACCATTTTGTGGCTGTTGCGATGTGGTACACCAAGCAGAGTTCGTCGACGCACAACTACAGTACTGCTGCCATCTAGGGAGGTTCATCTTCGTTGGTGTAGTGCACACCAACACCGATGATCCTATGACTCCTGCCGCCAAGCTTCCTCCACATCCTGGAGATCACTTCGTTGGCCTTTTCTGGTACGCTGGTGCAGACGATCTCCAGCGTCTCATTGCCGTGGAGCTCAACCCCTTTGAGGGTTGTTGTGTACTCGCGCTTCTCGTCGGGGACGCGAATGTCGACGAGGTTGTTGCTCTTGTCCGACGTCTTGGTATGATGATACTTGGCGGACGGTTCCTCCGCCATCGCCTTCCTCCGGCAACTGTGGGCTTGGGAGAGAGAAGTTTTTGGTTTGTGTGCAGTGGAGATGGAAGCAGCAATGGTGGTTTGTGGGAACGAGGGAGATATGGAAGAGAATGGGTTTTTTTGCAGTGCGTGGACGGGGATTTGTGGGAGGTGGTTCGTCAGGGGCGTGGGTGTAGTGGTTGTTGTGGCGTGGGGTCACCGTTTGCAGGCCCTTGTGGCAACCGCTTAGTGGGTGGCGCGGGTGGAGGCGTGGAAGAACTAACCGTCCAAGTTAAATGGTTTTTACTGTTGAACTGGCTAGTCTTGTCAAGCTGCACTTATGACCTGCTAAATCCCACTTGCACGTCTCTGCGGTGGTGATGATGGCATTTTACTGTTGCACCAATTCGTATAGTCAAGTTGTACTTATCAACTACTTGTCCCACTTGCACGTGTCAGGGTCGGTGTTGATGGATGTCTAAACTCCTCTACTGTCGTACTTGGACTGGTGATTGAAGTGTAATTGAACGCACCAAATACCAGTGAGACTATGTGTGAGTATTTTTTATAGATAAATTAGATTTCCATCAGTACAGGATGTATTATATTCACATTTTGCTTGAGGTAATTATTTTTATGTACTGATGGTCTTTCTGAATTGGGACTGGCAGAAGCAGGCATAGCTTTGTTTTTTTCAAAACGATGTTTTTTTAGTCATTCACGGGTGTGTTTGTTTTTCTATGCCTTTGTACTGACGACTGATAATTATCAGTACTAATGTACTACAAGAGTTTAAAATTTTCCTTGACATTTTTTTTGCTGAGTTACTAGTCGACAGTAGCATTTGCGTCATATATATCCAGATAAGTTTTTTCAAATTTATTTGTGACTGCATTCAAAAGGATTATCAAATGGTTTACATAATAATGTCACTGCTCCAGCGGGCACAAATCAGAAATTATATCAGTACTGATGTGTACTCTGCCTTGTACTGACGACTGAGAGTTATCAGTACTGATGTACTACAAGAGTTTAAATTTTTCCTTGACATATTTTTTTGCTGAGTTACTGGTTGACAGTAGCGTTTTGCGTCAGATATATCTAGATAAGTTTTCCCAAACGTATTAGTGACTGCATTCGAAAGGATTATCAAATGGTTTACATAATAATGTCACTGCTCCAGCAGGCACAAATCATAAATTATATGTTAACTTTAGTACTGATCGAGAAATCAACGATAAAGCTAAATAAGTTTTGGTAATGACAGTGTTTCTGAAATGCTTCCTCATTGTGTGCCGATGCAACTGAGACTACAAGGTTATTTTTTAGTTGACGCAGCAGGATAACCACTATGTATTGTTCAGTCTTGAGATTCTCCTAACTGTCCCCGAATGTTGTGCATTGCCGGCGCCCTTTCCAGGTTGAGCCTTGGAAGGTTCATCGTCAGTTTTAGTTTCCTCGCCCCCGACACTGTCATCTTCATTGTCTTCGTCTGATTGGCCGTCATTCTCGTCAAACTCTTCTTCTTCATCATCTTCATTTGATTGCTTGGAACTCTGTACCTTACCATGTTTCTGTTCAGCTCCACTGACCTCCTTGCCAACTTTGCACGTGCGGGCATTATGTCCGTCAGTTCCCCCACACTTGCAGCAAGTCTAGCTATTACGTGTGTTGTCTCCATTGGTAGAAAGTTGGGTGGCTCCAATCTGCTTGTTCTTGTTGACAGTGGCATCTGTGCGGAGTGGGCATGTGCGGTAGTTATGGTTGCTCACGACGTTGCAGAATCTGCATGCCCTTATCCCGAGAGGTTTGTCGTCCGGGCCAAATTCCACGCGCTTGATGGGCGTGGTGGCTTTTTGGCTGTTGCTTGTGTCTTGCTCTTCCTCCCCTTTGTGTTTGAGAATATGGGTGGTTTAATCACCCTTTCCTGCCGCTGCTGGTAGGATGTGCTATTGTCATGTCATTCACCTACAGCACCATCAAGCTCATGATCTCGCATGTGTGCTTGGTGGTGCTCTTGAGTGTGCACGTGGGCAAGCTCCGGTTGCTGCTGCTCCTCTTCCTCATTGTCAAATGGGTCAATAGCTCCCAGATGGTTCATCTCGGATAACACTGTAGCAATATCCTGCTCAATGGCTTCATTGTCCGCGACACCTCCATTTTCAGCAGAATGCATGGCGTCGAGTTCTTGTTCAAGTTTGTCCATGACGACCCGCAACCTCGCCATTTGCTCTTGGCTTCTCAAGCTTTTTCTGTGCACCCTCATGTTCAGCGTCAGCAGTGAGCTTTCAATATAGTATTGGGATGCCTTGTTTGACACTGCCGTCCTCAAGTCATTTCTGTCAAATGTTGGCTGGATGTTTGGGCGTTTGGTGTATCTCCTGAGGATGTATTTCTCTGGAACGCTGGCAGCCTTAATTGTCTGCATCATGCACATGACATGCACGCAGAAAAGACCTGTATTTTTTTTTTGAAGAGGTGCATGTTTTTTGTAATTTCATTCGAACAAAAACTTTGCAAAAAAAGTAGTACAGTATGTAACATCTTTTTTGTAGTCCTCACCTGTGTGGTCCCATAGCCTGCACTCGCACTCATATGTTTCTCCCACGGGGTCTGCAACCACCTGGAACGCGTGTTGAGCCCACACAGACAGTTTTTGCGGTTGGTTGTAGCGCACGAGGTACTTTGTGGGCTCTTCCGTCTCTGTCGCCATGAAGAGTGTGCTCAGTTTGAGCCTTTTTCTGATCTCGCTGTACACAGCTCGTGTGTACAGCTTTGCCATCTGGGAGTCAAACCCGTAGAAGGTCAGCGTGTTTTGTTTCTTCTGCACATGCAAGAATGATGGCCAAATTTTTAGTTTTCTCGCAGCAAAAACTTCTAATAAAGTTTTACTTCAGTAAGCATGTAATTTTTTGTCTTACGACAAGTGATAGAGCTATACCCAGTTACCCATTGTCTCCTGGTTCTCTGTCTGCCTCCTGGTTTTGACGCAGGAGTTTACCTGGTTGAAAAACCGGTGTAGGTTTTGTCTCTCACTTACGTAGTTCTTCTTGAACACATAGTTCATGTTCTCACTTTGCTGTGTGGATGTCATTTTGGCGCAGAAAATTTCTTTGAAGTAGGCTGATATCCATCTCTCACGTTCATTCCACATGCCCACCATTGTGGCATCATTGTGGAGGTTGTACTTATCCATGAGTCTTTTCCAGGCATCCTCAAACTCAGTTGGCATGAGGAGCCAGTTGAGCATTGATGTGAATTCATCCTTAAAGTCATCGTGCAGGTAGTACAGGTACGTGAGGTGTTCCCTGTACTTCTTCATAATGTGCCAGCGGCATAGCTTATGTACTGTGTTCTTGAAAACATCTGCGATCGCCAAAGCCATTGCCGGGCACTGGTCTGGTAATGAGAAAATAGACTCGGAGTGGTCAGCAGATGGTTGTGCATATATACCAATAGAACTTACACAACATTTTTACTGTGTTATTTTCCTTTTCTTTTTTGGATGGGGGTGGTGGTTGGGGGTGGTTTTGGAAGTTGTACCTGTGAGGATGCATGTAGGAGCCTTCTTTCTCATGCACCTTAAAAATGTCTTGAACGGCCACTTGAATGAATCTGCATCCTCATCTCTAATCAGAGCAAAACCAAAGAATGTAGTCTGTAAGTGGTTGTTAGTTCCGACAAACACCCCAAGTGGCATATGTTACTTGTTGGTCTTATATGTTGTGTCAAACGTTACGTAGTCCCCAAAGTCCTGATACGCCCCTCGGCAGCTTGCGTTCGCCCAGAATATGTTCTTAACTCTGTCGGACTCATCGAGTTGCATCTCATAGAAGAATTCCCTGTTTATAGCTTTCATCTCCCTACAGAAGTTGACAGTCTTTAGGACATTGTCCACATCATCAATCCTTGAATTCTTTGCTTTCCTGCATATTAAAAGTTCATTGAAAAATGCATGTTGAACTGGCGTCAGGTCATGCGTTGCGTAATATGTTTGTACTGACAGAGGAAAAAGGACGGAGGCGGTTTATGGGAGGAGAACATGTTTGTACTTATAGGTTAATCAGGTCTTTGGCATTCATTTCGAGGAAGTAGCTACAGGGTCATCACCGCCCAGTATGCTCATGATTTGCACGTATTCAACGCCTTTGAATAGCAAGTACTTGACGCACTCAAAGATTGTTTTGTCAAAGTTTTTGTGGGAGTGCAAGAAGACAAGCATTTCTGTGGTGAGTTGTAGCCTGTGGTTGTGTTCCCAGACTATCTCTTTTACGACAAATGTTCCATCCTTTTCCTTCTTCAGCCTCATTTTAGCCCCATAATTAGTTCTGTCTGTCGTCTTGTTACGCTGTCTATTTGCTTCAGACACCTTTGATTCATAAACTCCATGGCACGTGCAATAAAGGTAGGCTCTGGTCTTAAACTTGGGGCCTTCCCTGGTAGCAAAACCTGCGTGCTTCGCATATATGTTGTAGAAGTTCTTTGTTTCTTCGAAAGTTTCAAACCTCATCTCTAGCCTTGGCAGAACATAAGCTTCAATGTCAGGTGGCTGCACGCAACAGTGACCAAACAAAAACGTAGTTATGAAAATGTTAGATGGGGTGGTCACAGCACCATGGTATGGACTGTGCTTGTATGTTTTTTTTTCTATATGGATACTTACATGTGTATAGCTCTGCGCTACCTCCGGTGTTTGCTGTCCTCCCTGGTTTATGGGTGCCGGTGGTGTCACCCTTGGCACATGCAGCAATGCATCTCTTGGAGGGAGCAACATTGACGAAGATCTCTGTCTCTCGTTGTACGGCCGTCTCCCCTCAGATTCATTGTGAGGTTGCTCCTGTCTATATGGCTCATATCTTGTACTTTTGAACCTGCTAGAGTGGCCAAAATTTCTGTCTCTTTGCCCTGGTCTTCCCGTCGCAACCGCTTTTGCAGCACGGATGATTGATGTTGACGGAGCGACTGGTGGAAGCCTTGTTGCAACCCATCCACGGCTTCCTGTCCTTGGCCTTTTGCATGCGCTGGGGAAGGAAAACATTTTTTGGTGGTGATATTGTTGGCCTTGTTGCAACCCAGCAGCAGCAAAGCTTGCATTCCCAGATATTGGTGTTTGCTGTATAGGAGAACCTCTCCGTGCTTCTGATGATTGCGGTGTATCTTCAAATCTTCCTATATTGTTGAAATATCCAGGCGGTATTTCTGGTGTTACCCAACCAGGTGGTGCCCCATATTTGTTTGGCTCATCAAATGCTCGCTGCGTGCGCCGCCTTGCATGCTTCTGCAAATGAGATTCAACAGTTTTGGGACTAATCTGGTTTCATTTTCAGTCGAACTGATGAACGTTCATGTTCAACACTGATGTACTGATGTACTGTTTTTTAGCACTATTTGTAAACTGGACATTGAAGTCATGCATGACTTCTCTTTTGTTCGTCTATAACTTATGCAACTACACTAGAAGTACTCCTAGTTTATGTATCATTGAACTTACTGTGTAATTGTGGCACTCTCTTATCACTATCTACTTGGACTGACGCATATGTTTAAGTTTTTTTACTTGAACTGAAGATAGCATATTAGATGCACTGACAGTAACCTCGACATGTTAATCGTGCATCAATGCATCTACATTACAAGTACTTCCAGTTTATGCATCACTGAACTTACTGTGTAGCAATTTTATATTTTTTTCACTAATAGTTTTTTTACTCATTTGAACTGACGCAACTACATGACTTGTACTCTTAGAAATTGCAACATACAACTTTTCAGTGGTAGCTGAACCTTTGTCACTATCTACTTGGACTGACGCATATGTTTTAAGTTTTTTTACTTGAACTGAAGATAGCATATTAGATGCACTGACAGTAACCTCGACATGCTAATTGTGCATCAAGTGGCAGGGGTGTAAACGAACTGATGCAAGCATTTGCAATGTACTGATGCAGCACAGATGCAGCACACAACTTTGTACTCATGAACCTAATAGTGTAACATGTAGGCAGAGCATAGCAGCACAGATAAACTGATGAACTGATAAATTGACAGAAACATGGTACCTATCTTCATTCAAACCCAGATCTCAAAAACTTGGTGTTGCTAGTAATGTGTGTGGGAAGGATTCATCACCTGCATCTTGTTGCATGTGACTCCATCTTCGTTTCGTTGGCGGCGTATTGGCAAGAACTTGGAAGGTGGAGCCATTGTTGTTGGGGAGACAACCGTGCTTGTGGTGGAGCTCTGTCGACGAGGTCCATCGAGGGGCGGAGGTAGGAGGCGTGGATCACGGCCCAGGAGAATCTCCAACGCCCGGCGGCGGGGAGGCGCGCGGGGAAGCTCCTGCACCAGGCGGCGGGTAGGCGAGCGGGGAGGCTCCTGCACCAGACCGAGGGAGGCGTGCAGGGAGGCTCCGGCGCCCGGCAGTGGGGAAGCGTGCGGGGAGGCTCCGCCGCCCGGCGGCGAGGAGGTGCGCGGGGATGCTCCGACGCCGGACGAGGTGACCGATGGTGGCGACGGTCTGGCCGACGGCATGGCTAGATGGCGTCGCGTCGGGGGGAGTGGTGGCTGTGGATCGGGGGCCGGTGATGCAAACTCGCTATCGGTGGGTCACGGTGCCGCGGGCTCCCTTGCTCCGGCTGCCGCCGTTGCTCGCTCGCCCGCGACGGCTGGCTCCGGCGGTAGGAAGTGGGTCGGATTGGGGCTGGGTCGGTCGTGGACGCGTCGCGCCTTATAGGGGGCGAGGGTAACAGAATAATATCCTGTTACCGATGACATAATAGTCCAACCCTGTATATATAAATTGCTGTTATAAGGATGATCATGATGCCCTCATGTCCATATTTTATTTTATCGACACCTATACCTCTAAACATGTGGACATATTTTTCTTTATCGGTTTCCGCTTGAGGACAAGCGAGGTCTAAGCTTGGGGGAGTTGATACGTCCATTTTGCATCATGCTTTCATATTATTATTTATTGCAGTATGGGCTGTTATTACATGATATATCACAATTCTTATGCCTATTCTCTCTTATTTTACAAGGTTTATATGAAGAGGGAGAATGCCGGCAACTGGGATTCTTGGCTGGAAAAGGAGCAAATATTAGAGACCTATTCTGCACAGCTCCAAAAGTCCTGAAACTCCACGAAAGTCATTTTTAGAATTAATAAAAAATATTGGCGAAAGAATCAACATCACAGGGCCCACACCCTGTCCACGAGGGTGGGGGCGCGCCCCCCAGCCTCGTGGGCCCCCTAACAGCCCTCTGGTGGCCATCTTCTGCTATATGAAGTCTTTTACCCTGGAAAAAAAAATTAGAAGCAAGCTTACGGGACGAGACTCCGCCGCCACAAGGCAGAACTTTGGCGGAACCAATCTAGGGCTCCAACGGAGCTGTTCTGCCGGGGAAACTTCCCTCCGGGAGGGGGAAATCATCACCATCGTCATCACCAACGATCCTCTCATCGTGAGGGGGAAATCATCACCATCGTCATCACCAACGATCCTCTCATCGGGAGGGGGTCAATCTCCATCAACATCTTCACCAGCACCGTCTCCTCTAAAACCCTAGTTCATCTCTTGTATCCAATCTTTGTACCAAAACCTCAGATTGGTACCTGTGGGTTGCTAGTAGTGTTGATTACTCCTTGTAGTTGATGCTAGTTGGTTTATTTGGTGGAAGATCATATGTTCAGATCCTTAATGCATATTAATACCCCTCTGATTATGAACATGAATATGCTTTGTGAGAAGTTACGTTTGTTCCTGAGGACATGGGGGAAGTCTTGCTATAAGTAGTCATGTGAATTTGGTATTCGTTCAATATTTTGATGAGATGTATGTTGTCTCTCCTCTAGTGGTGTTATGTGAATGTCGACTACATGACACTTCACCATTGTTTGGGCCTAGAGGAAGGCATTGGGAAGTAATAAGTAGATGATGGGTTGCTAGAGTGACAGAAGCTTAAACCCTAGTTTATGAGTGGCTTCGTATGGGGCTGATTTGGATCCATATGTTTCATGCTATGGTTAGATTTACCTTAATACTTCTTTTGTAGTCGTGGATGATTGCAATAGGGGTTAATCATAAGTGGGATGCTTGTCCAAGAAAGGGCAGTACCCAAGCACCAGTCCACCCACATACCAAATTATCAAAGTAACGCACGCGAATCATATGAGCGTGATGAAAAACTAGCTTGATGATAATTCCCATGTGTCCTCGGGAGCGTTTTTCTCATTATAAGAACTTGTCCAGGCTTGTCCTTTGCTACAAAAAGGATTGGGCCACCATGCTACACCTTATTTACTTTCATTGCTTGTTACCCGTTACAAATTACCTTATCACAAAACTATCTGTTACCCGTAATTTCAGTGCTTGCAGAGAATACCTTACTGAAAACCACTTGTCATTTCCTTCTGCTCCTCGTTGGGTTCGACACTCTTACTTATTGAAAGGACTACGATAGATCCCCTACACTTGTGGGTCATCAGTCAACTCGGTGGGACCGATGTGCTAGGGTTAGGGTAAAACCTCAACTCGGTTTGACCGATTACACAAACTCGGTGAGACCGATTTTGGATATAAGTAAACAGAGAATTGGTAAGGCAAACTCGGTGGGACCGATTGCATATTTTGGTGGGACCGAAATTATTGCAACAGGCAATAGAGAGTTTGCAAGCCCATCTCGGTGAGACCGAGATTCCATCAGTGAGATCGAACTGATTAGGGCTTGTGGCAATGGCTATGTCAAATGAACTCGGTGGCCCCGGATAGATGAAATCGGTGGGGCCGAGTTTGACTTTAGGTTTAGGACATATGTGGATATGAGAAAGTGGTTGAGGGCTTTGGAGCATATCACTAAGCACTTTGAGCAAGCAAGACATTAAGCAACACCTCATCCCCTTTTAATAGTATTGGCTTTCCTATGGACTCAATGTGATCTTGGATCACTAAAATGAAAATGTAGAGTCTTGAGCTTTTGCCAATGTTTTTCCTTAGCATCTTGAAGGGGTTCCACATCCTCTTGTCCATGCCACTCCAATGTTGAACTTATCTAAAATATACTAGACGAAAATATTAGTCCAACAAGAGATATGTTGTCATTAATTACCAAAATCACCCAGGGAGCACTTTTGCTTTCACCTGCAACCAAATACAAGAAATCTATTGTGTTCCCAACACACCCAATACAATGGAAAATTGTCTAGGTGCACTAGTTCGGCGAAGAGGTGGTGATAAAAGTGTAATATGGATGGTAGAAATATATTTTTATAATCTGAATAAATAAAAACAGCAAGGTAGCAAGTAATAAAATTGAGCACAAACGGTATTGCAATGCTTGAAAATGAGGCATAGGGTATGTACTTTCGCTAGTGCAATCTCTCGACAATGCTAATATAATTGGATCATATAACCATCCCTCAAAGTGCGATGAAGAATCACTCCAAAGTTCCTATCTAGCGGAGAATATAAGAAGAAATTGTTTGTAGGGTACGAAACCACCTCAAAGTTGTTCTTTCTGATCAATCTATTCTAGAGTTTGTACTAAAATAACATCAAGCTATTCTTTTCGATCGAACTAACCAAGAGTTCATACTAAAATAACACCAAAGAAATTTCAGATTCATAATACTCAATCCAACACAAAGAACCTCAAAGATTGCCCCAGAATTTCTACCGGAGAAATAAAAGACGAGAACATGTATCAACCCCTATGCATAGATTACCCCAATGTCACCTTGGGAATCCTCGAGTTGAGTGCCAAAATGCATATCAAGTGAATTAATAAGATACCCCATTGTCACCACGAGTATTCATATGCAAGACATATATCAAGTGACCTCAAATCCATAAAAGTATTCATTCTGATAAAATGAAATCTCAAAGGGAATACTCAATTCATCACAAGATAGAGAGGGGAAAACACCATATGATCCGACTATATTAACAAAGCACGCGATACATCAAGATCGTGACATCTCAAGAAAACGAGAGAGAGAGAGAGAGAGAGAGAGAGAGAGAGAGAGAGATTAAACACATAGGTACTAGTACAAACTCTCAACCCCGAGGGTGGACTACTCCCTCCTCATCATGGTGGCCGCCGGGATGATGAAGATGGCCACCGATGATGATTTCCCCCTCCGGTAGGGTGCGGGAACGGAGTCTAGATTGGTTTTCATGGATACAGAGGCTTGCGGCGGCGGAACTTCCGTTCTAGAGTCTCGGCGAGGGTTTTTGGAATATTTGACGATTTATAGGGTGAAGAGGCGGTGTGGGAGGCCACCGAGGTGGGCACAACCCACCGGGGCGCGCCTGGGGGCCCAAGCATGCCCTCATGGGTTGTGCCCCCCTCGGGGCACCCCCCCCCAGGTGCTGCTCTAGCCCATTGGATGTCTTCTGGTCCATAAAAAGTCCACAAAAAGTTTCACTGCGTTTGGACTCCGTTTGGTATTGATTTTCTGTGATGTAAAAACAAGCAAAAAAACAGCAGCTGGCCCTGGGCACTATGTCAATAAGTTAGTCCCAAAAAATGATACAAAGTTGCTATAAAATTATAGTAAAACATCCTAGAATGATAATATAGCGGCATGAATACTTCATAAATTATAGATACGTTGGAGACGTATCATATGCCTAAAAACATTATAAATCACAGTAGGAAAACATGATGCAAAATGGACGTATCACTTAACGAGCTACTTGTGAAACTCGTTAGCTCGTTCGTTAAGCTCATTAAACTTAACGAGCTGAAATCGATGATTGACACTATTCATTAAGATGGGCTTAATGAGCCGAACTATCGAGCACTCATTAAGCTCGCGAGCTACGAGGTTTTGGTCTAGCCCTACGAGGGACAATCATCTGCTTTATACCTTGTGGACCGCTGAGCCGTGTTGTGCTACTTGCCAAACATTTGTTTCTTTGTCGTAAACTATTGAGCCATTGCAACAAGGCTCATGTTAAGCTTGGTGCCTTGCAATATGAGCCCTTTTGCGCTCCTCCGCGTATTGTTTCTTTCCTTTATCGTGATCTAAGCCTTTGCAACAAGACTCATGTTGCACTCGACTTTTTGCAACATAGGCTTGTTACGCCCTTCTATGCATCCTCGACTACCGCCTCAACATCGTCGCACCACCCCATCATTGTACCATGGGAAGGCAATGAGCATTGCAACACACGATCGTCGGCCTCATGGTCATTGACGCATCTTCCCTTGCTTGAAGCGGCATCATCCCTCGTCTTGTCCTTGCAACATGAGTGAAGGGTAGGAATTCCCTCTTTCTAAATCCTTTCCTACTTTTTATTTTCTATATCTCTAACCCACGAGCTTTCTCAATCTTATACAATTTCGCAACCCCATATTGCCATGAAAAGAAAGGGAGACAAACGGAGGAGTTAGGTGAGGGAAATGGGGTACCGCGATGGAGAGAGAGAGAGAGAAAAGAAAGAGGTGGGTGGAGGAAAGGGATAAGGCCAAGCCGTTCACATGGAAGAGATAGTGGCACACTAGCCCATAGTACACGTGTCAAGCGCACAAGACGACAGACAGAACATGTGTATCAGCTGGTTGAGCCAAAGCATTTTCCTTTTATTTTTAGATCACACCAAAAAAAATTTACCATGAAAAAATATAGAAGTTAGTATACATTTCTACATATGCGCTTTTAGATATTTTTTGAACATTTTGAAGGAAATGTGCCCTAGAGGCAATAATAAAGTTGTTATTTTATATTTCCTTATTAATGATAAAGGTTTATTATTCATGCTAGAATTGTATTGATCGGAAACCTAAATACATGTGTGAATATATAAACAAACACCATGTCCCTAGTAAGCCTCTACTTGACTAGCTCGTCGATCAAAGATGGTTAAGGTTTCCTGACCATGGACATGATTTGCATTTGATAATGGGATCCCATCATTAGGAGAATGACATGATGGACAAAACCCATCCGTCAGCTTAACATTATGATTGTTCTGTTTTATTGCTATTGCTTTCTTCATGTCAGATACATATTCCTTCGACTATGAGATTATGCAACTCTCAGATACCGAAAGAATGCCTTGTGTGCTTTTAAACATCACAGCGTAATTGGGTGATTATAAAGATGCTCTACAGGTAACTCCGAAGGTGTTTTTTGAGTTGGCATAGATCGAGATTAGGATTTTTCACTCCAAGTATCGGAGAGGTATCTCTGGGCCCTCTCAGTAATACACATCATAAGCTTGCAAGCAAACGACTAAGGAGTTGGTCATGAGGTGATGTATTACGGAACGAGTAAAGAGACTTGCCGGTAGGGGTGGACTAACGAGCAGCTCGGCTTGTTAAGCTCGTACTCATTAAACTCGTGCTCATTAAGGCTTGGCTCGTTAAGCTCGTTAACATTAACGAGCAGAAAACCCTGCTCGGCTCGGCTTGTTTGAAGCTCGTTAAGCTCGTGAGCACTCGCAAGCGCTCGTTAACAGATTATAATGTGACACGATATACATAATGAATGTGTAGGTATGGTTTTCAAGATGAAATATGCTGACTACAAAAAGAAATGAAGTAGTTTGTTGCCTCATATGTCCATTAGATTAAATAGATGGGCTGAGGTGCTACAAAAAAAATTGTCAGCAAGTTGATAATATGTGTTGTCTTATTACTAACAAGCTTAACGAGCTACTCATGAAACTCGTTAGCTCGCTCGTTAAGCTTGTTAAGCTTAACGAGCTAAAATTAATTATTGGCTCTGTTCATTAAGAAGCGAGCTACGAGCTTAATGAGCCGAACTATCAAGCGCTCATTAAGCTCGCGAGCTACGAGCCTTTGGTCCAGTCCTACTTGCCGGTAATGAGATTGAACTAGGTATGAAGATACCGACGATCGAATCGAGGGCAAGTAACGTACCGATAGACAAAAGGAATTATGTATGTTGTCATAATGGGTCGATCGATAAAGATCTTTGTAAAATATGTAGGAGCCAATATGGGCATCCAGGTTCCGCTATTGGTTATTGACCAGAGAGGTGTCTCCTTGAACCCGTAGGGTCCGCACGCTTAAAGTTCAATGACGATATTGTATATATGAGTTATGTGATTTGGTCACCGATGTTGTTCGGAGTCCCAGATGAGATCACGGCATGACGAGGAGTCTCGAAATGGTCGAGAGGTAAAGATTGATATATAGGACGATAGTATTCCGACATCGGAAGTGTTCCAGAGGATACCGGGTACATATCGGGTCGTCGGAAGGGGTTTCGGGCACCCCCGGCAAAGATATGGGCCTTATGGGCCAAGAGGGGAAACGCACCAGCCACCAGGGGCTGGTGCGCCCCCCATATGGGCCGAACCAAGGGGAGAAGGAAAGAGGGGAAGAGAAAGGAAAGGGGGATTCGGCCTCCCCCTTCCCCTCCCCCCTCCACTTTCCTTCCCCCTCCGGCATATATGGCAGGGGGCGCGGCCAAGGAGGAACCCAAGTAGGTTCGGTCCTACCTGGGGCGCCTCCTGACCTCTCCCCTCCCCTCCCACCTATATATATGTGGGGCACCCCTAGCACACACCATACAATTTTCTAGCTGTGTGCAGCGCCCCCCTCCACCATTTACACCCTCGGTCATATTTTCGCAGTGCTTAGGCTGTGAGGATCACTTCACCATCACCGTCACCATGCCGCCGTGCTGACGGAACTCATCCACTACCTCGACATCTTGCTGGATCAAGAAGGCGAGGGACATCACTGAGCTAAACGTGTGCAGAACGCGGAGGTGTCGTGCGTTTGGTACTTGATCGGTTGAAATGTGAAGAAGTTCGACTACATCAACCGCGTTGTTAAACGCTTACGCTTATGGTCTACGAGGGTACGTAGATACACTCTCCCCCTCATTGCTATGCATCTCCATGGATAGATCATTGCGTGTGCGTAGAACTTTTTTTGTTTTCCATGCAACGATTCCCAACAGTGGCATCATGAGCCACATCTATGCGTAGATGATATGCACGAGTAGAACATAAAGAGTTGTGGGCGGTTGTAACGCCCCAGATTCGATGTGCCAGGTGTCTTCCAGTTATTCGCCATCGTTGCCATGTCATTTGCTTGCGTGTTTCATATTTCCATGTCATCATGTGCATTTCATTTTGCATATGTGTTCGTCTCATGCATTTAAGCATTTTCCTCGTTGTCCGTTTTGCAATCCGGCACACCTATGTCCTCCGGCGTCCCCCTTTTTGTCTCTTGTTGTGAGCGGGTGTTAAACTTTCTCGGAATGGCCCGAGGTTTGCCAAGCGGCCTTGGTATAGCACCGGTAGACCGCCTGTCAAGTTTCGTGCCATTTGGAGGTCGTTTGATACTCCAACGGTTAACTGGGTAACCGTAAAAAGCCCCTTTCGTCTTGCAGCCCAACACCCCTCAAAAGTGGCCAAAAACCCATCCTAACCCCCTACATGCTCTCGGTCGTTCAATCACAATCGTGTGGGCGAAAACCGCTTCTCATTTGGACTCTCCTAGCTCCCTCTATCTATAAATATGCCCTCCCCGTCCAAATTCACGAATGAATCTCCCCCGAAACCCTAGCCTTCTTCCTCTCCGCGCCGCCGAACAAAAATCCCGCGCCCGGACATGTCCGTCCATCCCCGCGCTGCCGCTCCAGCCAACGGGGGAGCGCCACGTCGCCCGATCCGGCTCCCCAGCCGCAGCCCGCCGAGGCCCGTCGCAGGCCCGCCCCTGGGCCGATCTGGGCCCAGGCGCCTGGCCTCCCGCGCCGCGCCGCCGCCCAGCCGGCGCCGAACCCCGCCGCCCGCGCCGGAGCACTTCGCCGCCCCGCCGCCGGCCTCATCGCCGCCGACCTCTCCTCGATCTGCGTCGCCCCGTCGCCGGCCTCCGCCGCCCGCAGGCCTCCGCCTCCGCCTCCGCCGCTACGCCTGTCCTCCGCCCCATCCCGCCGGCTCCTGCAACTCCGGCCGCCGGAGGCCGCGTCCTCGCCCCGCCGCCGTGTCTCCTCCACCGCGCCGCCTCGCCTCTGCCGCGCTTCCTCCCGACCCTCTCCGGTGCCCTCTCCCTCATCTCCGGCCGCCTTCCACCTCAACTCCGGCGAGAAGACCGGCGAACCTCGAAGCCCGTGCCGAAGAACCCTAGATCTGGAAATTTGAGGTTGACCCCGTTATTTTCGTCCAAGTCCCTGTTATTTTGACATTATCATGCCATGTTCATCGCATCATATCTCCATGCATACTGCTCCGTTTCGTGCGTGTAATATATCAAAATGTTAATCATGATGCGCTCTTCATTTCGTTCCACTGTGCTATCTTTGTTTGAGTTCATCTTGATGCCCGAATCATCGTTGCAAGAGTGCTATATGATGTTAATCTGCTGAAACTGATATAACATGTTCATTTGTCATTTTTGCCATGTTTGATGTGTGCACCCTATGAGGTTGATGTCTACATGTGTTTTGTGCTACATCATGCCATCTTTACAGGGATGTATGCCATGTATTTCTGTGATCAATTTGGTGACTAGAACAAGCATGAAAACTAGGCTTCATGATGTTGCTGATTTCAGTCCCTGTTCTGCTGTTATTTTTATGCCAAGTAAACTTGATGCTATAGAGAGATTCAAGCATATTTTGAGATACTTCAGTAAGGATGTTTTGAACATGTGGTTATTCTATATCCATTCATGCTCCTGTTTGCCAGTATGGAGTGGTCTAGCATGTCATTTTCTTGCTCTACTTTTGCTATAAAATATTTCTTGGCAGATTGTTTACATGTTATTCAATTTTGCCAAGGTTGTTGTAGTTGATCCTTGCATGCTATGAACTTGTTCTTGCCATGGTTAGTTTCATGAACATGTCTTATTGCTGATGCTATGCTTATCTTGTCATGCAATGACTTGTGGTGAGTGAATCGAGCTCGTGAAGTAGTGTACTTGATGTTACTGTTTTGCTAGGTTGAATCTGTAATTTTGTGATGCTATGAAAACCTGCTGCTACAAGTCATTCTATGCATAATCTGGAGATGTTCACTAAGGATGTTTTGTTATACATGTCATGCTCTATCCATCCATGCCACTGGTTGCATTTATATCCTGCTGTAGCTTATTGTAATCTTGCTCCAAAGTTGCTAAATAATGTTGTTGTCATCCTGTTAACATGAAGTTCAGTTTTGCCATGTGTTTTGCTAGTGATCCATGCACCCTATGGACTTGATCTTGCCATGCTTAGCTTCATAAACATGTATTCTTACTTTTGGTTGCCTTGCCATGCCATGTATTGCTCTGTAGTGAGTGGTACAAGCTCATCAACATGCCTACTTATCGTTGTTCCTGCCATGTATGAATCTGTAATATCTTTTGCTATGTTTACATGGGTGCCATCATATCTTCTGATCCTTTTTGGCTCATGGTTAGTAAAGGACTTTTGTTCTATGGGTTTAGTAGATTCATGCCATGCCTTTGTTTGCTATGTTAAGTTCCTGCAACATGTTGTTTGATAGCTCTAAACATTGCAACCTGATGTTATTTCTGCAAAGTCTGAAACTGTTATTATTTGCAATCTTGCCATGTGTTTTGGAGCATGTTCTAGTGATTTCTGGAGATAGCTCAGTGTTCATGTTTTGTCATGCTTTACCTGTACATCATGTCCATGCCTTTGGTTTTGATGTTGGGGTGCTGTAGCATGTTGTTTTGATGCTTGCAATATGCCTAGTTGCTATTTTGGACAGCTTGTCCTTTAAACTTGTGTGTGTGTGTTGAACCGTTGCTCCGTTGTGAGTGTGCTCTATATGAAACTTGCTTGATTTTGCATGTAGTTTCATATTATCATGTTGCATCCTTGTTTAGAGGTGTTTGCTTGATGTTTGTATGCTTTTTGCATCAATGCCATGTTTAACTTGTATTGCTCATATCTTCTAGGCCGTAGCTCCAAATCTAATGAAGTTTATATGTAACTTGACTAGAATCTCGTGTAGATCATCATGGTGCATTTTAACTTGCTGTTTAACAACTTGAACATAATGTTTATTCAGATCTGGACCAATTTCGAAACTTGCATATGAGGACTTACCGGAATTGTTATATGTTGTTTCCGGCCTCAATTAAACTTGCCTTGATGTGTTGCTCTTGTTTGCATCATCTCTTGCCATGAGTAGCTTCATGTAGCCTTGTCATGCATCATGTTTGGTTGTGCATCATGTCTTGTCTATGTGTGGTGTCTTTACCATGTTGTGTGCTTCTTCTCGATAGTTCCCGTTTCGTTGCGATCGTGAGGATTCGTTCGTCTACGCTTGGTTCGTCTTCGTGGCTTCATCTTCTTCATGGACTCGTTCTTCTTCCTAGCAGGATTTCACGCAAGATGACCGCTACCCTGGATCTCACTACTATCATTGCTATGCTAGTTGCTTCGTTCTATCGCTATGCCGCGTTACCTATCTTTTGCTCATCAAGCCTCCCAAATTGCCATGAACCTCTAACCTTTTTCACCCTTCCTAGCAAACCATTGCTTGGCTATGTTACCGCTTTGCTCAGCCCCTCTTATAGCGTTGTTAGTTGCAGGTGAAGTTGAAGATTGCTCCATGGTGGACAGGTTTATGTTGGGATATCACAACATCTCTTATTTAATTAATGCATCTATATACTTGGTAAAGGGTGGAAGGCTCGGCCTTATGCCTAGTGTTTTGTTCCACTCTTGCCACCCTAGTTTCCGTCATACCTGTGTTTTGTTCCACTCTTGACAGTTCGCTTTGAATAAAACTCCTCCAGCAAGGCCCAACCTTGGTTTTACCATTTGCCTCACCATCACCTACATTTCCCTTGGGAGTAATTAACCCGAGGGTCATATTTATTTTAGCCCCCCGGGCCAATGCTTGTCTAAGTGTTGGTCCAAACAGAGCGATGTCCGGCGCCCCCTGGGCAATCAGGGTCTATGCCAACCCGACGTCTGGCTCATCCAGTGTGCCCTGAGAACGAGATATGTGCAGCTCCTATCGGGATTTGTTGGCACAACGGGAGGCTTTGCTGGTCTTGTTTTACCATTGTCGAAATGTCTTGTAAATCGGGATTCCGGGTCTGATCGGGTCTTCCTGGGAGAAGGTATACCCTTCGTTGATCGCGAGAGCTTATCATGGGCTAAGTTGGGACACCCCTGCAGGGTATAAACTTTCGAAAGTTGTGCCCGCGGTTATGGGCAGATGGGAATTTGTTAATGTCCGGTTGTAGATAACTTGACACCAGATCCGAATTAAAACACATCAACCGCGTGTGTAGCCGTGATGGTCTCTTTTCGGCGGAGTCCAGGAAGTGACCACAGTTTTTGGGTTATGTTTGATGTAAGTAGGAGTTCAGTATCGCTTCTTGATCATTGCTAGCTTCACGACCGTTCCATTTGCTCTCTTCTCGCTCTTATTTGCGTATGTTAGCCACCATATATGCTTAGTCGCTGCTGCAACCTCACCACTTTACCCCTTCCATTCCCTTTAAGCTTTGCTAGTCTTGATACCCATGGTAATGGGATTGCTGAGTCCTCGTGGCTCACAGATTACTACAACAACAGTTGCAGGTACAGGTTATGCGATGATCATGACGCGAGAGGGATGCCTGCTTGCTTGAGTTCTTCTTCTGCTTCTTCTTCGATCAGGGGGTAGGTTCCAGGTCGGCAGCCTGGGCTAGCAGGGTGGATGTCGTTTGAGTTACTGTTTGTGTTTCATCCGTAGTCGGATGGTGTTCTTATGTATGATGATGTTGTATTCGGGTGGCATTGTATGCCTTTTGTATGCATCCCCATCTATTATGTAATGTTGATGTAATGATATCCACCTTGCAAAAGCGTTTCAATATGCGGTTCTATCCTTGGTGGGACCTTCGAGTCTCTTTAGGATAGTATAGCATATTGGGCGTGACAAGTTGGTATCAGAGCCTCGACCGACCCTAGGAGCCCCCTTGTTTGATCGTGTAGTTTTGCCGTTGTCGAGTCTAGAAGAAAACTGTTTTTGGAGTCTAGTTATATCGGAGAGTAGGAATTCTTTTTACTCCTCATCCCCTTCGTCGCTCTGGTAAGGAATCTTGACGTATGTGTTTTGAATTACTCCTCTTCCATTTTCAAACTTTCTTTAGGATCACGCAGTCGGTTTTCCGGTAGTTGTTCCTCAGCTCTTTTTATCCGGTGCCGTTCTCGTCAAGTTGACTCGAGCCTCTTCATCTTTGAGTTCAATCCTCAGTTGTTTTCTTTCCCACCCGCCCACCCTTCTTCTTCTCGGAACCGGAGTCCGTAATCGAGTATCCATCCTACTCGTGCGAAGTCTTTGCTTTCTTTCCTCAATTATTTCAACCGGTGTTTTCTCTTCAAGATATTCGTTGATTTCCCCTCCCGAGTTGCCTTTGTTTTTCCTGCCCTCCCACCTCTTCTTCCCGGAGCCTGAGTCTGTTTTGAGCATCAATTTCATTCGTACGGAGCCTCTTCAGTCGTCCCTCAATTATTTCAACCGGTGAATCCTCGTCTCGTTCGTCATTCTTCATTCCTTTTCTTTTTCCGGTGGACCCAATTCAAGTATTCGGTGTTGATCACATTCTTTTCCTCGGCTCAAGTGTTTTTTTCATTGCTCGTTCGCCTCTCGCCAGTTTATCCTTCTGGAGTGTTCAAGACATCTCAGAAGATCCGTCTGTGTTCCAACTAATTCGAGGTTGTCACCTCATTCAAATATTTCTATTGTTCCGGTGCATCATCTATCTTTTCAACAATCCTTTTCAACGGTGTTCTTATCTTTAGTGGGCCCTAACCCACGGGTCTTTTCCCAGGATCTTACCTGACTCTACAAATTTCCTGGAGTTATTCTTAAACTCTTTTCAAGTGTGACGTAAGAATGGATTCTATCGGTCACATGCCTTTCAAGATCGATTTCAAATCATTTCATTGTTGGCTCAACCTCTTTGCTTTTCACTCACCTGGAGCACCTCAGTATTTTGGTGGTGTTTTTCGTCGTCAGTTGAAGACCGAAGAAGAGTTTTTCCTCTAAATCTTGTCTGTTCCCTCGAAGATTCGTGGTTCTAGCTTCATATCATCCTCTCGAATTATTTCAGTTTATCAGATATTCTTTCTTAATCATCTGGAGTATGTTAGAAGTTGTTTTTCCGTTTCTTTCACCGTAGGCCATCATTCCAGAGAATTCTTTGTCCTCACATTTTAGCTACCGTTATCCAATTATCCCGGTGCTTCGTTCAAGTGTTCTTTAATCAGCTCATGATCTCTTTGTTCTTTTGCATCTAAATACCCTCGAGCATATTTGTTCTTCTACGTCTTCCCGGTGATTCATTCCCTCTCGTCAGTCATTTTCGAATTCTAACGGTGGTTTGTTCAAAATTCTTTTTCCTTGATTATTATATAAATTCGTTTGTTCTTTCCAATCCTACCGGTGGTTCATGAAGACCTTCTCAAGTTTGCGACATGTCACTTCTCAATCCTTTTCAAGAAGAATAAGTAATATGCGAAATCCATTGCTTGTCATCAATTTAATTTGATGAAGGATAAGCATACAATAAATCTTATTCTTATTTCATCCAAGTATTAATCCCTTACTTCGGAGTTTGTTCTTGATGAATAAATTCTAGTTCCAAGTGTTTTCATCTTTTTCTTTTCCGGAGTTCAATTTCCTCAGCCATTTCGTCGGAACCTCCATCTAAATCACCGCAAGGCTCATCTTATTCTTTTTCCTTCTTTCTATCTCAGCATCCTTTTGTCACCGGAGTTCTTCATGGTGATTCTTCATGATTTAATTCATTCTTCAAGTGTTCATCAAGATTTTGTCGGGGGAGTTCAAGTATCTTTTCTTCTTGCATCTCGAAGTGCAAAAATTCTCCGTATTCTTTTGAAGTGGAGTTTGCATTTCTTCGTTCTTCTAAGCTATCCAATCATTTCTGGTTGTGGCCGGTTATCATCTTATGATCTTGAGATGTTACCTATAAGTCCACAACAAGCCTATTCTTTTCGTTGTTGATTTTCTCAACAACTCCGTTCAACCCTTCCTTCTAAGTTCTTTTCATTCTACTGCAATTCTTCCGGAGGCATTGTTCTTTTCATCAAGTGTCATTCCATCCTCTCAAGTTCTTGTTCTATTCCTCCATGTTTCAGTCGGACTGCTGCCTAAATCCTTTCAGTCTTATTCGTTTCTTATCTCGTTCTAACTGGAGTGGTTTCATAGTCTATCTGATTCCGTGAGCTTTCGATTCTCGTCATTCTCGTCGTTCCTCTCTTCTTCTCGAGTGCTCTCGATTCTTTGCCTTTTCTCTTGAGTTCTTGTTTCACCTCATCCCTTTTCTCTTTCGTCTCGGTCCTAAGATCTCGGGACGAGATCTCTTGTTAGTGGAGGAGTGTTGTAACGCCCCGGATTCCATGCACCAGGTGTCTTCCAGTTATTCTCCATTGTTGCCATGTCATTTGCTTGCGTGTTGCATATTTCCATGTCATCATGTGCATTTCATTTTGCATACGTGTTCGTCTCATGCATTCGAGCATTTTCCCCGTTGTCCGTTTTGCAATCCGGCACACCTCTGTCCTCCGGCGTCCCCCTTTTTGTCTCTTGCTGTGAGCGGGTGTTAAACTTTCTCGGAATGGCCCGAGGTTTGCTAAGCGGCCTTGGTATAGCACCGGTAGACCGCCTGTCAAGTTTCGTGCCATTTGGAGGTCGTTTGATACTCTAACGGTTAACTGGGTAACTGTAAAAAGCCCCTTTCGTATTGCAGCCCAACACCCCTCCAAAGTGGACCAAAACCCATCCTAACCCCCTACATGCTCTCGGCCGTTCGATCACGATCGTGTGGGCGAAAACCGCTCCTCATTTGGACTCTCCTAGCTCCCTCTATCTATAAATATGCCCTCCCCGTCCAAATTCGCGGATGAATCTCCCCCGAAACCCTAGCCTTCTTCCTCTCCGCGCCGCCGAACAAAAATCCCGCGCCCGAACATGTCTGTCCGTCCCCGCACTGTCGCTCCAGCCAACGGGGGAGCGCCACGTCGCCCGATCCGGCTCCCCTGCCGCAGCTCGCCGAGGCCCATCGCAGGGCCGCCCCTGGGCCGATCTGG
>NC_041393.1:545327412-545368157 GCF_002162155.2 Triticum dicoccoides | reverse complement strand
CGCCGGCCTCATCGCCGCCGACCTCGCCTCGATCTGCGTCGCGTCGCCGCCGGCCTCCGCCGCCCGCAGGCCTCCGCCTCCGCCACTGCGCCCGTCCTCCACCCCATCCTACTGGTGCCTGCAACTCCGGCCGCCGGAGTGCGCCGCCTCGCCGGAGGCCGCGTCCTCGCCCCACCGCCGTGTCTCCTCCACCGCGCCGCCTCGCCTCTGCCGCGCCTCCTCCCGACCCTCTCCGGTGCCCTCTCCCTCATCTCCGGTCGCCTTCCACCTCAACTCCGGCGAGACGACAGGTGAACCTCGAAGCCCGTGCCGAAGAACCCTAGATCTAGAAATTTGAGGTTGACCCCGTTATTTTCGTCCAAGTCCCTGTTATTTTGACATTATCATGCCAGGTTCATCGCATCATATCTCCATGCACACTGCTCCGTTTCGTGCGTGTAATATATCAAAATGTTCATCATGATGTGCTCTTCATTGTGTTCCACTGTGCCATCTTTGTTTGAGTTCATCTTGATGCCCGAATCATCGTTGCAAGAGTGCTATATGATGTTAATCTGCTGAAACTGATATAACATGTTCATTTGTCATTTTTGCCATGTTTGATGTGTGCATCCTATGAGGTTGATGTCTACATGTGTTTTGTGCTACATCATGCCATCTTTACAGGGGTGTATGCCATGTATTTGTGTGATCAATGTGGTGACTAGAACAAGCATGAAAACTAGGCTTCGTGATGTTGCTGATTTCAGTCCCTGTTCTGCTGTTATTTTTATGCCATGTAAACTTGATGCTACAGAGAGATCCAAGCATATTTTGAGATACTTCAGTAAGGATGTTTTGAACATGTGGTTATTCTCTATCCATTCATGCCCCTGTTTGCAATTATGGAGTGGTCTAGCATGTCATGTTCTTGCTCTACTTTTGCTATAAAATGTTTCCTAGCAGATTGTTTACATGTTATTCAATTTTGCCAAGGTTGTTGTAGTTGATCCTTGCATGCTATGAACTTGTTCTTGCCATGGTTAGTTTCATGAACATGTCTTCTTGCTGATGCTATGCTTATCTTGTCATGCAATGACTTGTGGTGAGTGAATCGAGCTCGTGAAGTAGTGTACTTGCTGTTACTGTTTTGCTAGGCTGAATCTGTTATTTTGTGATGCTATGAAAACCTGCTGCTACAAGTCATTCTATGCATAATCTGGAGATGTTCACTAAGGATGTTTTGTTATACATGTCATGCTCTATCCATCCATGCCACTGGTTGCATTTATATCCTGTTGTAGCTTGTTGTAATCTTGCTCCAAAGTTGCTAAATAATGTTGTTGTCATCCTATTAACATGAAGTTCAGTTTTGCCATGTGTTTTGCTAGTGATCCATGCACCCTATGGACTTGATCTTGCCATGCTTAGCTTCATAAACATGTATTCTTACTTTTGGTTGCCTTGCCATGCCATTTATTGCTCTGTAGTGAGTGGTACAAGCTCATCAACATGCCTACTTATCGTTGTTCCTGCCATGTATGAATCTGTAATATCTTTTGCTATGTTTACATGGGTGCCATCATATCTTCTGATCCTTTTTGGCTCATGGTCAGTAAAGGACTTTTGTTCTATGGGTTTAGTAGATTCATGCCATGCCTTTGTTTGCTATGTTAAGTTCCTGCAACATGTTGTTTTATAGCTCTAAACATTGCAACCTGATGTTATTTTTGCAAAGTCTGAAACTGTTATTATTTGCAATCTTGCCATGTGTTTTGGAGCATGTTCTAGTGATTTCTGGAGATAACTTAGTGTTCATGTTTTGTCATGATTTACCTGTACATCATGTCCATGCCTTTGGTTTTGATGTTGGGGTGCTGTAGCATGTTGTTTTGATGCTTGCAATATGCCTAGTTGCTGTTTTGGACAGCTTGTCCTTTAAACTTGTATAGTGTGTGTGTGTTGAACCGTTGCTCCGTTGTGAGTGTGCTCTATATGAAACTTGCTTGATTTTGCATGTAGTTTCATATTATCATGTTGCATCCTTGTTTAGAGGTGTTTTCTTGATGTTTGTATGCTTTTTGCATCAATGCCATGTTTAACTTGTATTGCTCATATCTTCTAGGCCGTAGCTCCAAATCTAATGAAGTTTATATGTAACTTGACTAGAATCTCGTGTAGATCATCATGGTGCATTTTAACTTGCTGTTTAACAACTTGAACATAATGTTTATTCAGATCTGGACCAATTTTGAAACTTGCATATGAGGACTTACCGGAATTGTTATATGTTGTTTCCGGCCTCAATTAAACTTGCCTTGATGTGTTGCTCTTGTTTGCATCATCTCTTGCCATGAGTAGCTTCATGTAGCCTTGTCATGCATCATGTTTGGTTGTGCATCATGTCTTGTCTATGTGTGGTGTCTTTACCATGTTGTGTGCTTCTTCTCGGTAGTTCCCGTTTCGTTGCGATCGTGAGGATTCGTTCGTCTACGCTTGGTTCGTCTTCGTGGCTTCATCTTCTTCATGGACTCGTTCTTCTTCCTAGCAGGATTTCAGGAAAGATGACCGCTACCCTGGATCTCACTACTATCATTGCTATGCTAGTTGCTTCGTTCTATCGCTATGCCGCGTTACCTATCTTTTGCTCATCAAGCCTCCCAAATTGCCATGAACCTCTAACCTTTTTCACCCTTCCTAGCAAACCATTGCTTGGCTATGTTACCGCTTTGCTCGGCCCCTCTTATAGCATTGTTAGTTGCAGGTGAAGTTGAAGATTGCTCCATGGTGGACAGGTTTATGTTGGGATATCACAATATCTCTTATTTAATTAATGCATCTATATACTTGGTAAAGGGTGGAAGGCTCGGCCTTATGCCTGGTGTTTTGTTCCACTCTTGCCGCCCTAGTTTCCGTCATACCGGTGTTTTGTTCCACTCTTGACAGTTCGCTTTGAATAAAACTCCTCCAGCAAGGCCCAACCTTGGTTTTACCATTTGCCTCACCATCACCTACATTTCCCTTGGGAGTAATTAACCCGAGGGTCATCTTTATTTTAGCCCCCCGGGCTAATGCTTGTCTAAGTGTTGGTCCAAACAGAGCGATGTCCGGCGCCCCCTGGGCAATCAGGGTCTATGCCAACCCGACGTCTGGCTCATCCGGTGTGCCCTGAGAACGAGATATGTGCAGCTCCTATCGGGATTTGTCGGCACAACGGGAGGCTTTGCTGGTCTTGTTTTACCATTGTCGAAATGTCTTGTAAACCGGGATTCCGGGTCTGATCGGGTCTTCCTGGGAGAAGGTATATCCTTCGTTGATCGCGAGAGCTTATGATGGGCTAAGTTGGGACACCCCTGCAGGGTATAAACTTTCGAAAGTTGTGCCCGCGGTTATGGGCAGATGGGAATTTGTTAATGTCCGGTTGTAGATAACTTGACACCAGATCCGAATTAAAACACATCAACCGCGTGTGTAGCCGTGATGGTCTCTTTTCGGCGGAGTCCGGGAAGTGAACACGGTTTTTGGGTTATGTTTGACGTAAGTAGGAGTTCAGGATCACTTCTTGATCATTGCTAGCTTCACGACCATTCCATTTGCTCTCTTCTCGCTCTTATTTGCGTATGTTAGCCACCATATATGCTTAGTCGCTGCTGCAACCTCACCAGTTTACCCCTTCCATTCCCTTTAAGCTTTGCTAGTCTTGATACCCATGGTAATGGGATTGCTGAGTCCTCGTGGCTCACAGATTACTACAACAACAGTTGCAGGTACAGGTTATGCGATGATCATGACGCGAGAGGGATGCCTGCTTGCTTGAGTTCTTCTTCTGCTTCTTCTTCGATCAGGGGGTAGGTTCCAGGTCGGCAGCCTGGGCTAGCAGGGTGGATGTCGTTTGAGTTACTGTTTGTGTTTCATCCGTAGTCGGATGGTGTTCTTATGTATGATGATGTTGTATTCGGGTGGCATTGTATGCCTTTTGTATGCATCCCCATCTATTATGTAATGTTGATGTAATGATATCCACCTTGCAAAAGCGTTTCAATATGCGGTTCTATCCTTGGTGGGACCTTCGAGTCTCTTTAGGATAGTATCGCATATTGGGCGTGACAAGTTGGTATCAGAGCCTCGACCGACCCTAGGAGCCCCCTTGTTTGATCGTGTAGTTTGGCCGTTGTCGAGTCTAGAAGAAAACTGTTTTTGGAGTCTAGTTATATCGGAGAGTAGGAATTCTTTTTACTCCTCATCCCCTTCGTCGCTCTGGTAAGGAATCTTGACGTATGTGTTTTGAATTACTCCTCTTCCATTTTCAAACTTTCTTTAGGATCACGCAGTCGGTTTTCCTGTAGTTGTTCCTCAGCTCTTTTTATCCGGTGCAGTTCTCATCAAGTTGACTCGAGCCTCTTCATCTTTGAGTTCAATCCTCAGTTGTTTTCTTTCCCACCCGCCCACCCTTCTTCTTCTCGAAACCGGAGTCCGTAATCGAGTATCCATCCTACTCGTGCGAAGTCTTTGCTTTCTTTCCTCAATTATTTCAACCGGTGTTTTCTCTTCAAGATATTCGTTGATTTCCCCTCCCGAGTTGCCTTTGTTTTTCCCGCCCTCCCACCTCTTCTTCCCGGAGCCTGAGTCTGTTTCGAGCATCAATTTCATTCGTACGGAGCCTCTTCAGTCGTCCCTCAATTATTTCAACCGGTGAATCCTCGTCTCGTTCGTCATTCTTCACTCCTTTTCTTTTTCCGGTGGACCCAATTCAAGTATTCGGTGTTGATCACATTCTTTTCCTCGGCTCAAGTGTTTTTTTTCATTGCTCGTTCGCCTCTCGCCAGTTTATCCTTCCGGAGTGTTCAAGACATCTCAGAAGATCCGTATGTGTTCCAACTAATTCGAGGTTGTCACCTCATTCAAATATTTCTATTGTTCCGGTGCATCATCTATCTTTTCAACAATCCTTTTCAATGGTGTTCTTATCTTTAGTGGGCCCTAACCCACGGGTCTTTTCCCAGGATCTTACATGACTCTACAAATTTCCTGGAGTTATTCTTAAACTCTTTTCAAGTGTGACGTAAGAATGGATTCTATCGGTCACATGCCTTTCAAGATAGATTTCAAATCATTTCATTGTTGGCTCAACCTCTTTGCTTTTCACTCACCCGGAGCACCTCAGTATTTTGGTGGTGTTTTTCGTCGTCAGTTGAAGACCGAAGAAGAGTTTTTCCTCTAAATCTTGTCTGTTCCCTCGAAGATTCGTGGTTCTAGCTTCATATCATCCTCTCGAATTATTTCAGTTTGTCAGATATTCTTTCTTAATCATCCGGAGTATGTCAGAATTTGTTTTTCCGTTTCTTTCACCGTAGGCCATCATTCCAGAGAATTCTTCGTCCTCACATTTTAGCTACATTTATCCAATTATCCCGGTGCTTCGTTCAAGTGTTTTACCTGTACATCATGTCCGTGCCTTTTGTTATTATGTTAGGGTGCTGTAGCATGTTGTTTTGATGCTTGCAATATGCCTAGTTGCTATTTTGGACAGATTGTAGCTATAACGTGTATAGTGTGCATGTGTTGAACCGTTGCTCCGTTTTGAGTGTGCTCTATATGAAACTTGCTTGATTTTGCATGTAGCTTCATATTATCATGTTGCATCCTTGTTTTGAGGTGTTTGCTTGATGTTTGGGTGCATTTTGCATCAATGCCATGTTTAACTTGTTTTGCTCATATCTTCTAGGCCGTAGCTCCGAACTAAATGAACTTTATATGTAACTTGACTAGAATCTCATGTAGATCATCCTTGTGCATCTTAACTTGCTGTTTAACAACTTGAACATAAGGTTTATTCAGATCTGGACCAATTTCGAAATATGCATATGAGGACTTGCCGGAATTGTTATATGTTGTTCCCGGCCTCATTTAAAGTTGCCTTGATGTGTTGCTCTTGTTTGCTTCATCTCTTGCCATGAGTAGCTTCATGTAGTCTTGTCATGCATCATGCTCGTGTGTGCATCATGCCTTGTTCATGTGAGGTGTGTTTACTATGTTGTGTGCTTCTTCTCGATAGTTCCCGTTTCGTTGCGATCGTGAGGATTCGTTCGTCTACGCTTGGTTCGTCTTCGTGGCTTCATCTTCTTCATGGACTCGTTCTTCTTCCTAGCGGGATTTCAGGCAAGATGACCGCTACCCTGGATCTCACTACTATCATTGCTATGCTAGTTGCTTCGTTCTATCGCTATGCCGCGTTACCTATCTTTTGCTCATCAAGCCTCCCAAATTGCCATGAACCTCTAACCTTTTTCACCCTTCCTAGCAAACCATTGCTTGGCTATGTTACCGCTTTGCTCAACCCCTCTTATAGCGTTGTTAGTTACAGGTGAAGTTGAAGATTGCTCCATGGTGGACAGGTTTATGTTGGGATATCACAATATCTCTTATTTAATTAATGCATCTATATACTTGGTAAAGGGTGGAAGGCTCGGCCTTATGCCTGGTGTTTTGTTCCACTCTTGCCGCCCTAGTCTCCGTCATACCGGTGTTATGTTCCCGGATTTTGCGTTCCTTACGCGGTTGGGTGATTTATGGGACCCCCTTGACAGTTCGCTTTGAATAAAACTCCTCCAGCAAGGCCCAACCTTGGTTTTACCATTTGCCTCACCATCACCTACATTTCCCTTGGGAGTAATTAACCCGAGGGTCGTCTTTATTTTAGCCCCCCGGGCCAATGCTTGTCTAAGTGTTGGTCCAAACCGAGCGATGTCCGGCGCCCCTAGGCAATCAGGGTCTATGCCAACCCGACGTCTGGCTCATCCGGTGTGCCTTGAGAACGAGATATGTGCAGCTCCTATCGGGATTTGTCGGCACAGCGGGTCTTGTTTTACCATTGTCGAAATGTCTTGTAAACCGGGATTCCGAGTCTGATCGGGTCTTCCTGGGAGAAGGTATATCCTTCGTTGATCGCGAGAGCTTATGATGGGCGTTGGGACACCCCTGCAGGGTATAAACTTTCGAAAGTTGTGCCCGCGGTTATGGGCAGATGGGAATTTGTTAATGTCCGACTGTAGATAACTTGACACCAGATCCGAATTAAAACACATCAACCGCGTGTGTAGCCGTGATGGTCTCTTTTCGGCGGAGTCCGGAAAGTGAACACGGTTTTTGGGTTATGTTTGACGTAAGTAGGAGTTCAGGATCACTTCTTGATCATTGCTAGCTTCACGACCATTCCATTTGCTCTCTTCTCGCTCTTATTTGCGTATGTTAGCCACCATATATGCTTAGTCGCTGCTGCAACCTCACCAGTTTACCCCTTCCATTCCCTTTAAGCTTTGCTAGTCTTGATACCCATGGTAATGGGATTGCTGAGTCCTCGTGGCTCACAGATTACTACAACAACAGTTGCAGGTACAGGTTATGCGATGATCATGACGCGAGAGGGATGCCTGCTTGCTTGAGTTCTTCTTCTGCTTCTTCTTCGATCAGGGGGTAGGTTCCAGGTCGGCAGCCTGGGCTAGCAGGGTGGATGTCGTTTGAGTTACTGTTTGTGTTTCATCCGTAGTTGGATGGTGTTCTTATGTATGATGATGTTGTATTCGGGTGGCATTGTATGCCTTTTGTATGTATCCCCATCTATTATGTAATGTTGATATAATGATATCCACCTTGCAAAAGTGTTTCAATATGCGGTTCTATGCTTGGTGGGACCTTCGAGTCTCTTTAGGATAGTATCGCATATTGGGCGTGAAAGCGGTGATAGTCATATTGCTTACCACCAACGCCTTATTTTGATTCGGCACTATTGTGGGATGAAGCGTCCCAGACCAACCTTACATGTCCACGCACATGATACCAGTTGCACCGACAGACATGCAACTAGTTTTGCATAAAGGTGGCTGGCGGGTGTCTTTTTCTCCTACTTTAGTTGAATCGAATTTGACTGCAACCGGTCCTTGAAGAAGGTTAAAACAACAAACTTGAAGAAACACCATTGTGGTTTGATGCATAGGTAAGAACGGTTCTTGCTAGAAACCCTTAGCGGCCATGTTAAACTTGCAACAACAAAGTAGAGGACCTCTAACTTGTTTTTGCAGGGCATGTTGTGATGTGATATGGTCAAGACATGATGTGATATACGTTATTGTATGAGATGATCATGTTTTGTAGAAGTTATCGGCAACCGTCAGGAGCCTTATGGTTGTCTCTTTATTGTATGAAATGCAAATGCCATGTAATTGATTTACTTTATCACTATGCATTAGCGATAGTTGTAGAAGCAATAGTTGGCGAGACGACCACGACACAACGATGGAGATCAAGGTGTCAAGTCGGGGACGATGGAGATCATGACGATGCTTTGGAGATGGAGATCAAAAGCACAAGATGATGATGGCCATATCATGTCATATATTTTGATTGCATGTGATGTTTATCTTTTATGCATCTTATTTTGCTTAGTACGGCGGTAGCATTATAAGATGATCCCTTAACTAAATTTCAAGGTAAAAGTGTTCTCCCCGAGTATGCACCGTTGTTACAATTCGTCGTGTTGAGACACCACGTGATGATCGGGTGTGATAGACTCTACGTTCACATACAACGGTGCAAGACAGTTTTGCACATGTGGAATGCTTGGGTTAAACTTGACAAGCCTAGCATGTACAGACATGGCCTCGGAACACTGGAGACCGACAGGTCGAACGTGAATCGTATACTCCCTCCGTTCCAAAATAGATGACCCAACTTTGTACTAACTTTAGTATAAAGTTGGGTCATCTATTTTGGAACGGAGGGAGTAGTAGATATGATCAACATATAGATGTTCACCATTGATGACTACTCCATCTCACGTGATGATCGAACATGGATTAGTTTATTTGGATCACGTATCATTTAGATGACTTGAGGGATGTCTATCTCAGTGGGAGTTCTTAAGTAATTTGATTAATTGAACCTAATTTATCATGAACTTAGTCCTGATAGTATTTGCATATCTATGTTGTAGATCAATGGCCCGTGCTACCGTTCTCCTGAATTTTAATGTGTTCCTAGAGAAAGCTAAGTTGAAAGATGATGGTAGCAACTACACGGACTGGGTCCGTAACTTGAAAATTATGTCAGAAAGGGTTGAAAATTGATGACGTGGATTTGAATTGTGCATCTGAACGCATAAAAAGTCCGGAGTTGTAATAAGTTATTAAAATTTTGAATAGCTGGTGTAACAGATGAGTTTTCGTCCAAAACCCTGATACTTCGAAAGAGATTGTCCAGTTTGTACACGAAGTGCATCCAGTTTTTGACGTAACCCTCTCTACTTTTTTGCACATACTATGCGGGTGAAATGATGATACCTTGCCAAGTTTCAACCTTTTCAGAGTTCATTTTGTAGTGCTTTTCAATTTCACGGTCATTTAGCTCGCAAAACAAATCAGTAAATGCATCGAAAATAAGAAATTATGTCAGAAAGGGTTGAAAGTTGATGACATGGATTTGAATTTTGCATCTGAACGCCAAAATGTATAGTTCAATGAAGTACATAAAAATATAGTACCGGTTCACGCCAAAACGCGCTACTACTACAAAGAAATACATCAAAAATATATTGATCATCAATGATCTTTTTATGTACAATCTGAATTAACAATATGAGTCCTCACCGGTTTAGAAACCGGAGAAGACTCATATTCTGGCCACAAATTCTACACATAGAGTTCAATGAAGACCAAGTGGTTGTGATAGTTTGACAGGTAACATATTTAAGGTGGTAAAAACTCTGTTAGCGGAGCAAGGTGGGACTAAAAGCCGCTGCAGAATGAATCAACTAGAAACCTCTAGTACCGGTTTGTGGCATGAACCGGTACTAAAGGTGTTGGTGGGGCCCCAGCCTGACCACAGCATGCAACAGTCTCTTTAGTACCGGTTCGTGACATGAACCGGTACTAAAGGTTTGCCACGAACCGGTACTAATGATCTTTTCACCCTTAGCCTTTGGGACTGGCACTAATGGTCACTTTAGTGCCGGTTTTGTTACAAACCGGGACTAATGTGCTTCACATTAGGCCCTTTTTTCTACCAGTGGACGCTCGGCCGCCGACGCTCATGCCGACTAGTTTTACATCTCCTTTTGAAATATCTTTTGGAGTTATACTTTTACATCACCAATTTACATCATCTGTTGGAGTTGCTTTTTTTTAAGATGTAAAATGCACTTTTTGAACATGGTGATCTTGGTGAAATAGTGTGACTCGGTTAACTGTTCATCATGGAAGCCTCCACCCGCGTCCAGAGTCCAGACTCGCTAGCCCAGAGACCTCCAGACCAGTCAGCGAACCAAAATGACCGAGGAAGGAAGGCACATCGCCGGCGAGCCCATCCGGCCGCCGCGGCTGGAGGATGCGGGCCTGGAGGACTGCGCGCTCCCACCGGAGTCCATCGCCAAGGCTTTCTCCCTTGCAGCGTTGGCCGTCTCCTCCCGCCTCCCCCACCTCCCCCTTTCCGATGACGAGGACGACGTTGACCCGCTAGCGCCTCGTGGAGGCTGCGTGGAGGACGCGGGACCCACCTACGGGGTCATTCCCGACGCCCTTGTTGGCGCGAGGGGCGGCAGTGACGGCGGCGCCGACGAGGTCGTCGTCGGGCGCGGAGACAGAGTTGTTGTGATCGGCCAAGAGCTGGGACGGGATGAGGGGTGTGCCGAGGGGACCAGAGGCGGAGAGCACCGGAAGGAGGAGGGTGATGAGATTGTGGAGAAAGCCATCTTGGTGAAAGATTTCGCGTGAGCTTTTCTTCTAGCTTCATGAGAAGATATCTCCCTAGTATTTGTTGTTTCTTTGACTTGTAATGTAGATCTTGATTCAACGATCAGATGACACTATGTTAGTCTCTTTGGTATGGTGGATTGGTGGCAAGCTACTTAGCATCAACGGTATTCGACTTAGCGCGTTGCTGATGAAGTGATGATTGCTGCTGTTTTCCTGCTTGATTTGCGCTCGAATAGCGACATGCTCTTGTTCAAAGTTAGTGACAAGCTAGTGGATTTGGCAAGCTGCAAATGCAACTGATATTTATTGGCTGTCCTAAGGGTAAGGGCAAATGATGCAAATGTGATTGTGTCTGACATATAATGTGTCTTAGACACTTAGTAGAGCTTGCGAACAGATAAATGCCACAAGAAACCACTGGATTTGACATGGCATCTAATCATTTTAGAAGATTCAGGAACATGCTTTACCATTCCAGGGGAAAAGATTTCTTGCAGAAACCTTCGTCAATGGATTCATTAAGTGGGGAAATAATACAAGGCACCACTTATAAGAAAAATAAATAGAACAGAGCAGACGTTTTGTTGATTATGAACATGATATGTACCTTTTCAACAGGAACTGAAATTGGATTACAGACAAACTAACACCATTGCAATATACAGTGCCACTCTAGCGAACAAATCTAATGAAAGCTTTTCTTATAAAATAGTTAGATGTGCTAAGTTCACTAGCAGATTAGTGTGCTGATATCCTGACGTAGCAGCAGATTATTGTGCCAAAGTGAATGGAGGCGTTGAAAATGATGTTTGTGTCGAGGCTTGAGATTATATATGTATAGCTGAGTAACTAGTAAAATAGCTTGAAGGATTTTCAACGTATAACATGGCCGAAGTCATTTCATCTCATTGTTCTGCCTATATCTTTGCAGCCCTGCACTTAGTGTCTTTTCTGCAACAAGATGAACTCTATGATTTAATTAATTTCTGAAAAAAAAACTAGTGATAAATGGTTTCAGCTAAGTCATCTAACAATCTCTGTAACAGAGTCTTTTTCTGACTGGTGTTTTTGATTGGCAGTCACGCTTTCCTGGTAGGATCACTGCAAAAAAGTCATTATGATAACCTGTTTCTCAGAGTCCAACAGATACATTTTGATTGGGTAAGAGATTCACAAAAATACTATTCACAATTGTTCATATCTCTGAAATATGATCATATATCATGTGTCCCATCTAGTCCTGTTTATGAGGTTTATCAGCTCTGCATTTTGAGGTACTTGTGTGCTTCGGTGTTCCAACTGTACACATGTGGCTCAGTGCTTCAGGTACATCTAGTTAATTGCTTCATTTTGTTTGGGGAAGTATTAAGAATTCCTACTTTCGGATGCTTAATTGATGTTTGTTGTCTATGAGAGAAATGAAGCCAGATACATCAGGTTTCAGCATTTTCATCTGTTTCGCTTTAAGATCATTGTTGCTTTAATTGATAAGTTTTACTCGTTTTTTGGCATGCTATCCAGGTAAAAAAAATTGGCATGCTTTTAATTTTCTATGACCTCTTCTCAGCCTCATTACTGCGTGATTACACGAGTGCCATGTAAGCCATCTTTCCTGCGTTATATGAATTCATGATTTAAAAAGGTACTCCCTCCGTCCCATAATGTAAGACGTTTTTTGGCACTAGTGTAGTATCAAAAAACGTCTTACATTATGGGACGGAGGGAGTAACAACTTAACCTTCTTTGCAGGTCCCCCATTGCCAGGAGGGACTCTCTTGAGCGCTTCCTGGAGAAAATGCCGTGATATGTTATCACGAACAAAGGACAGCAGTAGGTAGCAGCTCTTCATTTTCTTCTGGAGCATATTATTATTATTTCCACTTGCGGATATTTCAGATTAGTTTTTCTACATGCTGTATATGTGTACCACAATATTCAGAAATGCATTATGCATGTGGCCAAGTCTTCAGAACGTGGTCTTTTACTGCTGGCCCCTTTCATAACCAAGTCCAATTGATTTATTTCACCTTCCAACTGTATTTGGATAATTTTCCATTTTAAACTTTAGTGATTTAGCATGGGAGCTTTGGTATATGGCACACATGTTTTCCTGTGATGCAGTCGTTGACTGTGAGAAAAGTCTGCATGATTTCTTTTAAAATGGGCATGTGAGACGCCAAGCTCTTTCGATTGCATGAGTCGGAAATAAGTCAGGCAGTAGATGAGATAATATCAATTTAGGAAGCATAATGATATTCAGTGTAAGTAATGCTGTTTTGCAGAGGTAAAAAAATAAAAAACCAAGGATGGATTAGGCTCTTCAACCAGAAAGATGAACACAAAATTTTGTAGAAAATAGATACTAGTATTGAACTTTGCATATTTTTAAATCTTTCTATTAATAGTCTTCTGTCTTTTAAGTTTTTTCTTTCAGACGTCAGGCCGCAGCAATGCACGGCTTCCCTTCCAGTTTTCATGGAACCTCCAAAATATTCACCATATTTGGGAAGACTCAGATGATCCGGACACAGTGTTGTCGCCGGAAAATGCTCCAAGTATGAAGCTATTCAGGATCCGCTGTTATCTAGACTCTACTGTGCAGACTGTCAAGTTTTTTTTTTGTTTTTTTTTTTGAGGAAAAACAGGTGTTATGCTCTCTATGGCATATCAGGCCGATTTATCCATTGGAGGCCATTCGCCATTGGAGACTGTAAAATGTCTTGGAGGGCCCCCAAAAAAATGGCACACCTTTTCAATACGCAATACATGAGACCTTGAGCTAAAATTTGCAGTCGGGGTGGGTGTGGGTCTCATGAGACCGATCTTTTTATGTATATAATGTACCCATGGCGAAAAAAAGAAGAATTGGAAACCATGAGATGCACCCAAGTGAAGTAATTCAAAAAAATACCTAGCACATTTTTTAAATGATTTTTTACACATCAAAGATGAGAGATTCTTCTAGGTGCTTGCAAAGTTTCACGCTGACATTACATTCGAGGAGCTCGGTACAAAGAAAACGAAATGAAAGCTAAAAAAATGTCCAAAGCTGCAAAAAAATAAATTGATCGTTGATTCTGTTTTTTGGTATACCGAGCTCCTCGGATGCCATCTCAGTGCAAAAGTTTGTACGCACTAGAAGAGTCTTTCATCTTTGATGCGTAATTTTTTAAGATTTTTTTGAATTTGTTTGACATTTTATTTCCTTACCTTTCATTGGGGGAGCATGAGCTCGGGGTCAGACTTAGATTTCTGAAACATGAGTAACATTTTTGTACTAGCAATTCCACTGTTTGAATGTGGAATATAGTCCCCCAACGGGCTCACACAATCACCTTTGGCTGACACCAAAGCCGAAACATGTAAGGACACCATAACCACGCTAGAACAAGTTCACTCTCCTTTCAGATCAAATACCGTCTCCAAAGGTAGCCCAACACAATATAAGAATGGAAAAAATAAAACCAAAATATAGTTAAAAACCAACCCAACACAGATAAAGTCAAAATAAAACAATCAACTACAATAATCTACGAGAGAGATTAATCCCACAAGTGAAGAACGATGCGACGATGTGCGTGGTAGCCTATAGTACATAGCACCAAGAAATTGCAAGCCAAGTATAATGCCGAGAAAAGTCGAGATGCAATATGACAATCAGTTTTTCTTCTGGGGAACTTTTTAGTGTTGACAATTTAATGATGGAGCAAACCTACCGTTTTGAAATTTGTAGACCAAAAACTTGTTATCTCAAATTCAAATATTTTTCCATATTGCTTACAAAAATTATTTATTCTCATTAGTACATGTTTATTACATCCAAAATACTATCCACCCAGTTGGTCATCGCTTAGTTCACGGGGCTAAAGAAGATGAGGGTGCGCGTGTTGCTCCTAGCCTCATCAACCAAATATGCTTCGTATCTAGCAGGTTTGTTGTTGCTGTTGAATGCTTTGATGATGAGGTGATATTTCACACCGGCATCAGGCGCCTTTTCACCGCTCATCACCTTGATGAACTTGAGCCCATCGTGCACCTGCTTGACGTGCTCCGCCACTGCCCACCTGCCGAGCTTTTGGACGTGCGGTTCATTGTTGACGTCCCCAATTGGATACCATGCTACTTGGGCGGACGTGGCAACGGGATAAGCCACATCAACAACGGCGATAATGATGAGTAGGAGACTGCAGGTCCTCATGGTGACAGATTTGTGATGGTACGACTTTGGGTTGATGGATGCGCTTATGCAGCTTTGGGATCAATCAAGGTTCTTGTTGTTGTGATGATTAGGTGAATGAGGTGCATGACATCTAAATATATATGGCCATTGCAAGGCAGATATTAATTGTATACATATCCACCATAAGCAATTCAGTAGTATCTATCAATTAGATGCATATCCAAATTGTTGTACTAAAGTACTTCCTAAAATGAAGTGTAATCATTTAGAAATTCACATAATATCATTGATGGATTTTTTTTCCAGCTATTGTAAGAGGCTTGAATTCTATCGGTATATTCATAGACCAAGTTACTTTTTAAAATAAGACGACATCGATCTATTCCAAAGGTGTACAATGGCCAACTGTGCACCGACCTAGAATCCACAAATGGTGTTGGTCGATTAGGATAACGCGGTTGTTGGAAATATGCCCTAGAGGCAATAATATTGTATTATTTATATTTCTATTATTCATAATTACGAGCTTATATTCTATGGTATAACTGCTATGATCTTGAAATGTACGATTCAGTGAAAAACTCATATGCACGTGCGAAATGATATATGGTAAAATAAGATTCCTAGTGTATAATGTATCCATGGCAAAAAAAAAAAGGAATCACAAGGAGAGTAGCGTTAGGAGCTCAAGTACATCTGCACCGAGTGAAGTAATTCGAAATGATAACCTGTTTAAAACAAGCTAAAAAAACTACGCATGAAAAATGAGAGATTCTTCTAGGTGGTTGCGAAGTTCCACGCTGACATGCTATCTGAGGAGTTCGGTACAAAGAAAACAAAATGAAAGATCAAAAGATGAAGTTGCACAAAAAATTCGAGCTTCGATTCTGTGTTTTTGTACCAGGCTCCTCGGATGTCATCTCCGTGTGAAAATTTGTATGCACCTAGAAGAGTCCTTCATCTTTGATGCATACAATTTTTTTTGAATTTGTTTGATATTTTATTTCCTATACCTTTCATCGGAGGAGCATGAGCTCCGGGTTAGAGTTGGATTTCCGAAACACGAGTAAATTTTTTTTAGGAAAAAACATGAGTAATTGAAAAGGATGTTTCAGTTCACAGTGATCTGTGTCTCAAAAAAATCAGTTCACACTGATCTCCATTTTCTTTTGGGAGGGCAACAGTGATCTCCATTCAGAAAGATAAGTTCACAGTGATCTGCTTCTGGGCTAAGCTCAGCCCGTTTGAGAGCCGCTACCATTCCACAGCCCAGAATTCTAGTACTACTAACTACGCCTATCTCCATTCCTTTTCTTTTCTCAAGGAAAAACAAATCCCCATTCCAACTCTCCCCGAAACAGAAACACCAACCTCCCCTCGGCCGCCGACCATGGCGGATGCCGCGGCCGCGGCCGCAGGAGCGACGCCTCTCCTCCGCAACCTCCCTGAAGAGATCGTCCTCTGCGAGATCTTCGCCCGCCTTGACCCCAGATCCCTCATCCGCTGCCGCGCCGTCCGCCGCGCCTGGCGCCGCGCCACCTCCACCCGCCGCTTCCTCCTGGCCCACCACGCCCGCCAGCCCGCCCTCCCCATCGTCGCCGACAACGGGTACCGTACCTTCCTCGCCTTCGACCACCGGGCCGCCGCCGCCGACGCCCAGTTCCACACCGTCGCCCGGCTTGACGAGTCCTTCAGTCTGGAGCTCTGCTGCGACGGCCTCCTCATCGTCGCCAAGTCTGGCATGCTTGGCAATCGCGCCCGCCTCACCGTCTGCAACCCGGTAACGCGTCAGCACGCCTCCCTCCCGCCCCTGCCGGACTTCAACATCCTGGGGATGTACCTACACGGACCTACCGGCGAGTACCGGCTGTTACTGCAGTGGAGGGGCGCAATGGACTGGGGGGACGACAGTGACTGTGACTCGCCTACAGGCAAAAATGGCTGCTATGTCTTCGCGCTCGGATCCGACCAGCCCCCGAGGTACATCGGGTTGTCGGAGCCCAAATTCTCGTCGGCTTACTTCCACGGACCTGCCAGGGTGCGTGATAGCCTGCATTGGTGCCTGTTTTATCGCCCAGGCGAGAACCCACTGGAGGATTGTGAGGCTGGAAGGGAACTGGTAGTATTTGACACCACAGCTGAGTCGTTTAGGCAGATGCGTGCTCCAGCTGATCCCGCCAAGTCATTCATCTTTGAGATGGATGACATGCTTGGCATCTATTGCTGTAACAAGGCTGCTGAAGTTGTTGATATATGGGTGTTAACGAACTACGACAGTGGGGTTTGGGACTTAAAGTACCGAGTTGCATTGCCGATCACAGAAATCAGGGGAAAGCTTGAAGGCCATGATGGTGAGGGCTATTGGTATGCGACCGTTGCTTCGGGTGGTGGTGACATGCTCTTGATGGTCAGTTTTGGTTTTTGGCTGTTTTACGTTGACACTGATGGCAAACTGGTTGCTAGCTTCCAAGACATCTATCCCTCTAGGCATCGGCTCAAACAAACTCTTGTTCCGCATGATTTCTTCAGAACAGTAAAAGGTCAGGCTGTCGACGCTTCACCTTTCGTATCCTCGTGAGTTGCGAATGTCTATGTATTGGATCAAGTATGGGCCTGCTGATTTCTTCTTTTTGTGTCGATCAGAAGTGACTGCCATGTGGTTGCATGAAACCTATGCTTGTTTCAGACTTTAGATACCATTTCGGGATGAAGTGACTACTGCTTGTGTTGATGCTAAAATTACCAAGCCTTTTTGTTCTGCTTTTGAAATATTGTCGAGCTCATCCGCCTTATGTCTCTATTTTCTTGGGCTGAGGACATGCTTTATTCTATATTCATCTAGTGTTCTTCTCCATACTTGATATTAAGCATTCTTTATGCCTCACATCACTGTTTCTTGAACTGAAGAATTGATTGATTTACCTCTTGATCTAGTGGTCTTCTTAATAGTCAATTTTTTTGTGTGTTTGCTGTTTGTACCCTTTGTTGTAGCTGGCAATGAGAAGAGGCAGGTTTTACTCCTTGCTGACTTGAAGCTGCACCTGTCTTCTAGAATACCTTGGAGCACAACTAATTTAGTTAAATGCTTGCATGTTGCATCATAGTCAACTTCTCAATGAATTGTTCTGTTATAATTCAGTTTTCTTCATGCATCTACCACCGTCAACTGTGGCTGTCTGTTGCTGGTTATAAGTTAACTAGCATACGAGCTCAGTTGATGTGATGCTCTTGTAAATTAAAACTTGGCTTATGCAGGATCATGTATTGGATTGTAGGCTTGTAGGAGATGATTGATGGCCACGGAGCCATCTTACGTGTGTCTGTCATGATAGCTTGGAGCAGATCTATTTATTGCAGGATTTAGACATGTTTTACTTTAACAAATCATTCCAAATCCTTTTGATTTCTTGTGTAAAGAGATTTTAGGCTAGGTTTCAGTGTCATATTTATGCCCTTTGCCCAATAGCTAATAAAATAATCAGAGAAATGATGGACATGGTTAGTTAGGTCTTACAGAGACTAAGCTCACCACTATATCGAGAATTGGACATGTCTGTAGTAGTATTGTTCTACAAAAGTCTGGTACCGCAGTCCTGAAAACCTATGAATATCTTGTTGCATTTTTCTGTTGCACGGTTTGCAATTATTACCTATTATTATTTCAATTCAATTGTTAACCATTTTGGATAGATGCTTCATGCGAAGCTTGTAGCACAAATGCTGTTGATAACTTCTTTGGCGGTGCTGTGCATATAAAAGTTCCGGGCACAATTTGCTTTTTGTTGTTTCTACATGCGTTTGGTAGATTCAGATGTTAACATATTTCTGCGGGCAGGTGCTGTACTTTACAGCTAGTAACATCCTGTTCAGAGCGCACAGACGCGCTGTTTGGACTTCGGATCATACTATGAAACAGAAGTTGTTTAGGATTGAGGGCATGCTTCATTCTGTTTATCTAGTGTTCTTCTCTTGCTGGTCAGTTTTGGTCATTGGCTGTTTTACGTTGACACTGATGGCAAACTGGTTGCTAGCATCCAAGATATCTATGCATCTAGGCACCGGCTCAAACAAACTCTTGTTCCGCATGATCTTTTCACAACACTAGAAGGTTACGTTGTGGACGCTTCACCTTTAATCAGACGGCTGTTGAGTGAGGCGGTGCTTCTTAATGGCCTAGTTTTCGTATACTCATGAGTTGCAATGTCTATGTATTGGATCAAGTATGAGCCTGCTGATTTCTTCTTTTCGTGTTTATCAGAAGTGACTGTCATGTGGTTGCACGAAAGCTATGCTTGTTTCAGACTTTAGATACCATTTCGGGATGAAGTGACTACTGCTTGTGTTGATGCTAAAATTACCAAGCCGTTTTGTTCTGCTTTTGAAATATTGTCGAACTCATCCGCCTCATGTCTCTATTTTCTTGGGCTGAGGGCATGCTTCATTCTGTTTATCTAGTGTTCTTCTCCGTACTTGATATTAAGCATTCTTTATGCCTCATATCATTATTTCTTGAACTGAAGAATTGATTGATTTACCTCTTGATCTAGTGGTCTTCTTAATAGTCATTTTTAGTGTGTTTCGTGTTTGTACCCTTTGCTGTAGCTGACAATGAGAAGAGGCAGATTTTACTCTTTTCTGACTTAAAGCTGCACCTAACTTCTAGGATACCTTGGAGCATTACTGATTAAACTAAATGCTTGCATGTTACGTCATAGTCAACTTCTCATTGAAGTGTTCTGTTATAATTTAGTTTTCTTGATGCATCTGTCTATTGCATCTACCACCTTCTACTGTGACTGTATGTATTCTGGTTGTAACTAGGATATGAGTGCAGATTGTGATGCTCTCATAAAATCAAATTTGGCTCATGTAGGATTCTGTTGATTGTAGCAATGTGCATTTGTGGGAGCTGATTGATGGTCAAATGTGGGGCCATCTTACGTGTGTCTGCCATGATAGGTTGGAACAGTTTTATTTCTTGCAGGATTTAGACATGTTTTACTCTAGTGAATGATTCCAAATCATCTTGATTTCTTGCGTAAAGAATGAGATTTTGGGCTAAGTTTCAATGTCATATTTCTGGCCCTTTGCCCAATAGCTAATAATCAGAGAAACCATGGAGATGGTTAGGTAGGTCTTATGGAGACTAAGCTCACCACTATATTGAGAATTGGACATGGTTGTAGTAGTATTGTTCTTGAAAAGACTGGTACTGCAGTCCTAAAAATCTTGTTACATTTTTCAGTTGCATGGTTTGCAATTACTACCTTTTATGATTTCAATTCAACTGTTAACCATTTTGGATAGGCGCTTCATGCGATGTTTGTAGAACAGTTGCTGTTAATAACTTCTTTAGTTGTGCTGTGCATATAAAAGTTCCGGGCACAATTTGTTTTTTTGTTATATCTACATGCATTTTGTAGAGTTAACATATTCCTGAGGCAGGTGCTGTACTTTACAGTTAGTAACATCCTGTTCTGAAGCATTCTTTATGCCTCATGTTACCATTTCTTGAAGTGAAGAATTGATTGATTTTACTTCTTGATGTACCCTTTGTACCCTTTGTTGTTTCCTGTTTGTACCCTTTGTTGTGACTGATAATGAGAAGAGGCAGATTTTACTTTTTGCCTACTTGAAGCTGCACCTGCCTTCAAGAATACCTTGGAGCACAACTAATTAAATTAATGCTTGCATGTTGCATCATACTAGTCAACTTCTCAGTGAAGTGTTCTGTTGTAATTCAGTTTTCTTCATTCATCTATCTATTGCATCTACCACCGTCAACTGTGGCTGTCTTTGCTGGTTATAACTAGTATATGAGCGTAGTTGCTGTGATGCTCTCGTAAAATCGAACTTGGCTTATGTAGGATTCTGTATTGGATTGTACTATGAATGTGCATTTGTGGGAGCTGATTGATGGTCAAATTTGCGGCCATCTTACGCGCGTCTGTCGTGATAGGTTGGAACTGTTTTATTTCCTGTAGGATTTAGACATGTTTTACTCTAACAAATGATTCCAAATCTTCTTGATTTCTTGCGTAAAGAATGAGATTTTGGCGAAGTTTCAGTGTCATATTTCTGACCCTTTGCCGAATAGCTAATATCAAAGAACTGATGGAGATGGTTAGGTCAGTCTTATGGAGACTAAGCTCACCATTACATTGAGAATTGGACATGGTTGTAGTAGTATTGTGTTCTAGAAAAGAATGGCACTGCAGTCCTGAAAATCTTGTTGCATTTTTGTGTTGCACGGTTTGCAATTATTGCCTCTTATTATTTCATTGATGTTAATAACTAATTTAGATGTGGTATGCATATAGAAGTTCCAGGCACACACATTTTTGTTGTGGTTGTTTCTACATGCGTTTGGTAGATTGAGATGTCAACATGTTTCTGAGGGCGGGTGCTGTACTTTACAGTTACTATATCCTGTTGAGAGCGTAAAGACGCGTTGTTTGCTCTTCGGGTCATACTATGAAACGTGAGTGCTTTAGGATCGAACTTGATCTGAAGAGCTTGAAATGTGCCTTTGATGCTGCAACGGAAGTGGGTGCGCTATTGAACAGCAAGTACATGCGCAACTACTGAATGAACAGAACACTACTGAAAACATGGAGATCATTGTTTTCAGTCTTACATAGTACTACCTGGTACTAGTGTTATTTCAGTGGCCAAAAGTAATTACCAGGCTACCTCTACCTGTATTTTAAGCAAAAAATTAGTATTTGTGATGTTTGTAAAAAATGAGCGTAGAAACCGGTATTTCGGTCAGTGAAGTTCGGTTTTATAGCCAGTTCAGTTAGTGAGAAGTGGTAAGAACAAAAAATGGCGGCCAGAATCAAGAAACTGTTTGGTTTTTGGTAAAATGCAGAACACATGGTTAGGTTGCGGCGCTAGAGCGTAGGCAGAGGAGTTGTACGTCCGGGACCTAAGGCTTATTGCCTGATTTGTTATGCTCGCCATGGTTGCCGTGGTGGAGCAGCTAAGGCGACCAACAATGGTGTGCCATCGGACTGGAGAGCTGGGTCGCGGGCGGAAGGCGACGCCGGCACACCCTCCCTCTGTGTCCAGCGACACGTCGCAGGAGGTGGGGAGCACATCGGCGGCCCGACGAGGGTAATTCAACTATGCCTATGCGGGCACCTAGTCGTTGGATGGAGGCTGTTCTTCTGCCTGGAACAGTGGCGTGGTTTGGCCGCTCCTGATGTTGGATCAGCGGCTGTACTGTACTGTACCGTCAGTGTTGTCCGCCATTATTCGTGAAGTAGTACTAAGTTGCTGGAGTCATTTCAGAACACGCAGCTCAACCATGCGCCAATTCACAATAGTACTTCTTGTCGCATTGTGCACACAAGCTACGAACAGCCCGCATCTCCAAGGCATTGCTTAAGTTATCCTCATCGATTAGCGTGATCCGTCGATGGTCTCGGCCAAAGGGGCATCGTTGCAGCAGAACAACCAACCCTTTATATTATTTTACATAAAACAAATCAGCACGGCATCGCCCGTCCGTCGATTTTTTTTTTGAGGTGAACCCGTCCGTCGAATGAGGTGCAGTCTTAACCAATGGAGCCCGACGATTCGCGCCCGGCCCAATGAAATTATCCCCCCAAAGCGGCTCGAATCAGTCCAAGCGCGCCCTTTTCGCATCACAGCTCAGCACGCCCAGCTCCGGCCGATCCACACAAAATGATCGCCACCGCGCAGGCCATTTTAAAACGCCTCGCGGCCAGTGGAATCACAGGCTCGCAGCGTGCTGACCTTAGGGAACTCGACAAATCCGCCATGGGATCCCATAATCGCCCCCGGCTAACCCCGCGACGTGTCCCGGCGAGGAGTATTATAGTGGCCGCAGCGGCGCCGTGCCGTGCCGCGGGGGCGAAGCCCATGTGCGCGGCACCGGTCCGGGGATCATTAGCCCCGTCCAGGTGCACCGCGCCCCGACAAAGGCGTGGCCTGGAAAAGCGCCTTAAACCCGGTGATCAGGGGCTAATCTTCGCTGTCGTTGGTGGGTTAGTTTAATTGCTTTGCTCTTATCCTCGGCGCCGCTGTTAGAGCTGGCCATTTGGCAGCTTGGGGGAAGGAGGGGCGTGGGGGTTATCTTGAAGCTAGATATGGTCTAAATCTACCAATTCGACGTTCACAAACCCTCAAGATTTGATGTGTACGTACGAAAGGTCATACAACAGGTTTTCTCAATTCTCTCTAGGCCTCTCTCTCAACCCTAGCCGCCGCCAAGTTTCTCCCATACGACGTCGCATCGATGCCCCTTCGCATCCCGGTTCGATGGCCTCGTCGGTGGGAAGAGGAGTGGGGGCGTCTTTTCGTTCTTTTTTCTTCTTCTTAAGTTTTGTTTCCCAGCGACATCGACGACGTGGCGGCGATGGAGTATTTGAATAAGGTCTCTCCAGTCACTTCCCACCTCGACGACGTCCGATCCGGCGTCGGCCAATGGCCTATGAGAGTTTGTGTCTCTAGTTCTGTTGGCTCTCTTCAAATCTTGGCAGTTAGTGTGTCTCAAATGGAGAGCAATTGGTTGGCCATTAGTGCGACGACTTCGACATCTTATTCTGTGTTGTTTTGCGACATGTCCCGATTTCTCCAATCATGTGCACCCGATGGTGATGGACTGCAAACCTATTTTGCGTGGGATGATGCTCCAACCAATGCTTCTTCAACAACTTCTAGAGGATGAGTGGTTATTGTGGTCTTTATGTCAAAGGCGTTTGCAGATGTCCCTTTCTTTACTGTTGGTTTGGTGTAATTTTCAATCTCCCAAGGGCAGTGTATCATCGAAGGAAGAAGGCGAACATGTTTTTATTTTGTACTGGTTGATCTATGTTTAGTTGTTTCCTATTGTACTGGCAATTATTTTCCTTAATAAATATCACATATAAGATGTCTATTAGTGTTTCCTAAAAATAGATTTAATCAGAGAACTAAGTGTGGCACCCTGGCTCAGAGAAATCGGAACGCCCTGTATTCTAGTCCAGAGATCGAGGAGAAGTCTTCTGGAAAACGGCACTGCTTAGCATAGAACAAATCAGCTCTTTATTACAATCTATATGGATACAGGGGGATCACATCGGCACGGCGACACTACGCCTGCCATGGTTGCTCTATGCAAGCAGCAAAACAACACGAAGCAACAAAATAACTCTAGCAGCAAACGACGACGACGGTGATGAACTCCACTCCGCAGGGACTCTGGCTGGAACGATTATCCTAGCTCGGAAACAAGGATCCATGGCAAAGAAGCAATCAAATCCGGCATGACCTGTAAACTGGCATGACACGCTAGGTCAGTACATTGAATGTACTTGCAAGCTCACATCAAAGCAATCAAGACAAACAACATCATGACAGTTACAGGCTAAACAGGGATTAACATGATACTATCAGAACAACATGGCATGAACAAAATGAACACGATACAACTAGAACACTACGAGCATGGCATGAACATATGAACATGATGATACTAGCATGCAACATGACGACACTATCATGCACCAACTTACTCTGCTCGGGGTTACCTCGTAACCATCACATGCATCACTTACCACCGCGGACATCACACGATCATCTTAGGATCCAATCAATCTTGCTATTAACCATACCGTAGTAACCATTACATGACCACAAGGAGCTTGATCTGTACCCACGATTCTCGCATAACACCACAAATATCCATCAACTCGGTATCCATGATACCACTGTGATCCTCTCATGATCACATAAAGATCAACCAACTTCTCTCATCATCGAACCGGGGTTATTATTAATCAAGTTATTATTATTATTGTTGACCCATAGTGTGACCTACTACGAACTGGGCCCATATCCACGGGCACGGTTATCGATTGATTATACACACACTCTGCAGAGGTTAGTACACTGTACCCACACCACGAAACCCATGGCCTCGTGGTCCCATTCGGATGGACCAAAGGCATTCCGACAAAACCGATCTATTTCCATCACACCCTCCCAGCCACCCTGACAAACTCCCCTTTGGGCTAAGTCCTGGGTGGCCCCGTGTCAACTCATGATACCCAACAACCACCGTCATGGCAAAACAAAAACGGTCCCAAACGGGGACATGTGCATATAACCAAATTCGGGCTCACACGCCTTATGCGGTCCTACCTGGCCAAGGTAGCGCCCGCGCATAAACTTCCCTAGTTGGAGGCACCAGCGAGAGGCATGATAATAGACCTAGTTAGGACCCCTCGTAAGGCAAGTGTGGCTGCACTGGTCAGCTTGATTTGGTGGCACCATGACTCAGCCAACAATTGTTCAAGTTCATTTAAGTCCGGTTAAACTTGAATGCAATAAGCTGAGCCATATTAAAGTAACACGATGCACTACAATGCATGGGCATGATATCAACATAAGCATGGGGGTGCAAAATAATCAACGAGCATAACAACAATGAAGCATATATCCAAATGAGCATGGCATGCTGACGAGCATGAATATCAGAAGTATAACACTACTCATAAGCATAGCATGACCATTAGCATAAAAAACATGCAAGAGCATATCAATAATACTACCAAGTAAGCATATAACCAGCTAGATGCAAAGGAAACATGCATATCAACGGTACTGGATAACAGACGGTAAGCATGCATCAGAACGAATATCACTACTACCAACATGTACTACTACCAAGCATGACATGTAACAATAATACAAGCAAGAAGTACAAGATAACAAGATGCAGAAGATCATAGCATGAAGGTGAACACATATCTATAAGCATTACCGAAATAACGATAGCAGTAGCAGACAAACAAGCACTTATTAAATGTTCAAGTAGAAAACCAAGGCTACTGCATGGCTATCATGCAAGTGGTTGTTGTGGCTTGCCTGGAGATGAAGAATGCACCGGGGAGAAGTGCGGAAAGCTCTCGGGAGGAATCGCCGGAAAGGGTTCTCCCTAGGAGGGGGCTGATTAGGGGCAAGAGCATAAAGGTCATTTTCAAAATGTGAACACATCATGAAAATGATAAAAACAGAACGATCTTGACGAGATGAAGATGTGGGCGTTGGAATCACCTCATTAGGAGTTAGGAGCAAAAAGTTAGGAGGGGTTTTCTGCCAGGGACCCATCTGCAAGAAAAATCTTTACAAACTGGGCTTGGACAGAAAACCGAAAGCGCATTCCAGGAACTACGCTTTCGAGATAGTGAAATGTATTTCTGACCGAAGCTGCAAAACTTTACACTTTCACTGAAAGGAAAGCGTATAAGAGAAACTACGCTTCCACTTGCCACGCTGGCAGGGGCGGGGCTAGGCGCCTGGGTCCCTGACATGCGGGTCCAACCGCCTTGACTTGTCTCTTCTAGCCCCTTCTTCTTCGTCCGACGGGCGAACGACACAGAGGCGAGGCCGGCCGGCCCGACGAGGATTTCCGGCGATTTCAGGCACCACCGACGATGCTCCGGCTATGGACGAATTCAGCATGGAACGACGCGTCCATTGGTACCCTAGTCGGTCAGCGACGTGGACTGAGTCGACGGCGGCCCCGACACCGGCGAACAACAGAGAAGAATGGAGAGGGACTCGTGACGGGGAAGCGCACTAGTGATGGATGAGTCCTTTGGAGGTGGTGGATCGGAGGAAGATGGCCAAGGTCACCGGAATCTAGGAGGAGGCGAGCAGCGGCCGTGGCGGTGATAGGTGGGAAGGAGAGCTCCTGGAGCTCGAGCGAGTGAAAGGGAGGGTAGAGGAGGATGGTGGAGACGATGAAGTGCTCAGGAGGCTACGGAGAGGTTTATATATAGGAGAACGCCAAGGAGGTGGCCGTGGACGCGTGGCCACGACTCAGGCGTGCCCGCGTCCGCTTGTGCGGACGAGCTCGGTCGGCGGAAGGCGACGAGGAGGTATAGGGAGGGTTCACGGGGGTAGAGGGGGCCAAAAGGCACGGGGAGGAAGACATCGCGGCGCGAACAGAGGCTGTCGGGCACTGTTCGCCCGTGGGCGTGCAGCGGCGAGCGCCAGCGAGCGAGCTGCAGGTGGGGGAGAGGGGTCCAGGGAGAAGAGGATGATGAGGCAGAGCTGCTGGACACGCCCGTGCTCGCTGAGACGCCGAGCAGGGGAGGGCCCGAGCAAAATGACGTTCTTGACACACTCATTGCATGCCAAAACGGTGGTCACCGCGCAGACTGGCATGGTACGATGCAACGAGATGGCAAACATTGTCTGGGGTGTTGTCCCTTCTTCCAGGAGCAGAGAGGAGGTGATGGATCAAGCGGAGGAGCTTTGGATCGATGGGATTCATCTCTGGAACATTGCTGCAGCAACTGGTTGATGGATACTGAGGAGAGCAAAGATGAGATAAGAACAGGAGGTGATGTCTGGGATGCTTAGGGTCGAAGGAACAATCATCCTGTGAAGTTTGAAGTGATTTGGACCACTAATTAATACACTTGCTTAACAACTGCATAATCTGGTCCAGAATCAAAAACAGGAAGTAGCACTCACTAGGAGTGATGGATTGAGCTTAAAATGAACATGGAAGGATGATTTGGGCATATGAGAGTGCAATAAAAATGTCATGCCATTTGGCCGAGCCAAAATGGCACTTCCTTCATAAAGCACCTCTCTAGACAAAATCTTAGGAAAAATCCTGAGGAAAAATGTCTAGATGAAATGAGCCCAAATCTTATGAAGATGGGTTATATAGATAGGAGAAGGTCCTGGAAATTTTTCAGCAATAATGAAGCAATATAAAATATACTTGCTTCACAAACTAAAAATCTGACCAGAAACAAAGAATTGAAGGTGTGCTCACATGGATGGATAAAATGAGCTCAAATTTGGTGGAGAGCTATTATGTGATGATATTGAGGTCATGCAAAAACTTCAGCTCATTTGGGTATGCCTAGCTTATACCTCCTTCACAAAGTTTCTTTCTGGACAGAAACTTTGGAAAATTGCTGAAAAATATTTACTAGGCAAATTAAGTTGAATTTGTCATGTGGCAATGATATGGACAGGAAAAGGTGTCCAAAAAGTTTGGGGTCAAATGAGCAAAGATAAATAGCACTTGCTTCACAAAGTGCCATTTAGGACAGAATAGGAACGAAATCAATTGAGCACGATGAGGAACATGGCAAATGAAATATTTTGCCATATTTGAGGAAGATATGACCCAAGCAATTTATGAGAATTACTTTGAAATTTTAGGAGTGCTGGAAATATTGGTTGCTTCACAACCTAGGACAGACAGGGTTATTCCTTTAATGGAAAAAGGAATATTCCCAACAAAAAGGATATTGAGGTTGGTCCAAGAATGAAATTGCAAGGTCTTGGGATGGATATGAGGATGACAAGCCACTCTGGAAAGAAAGAAGTGGTCATCTTCTTCAGTTTCTAGACCACATAGCCACGGATAAAGAAATCTCAAGCAAAATCCTCAAAAAATTAAAAGAAAAGAAAGGGCAAAAAATCAAGGTGTGACACTACAAGCTTTTTAATAGCGGATAGCGGGCTGGTTGCGGATTAGAGTCCACGTAGCGGAATGCGGATAGCGGGCGATATTGTGGGTGCTATGTCCACATAGAACACTCATAAATTTGAGATTGTTGTCTATATTTCTAGGCCATTGACAAAAAATATGACACTTAATTTGAGAAATCATCATTTATATAAGAATATAAACTATAATTGAACAATATTTGGTCGTGTAACCACGCAAGCAAGACACACTTACCAAAATAGATTACACAACAGAACAACAACGACTTATATAGCGGGCGATATTGCGGATAGCGGATGATATAGCGGTCTAACAAGTGATATTGCGCCCGCATCATGACAACACTCTATTTTCTAACGCAACCTCAAACTAATAGTGGCAGGGTGAAGCTACCGCTATTGCGGCCGCAATAGCGGAGGTAGCGGGCGCTATTTAAAAGCTTAAACACTAAGCCTAGCTCAGATGGTTAGGTTCTTTGCGGTGGAAATAGCCCAACAGGGTTCAAGTCCTACACTTGGCACTGGCGCTCACATTTTCTGGATCTACTTCGGACTTACTGGCGATATTCGTTCAATGGGAGAAGACATTCCCAATGACTACGAAGACGCATGTGGTGACTTTATCAATCTCAAGATTGATATGCCGGGCTCGGTCTCTCGGAGATGCTCATAGCGGTAGGGTATGTTTATTGTGTTGAAAACATATTTAAATGTAGGCATCATTGTATTGTAGGTTAGGCAATAGGTTTGGAGCTTTCAAAGATATGAATTGCATGCTAGTGGCCAACTACAAACAATTCGGACAACCCACAGTATATGCTAGCAATTTCAGTGAGCACAAACCAGATTAGTTGGGTTACTTACATGATCATTTTTCGATAAAGTGAAATATATTAGTACCAAACTAATAATAAGTACGCGCGGTCTCTGCAATGACCGAAATGTCAAAACATAATTGAGATTTTGTAAACAAAAAAACTAATCAAAGCATTGAAAATCTACATAGCCAAATTATTGAGAAAAGAAAGACATAAAAAGAGCATGATACCAAATGCCACGTCAAAGCGACTAACGAAACACAACAAGAACCATCAACGTCAACCACCATCTTCGACAGCACAGTGACTACGAAAAATGTTCTTCGAAAGCATCTGAAAGGTAATGATACACAGTCGCTGGATCTAGCCACTGAAGGCCCATATCAAGGGTTTTCACCATGAAGAGCAGGCCTAAGCAATCTCAAAGCAATGTCTTCAACAATGGCACGATGCTTAAACACCGCCATTGTGAGATAGCACTGACGAATGACAGACTTAGAGGTTTTCACCCCAGAGTTTGACAGATGGTACTCAAAGAGCACCACCTAGCCAAAATCACCTTGTGTTGCCACCAACGCTACACTGAAATAGTTGATGCCGTCTAGAGGGGTATGCACATGTCATGGTGTGACATGAAAATCAGAACCCATTCATGGCATACACATTCATAGACGACCACTCAGGAGCATTATGCTGACGTGGACATCACCACGTGATTATAACCATGCCTGCTTACATGCGTTGTAGTGTGACGCAGAGAGGATGGCCTACGTCGATGGGGGTACAACCATAGCGACACCTACAAAACTATTGATTCAGTACACTTTGATTGGTGCAAATTAAGTCTTGTTGTAGGATTCATAGACTAAAATTGTATTCCAGACGAACCAAATTAACCATGGGTCCCCCTCTTTCGCTAAAATATTCTAAGGTAGCCATATAGACCACTGAAGAATTTACAATAAATCTAAAACCTTATTACATGAAATGATCTAACCACGTCGCACATGTAAGCAGGCATGGTTATAATCTAAAACCTTATTATATCAAATGATCTAACATCTAACCACTAAATCTCTTCCAAATCACCCAATTAGGTAGGTTCAAAGAGCTAACCATTGAACTCTACTATTAATTTTATCCATGTGCAATTATCAAAAGTTTACTCTCAAAACCGATGACAACTAGAGAAACAGAAATACACCCTATTTTGACAATTAGATGACATATAGCTTCATACATGTTTGAGGGAAGCCCATATTACAATATCAAACTACCAGCAAAGTCTAAACACAACCTTCAACTACGAAACTGTGTAATTTACAACCCTCGGCTTTCAATACTGGACAAAAAACAACCTTCAGGTGGTTTTTGACATATGTTGACTTGTTATGACCAGTCAACGTCCTAGTCATACGCCATGTCATCATCTCCTAAATATGAAATTTTCTTGTATTTTTTACCATTCGACAAAACTTCTTCAAAGTTTCATAGATTGAATCTAAGGGTTGTGTGGATTTTTAAGGATATTCTCATTTTTTTTTCTGAAAACTGTTTATGCCAAAATTTGACCCAGACTGACTCTGAATGTGAATTTTTGCTCTTTTTTTCTCCTGGTTGGGACTTTCCCTAATTTATTATAACAGTTGTGTTGATTTTTGAGATGTTTTCCAACATTTTTTGGAAACTTTTTTCTTGACCAAAATTTGATCCCAAATGGCTCTGGATTTGAAATTTTGCTCTCATTTTTTTATACTTGGCAAAACGGGTTTAAACTTTCTCAGATTCAATATAATGGTTGTATAAATGCATGTATAGTTGGAGGAATGCTTTTAGAACATGTGGATATAGCAAACTTGAAGATATATCTAGAGTTCAAGACTAGAGAGTTTAGGTGTACCTAAATAGATATTTCTAGAGTGTGTGAAGTTAGTAATATGCAATCACGGAAATCTTCTACTGATCACGAGCTCATATTCTCATGGATGAACAATAAATTTGAAAAAAGAAAAAAAATATATACATGAAATATCTATTTAGGTTCCCGAATCTAATGATCTGACCTGGGGCTGAATTTTTTATCTAACCGAGGTGGCCAGTCGAATCACCGTGATGCTACCGAAGACAGAGAGTTCTCCTGGGAAGAAAGTCATGATGCAGGAGACGCTATTGTCGAGTTCTCCTGGGAAGAAAGTCATGATGCAGCAGATGCTATTGTCGATCTGGAGGCGAGCCATCGAGCCGCTTCGGCTACATAGAGGGACTTGTATGGGCCACCAATGACTAAGTCGAATCTGGTAGATCTCGGGTAGGGGGTCCCGAACTAGTAGCCTTGACAGGATGGTAACATGACACAGAGGGGACACGATGTTTACTTAGGTTCAGGCCCTCTTGAAGAGGTGAAACCTTACGTCCCACTTTGTTTGTATTGATTATGGATGGGGAATAGAGTACATGTTGATCTACCTCGAGATCATGTATGAATAAATTTTCCTCTATGGACTAGACCCCTTGGTTTATATAGACACTGTGGTACCTAGGGTTACACATAACATTTGAAGATAAACATGCTGAAGATTGCATTTGTGCCTTGGTGGAGTATGCGCCAAGTCTTCAGAAGATTTCATAACGATCCCTTCATGGGGCCTAACAAATGTGGCCCCCTGATTTGTTGTGTGGGTGTCCTCGGCCCAACCCATGTCTGGGAGCCGACGTGGTTAGCACCCCCTATCCAGGACACCATTAGAATGACCAGGGGCTAACCCGCGCCCCAAGGCTGTGTGGGCCCCCTGTGCACCGCCTTAGATCCATTCTTTCGCCTATAAATCCCATGTTTCACGAAAACCTTATTACTATTTTTCTCTAATTCTTACCGCCGCCGCAAGTCTCTGTTCCAAGGAGATCCAATCTGGAGGTCTGTCCCAACACCTTGCCGAGGGGGAATCCATTGTCGAAGGCATCTTTATCAATCATGTGTGAGTAGTTCCTTTAGGACCTTGGAGTCCAGAGCAGTAGCTAGATGGCATCTTCTCTCCCTTGTGATTTAGTACAAAGTTCGCGTGTGCTTGTTGGGATGCAATGAATTATCACTTTATGATCAGATTGTTCATAGAAATCCATTGAATCTTGTGAAGTTTCTTTGTTGTATAATTGAATAGCTTTGTATTCTCTCCATTCTATTTGTTTTCTTTGGCCAAGTTTGACACGTAGTTCTTCAGATAGAGTTGTGCATAGTAGTGGGTTCTAATCTTGTTGTGATCTATATATCAATCACAAAAATGGACAAGACACATATTGTGTTGTTTCCACTAAGGATAAATCGATGGCTTCTTTATCACACTTGGATGATAGTTTTATTGTCTACATTATGTCATCTTGCTATTTCAATTAGGCTTGGGCGTTGGGTAGAAGCCTAATTTTGGTTTCAGCTGTTCGGCTTTTTTTTGTGAATTCGGTTTGCAGAAACCAAATTTGACACTAAAATTCAGCTACTGAAATTTCGGTTAACCCGTTTTTAGGTTTGGTTTCCGGTTTTAACCAAATTATGTAGCATGTACAAAAAATGCACTTTCAGAACATATATAGTTGGCTAGGTATCCATCCTTCCTAGCACTAAATGTCTCATCTCTCATCCCTCTATACTAAAGAATAGTGCATCCAAGATCCAACTACCATGTACATATAGTCATACAGAATAGTGAATGACGAATGAAACAAAAAGTGAGACAGAGAATGGGAGTGGTGGTAACTTGATGCTTAGTTACATTAACTGAATATTTAGTTTCTTCTGTGGAAGACGTTGTGGCAAAGTGGAGACTGGAGAAGACACCACCGAGCATCGAGATGCCATGATGGACCAATGGCCCCTGCTGAGTTGCTTGCCGATTTGGAGAGTTGGATGTTGTTGAAGACTCACAGCTCGAAGGTTAGTGGGCGTCGCCGCACCAGACAGATGGTCGGGGTCCTGGTCCTCTGGTGATCTAGTCCTCTCTCCTTCCTTGCGTACATCGAGACCAGGGACGACAATCAGTAAGAAGGTGAGTGCGGAGGGGCGGCCGGGTGGGGGAGAAGATGTGGTGGCACTGGGCGCCGCCGGCGGCTCAACCACTCAGATGAGCAGATGAGGCGGCGGCTGACTCGGGGTGGACTGGTGGTGCTGTGGTGGTCGAATGGAAGGGGCACGGGGGAAGGGCGGCAGGCGGCTAGGTATCTATAGTGGAGTTCATGGGAGCCTGGGAGGAATCATGGCTACAATCTAGGTCAAGGCGTGGGAGTGGGTGGGCTTGTTTGGGCCGTACACCACAGGCTGGTGATACGTCTCCAACTTATCAATAATTTTTGATTGTTCCATGCTATTAAAGTATCATTCTTGGATGTTTTATACTCATTTACTAGGAACATTATATCATTTTTGGGACTAACCTATTGACATAGTTCCCAGTGTCAGTTGCTGTTTTTTGCTTCGCAGAAAATCAATACCAAATGAAGTCCAAATGCCACGAAATTTTTTGGGAGATTTTTTATGCCCAGAAGACACCCAGGAGGCCAAGGAGGAACACTAGAGGAGGCCTGTGGGGCCCACTAGGTGTTGGGGGACGTTGCATGGGAAACAAAAAAAATCCTATGCTCACCAAGATCAATCTAGGAGATGACCATCTACAAGAGGAGAGATTGGATCTACATATCCTTGCAGATCGCTAAGCAGAAGCATTAAGAAACGCGGTTGATGTAGTCCAACATCTTCACGATCCAACTATGATCTGTCAACGAACTCCCGATTCAAGTGCCGAAGGGACGGCACCTCCGCGTTCAACACTCGTATGGCTTGATGACGCATTCAGCTCCTCGATCTAGCGAGCGATGGTGAAGTAGTACCTCGAGTTCTCCAGCAGCACGACATCATGGTGGCAGTGGTGGTGGAGCAATCTCGGCAGAGCTTCGCTAAGCAATCTATGAGAGAGAGAGGAAGGGCAGCGTCGTGGCATGAATGGGTGTGGTTGCCCTCCCTCTCCACCTCTATATATACGGAGGAGGGAGGAGGGGTGGCGCCCTAGGGTTTCCCCTAGGGGGGCACCAGATAGGGGTGCCCCTAGGGAAACCCTAAGGTGGCTTGGCCCCCAAGCCAGGTGGGGCACCGACCCTAGGTGGGCCCCCACCCCTTGGCCGAATAGGTTGGGTTTGGGTGGCGCCCAGCCCCTTGTGGGATTGTTTGCCCCCTTCCCTTGGCCCATGAGCCCCCCAACACTTGCAGGGGCCCCTCGAAACTCTTTTTGGTTCTGCGACAAAAACCTGGTACCTCCTGGAACACTTCCAGAATCCGAATCCCTTCATCCTATATATCAATCTTCACCTCCGGACCATTTTGGAGTTCCTCGTCATGTCCGAGATCTCATCCGGCACTCTGAACAACCTTTTGGTCACCAACACAATAACTCAACTATACTCAGATCGTCACCAAACGTTAAGTGTGTAGACCCTGCGGGTTCAAGAACTATGCAGACATGACTGATGCACCTCTACGATTAATAACCAATAGTGGGACCTGGATGTCCATATTGGTTCCTACATATTCTACGAAGACCTTTATCAGTTGAACCTCGATGCCAAGGATTCAGCTAATCCCATATGCAGTTCCCTTTGTCTATCGGTGTGTTACTTGCCCGAGATTCGATCATCGGTATCTCCATACATAGTTCAATCTCATTATTGGCAAGTCTCTTTACTCGTTTCGTAATACTAGATCACATGGCTAACTCCTTAGACACATTTCTTGCAAGCTCATTGTGATGTTGTATTACCGAGTGGGCTTCGAGATACCTCTCCGTCATACGGAGTGACAAATCCCAGTCTTGATTCATGCCAACTCAACAGACACTGTCGTGGTACTAAGTCTGATAGTAAGAATAGGGGGTACGTATGAGGACGCGAGGCCCTAGCTATGGCGAGGTTGTACACACGAGTTTACGAGTTCAGGCCCCTCTCGGAGGAGGTAAAATCCCTACGTCTCGGTGCCTTGAGGCGGTCGACTGGAATATGGGTGTGTGTTACAAGGGGTGCGAACCCTTGTCCCATAGGAGAGGGTGGCTTATATAGAGTGTGCCAGGACCCCAGTCATCCTCCGTTACAACGGCTCAATGTACATTAAAATAGGGCGTTACTAGTAACGCCAGCTATAAAGTGTTATCAGTGATCTTTAAGACTACGGAGTGAACGCCTGACCATTGCAATCCTGAGTGACTCTAGGTCTTCTGCACTCCGAGTGGTTCCCTGTATGGTCGAATGACTCCATCCAGGTCGAGTGAAATCGGGGGTATCCAAGTGAGGCGACTGGTCGAGTGGATTGCACTCGATGGCTTCAGTTCATACTCCCTGTTGTGCTTTGAATGTCCTTGCTTCTAGGGTAGTTACCTTGGGCAGGGCGTATAGGTCAGGTCTATGACCCTACCCTAGGTCTATGGCATCGTCATTAGCCCCCGAATGGATTGAGGTCCGAGTGACAAAGAAAGTTGAAGTTGGCCCTGCCTTGACTCTTTTGCTTCACAAGCATTCATGCTGGATTTGAGGTCCATGCTGAAACTTTGGCTTCATTTCAGTCGCCTTGATCGATTCAGAGGTTGTCGAGTGAACTTATGCTGGCACTCTTCGAGTGTTGCTATGACGCGAAATCTTCAGCGCAATTGGTTACTACGGTTCCTGGATAGAAAGGGGTGCCTCGATTTCCATGCCACTTTTTTTGCCACGTATCCGGCGCCGACTGTTGCCGGATTTGACAGGAGTGCTCGGGCCCATGCGTCGGCCACTCAGAAGTAGGCCCTTAAAAGGCGTCGAGGGTGATGCGTCTGCAGTGTGCGCTCCCATTCCCTCTCTTCTTCCTCTGCTTCTCCATTGTATCTTCTTTCGTCCTTAACACCGCCGCTCTGCTAGTGCGCCGCCTGCAACCATGGTGAAGGACAAGAAGGCAGTGTTGGAGCACGCAAAAAAGGCAACGGTGATGGTGAAGGGCAAGAAGATGAATCGAGGGTCATCCTCGAGGTCCGGGTTGCCGCCGGGTTGGATTCAGGGAGACTGGATCCATTCTACGCTCCGGCCAAAGGATCTCGTAGATCTGGCTGCCGCCGTGTCTTCGAGGCTGCTGGGGGACGAGATAGAGCCTCAGCCGCGAGCGGGTGAGTGTGTCCTTCTCGCCACCCACGTCGACCGTGGTTTCTCCCTTCCCCCGCATCCGTCCTTCCGGGGCTTTCTGAACTTTTTTTGTGCTCAACTTCACCACTTATCTCCCAATACCATCACGTATCTTGCTGCGTTCATGTCGATTTGCGAAAACTTCTTGGGTTGTCGATCGCACTGGGGTCTCTTCAAACACATTTTCATAGTCTGTTCCCAAACCGTGAAGAAAGCAAATCCGAATGACGAGAGGACTCACGTGATCTAGATGTGCGGGGGTTTAGGGATTCAGATGAGGAAGAGGAGCACTTTTCCTCCTATGACACTTCCTGAGTCGGCTAGGGGCTGGCAGTCGACCTGGTTCTACTGCCAGGATATTGCTACCCCAGGCCAGTCAACCAGTCTTCCTCCCTTTTCCCTAGATCGAGTCCAGCAACCTTCTTCACTGATTGTGACCGCAACAGAGAAAGTAGAGATGGACATGCTGGTCGAGAGGGTAGTTCAGCTGGTCTGTCAGGGTGTAACTGGCATGGATTTGTTGGAGGTGTTTCTCAGTCAATGCATCCAGCCGCTCCAAGCCCGTGACCACCCGATGTGGATGTACTCAGGCTCCAACGACACCGCTCGAGTCCACAAGAGGAGGTTTCTGATGAGATGGTGGCCCTGTGGCTGAGGAGCATTACTGGAAACAAAGATAACCCAGGGGGCCCAGGAGAGTCGATCCATTCGACGCTAACAACCAGGTAGACAAGGTCTGATCCTTGCTACCGAGTGTACTCCAGTCTGTCTTGCAACTGTTTATGAATTCGGGGCATGTTTGATTAACTTCTTGCCTTGCAGGTTTATATTGAGATGTATTCGATGCCGAATGGGGAACAAGCCCAGGAGCAAGTCCAGGAGGGAGCGGATAGTACAGAAGAGAGTGCCGGCTGGCAATCCCATGACGATGAAGATGAGGAAGAGAATGATGAGTCAGACGATGAAGAAGAGGAGGTCGACTCACCACCTCGCATAGAGTGTCGATCCAAGCAGTTCCATGATCCAGCGGGTGGGCGTAGCAAAACTGTGGCTTCAAGCACGCAAGTGCATAAGCGCACTCGGACTTCGACTCCAGAGCCGTCAGAGAAGGTCGCCAAGCAGCCCAAGGTTGCCCCTTCAAAGTATCGGAAGAGCTTGCCGAAGATCAGGATGGACGTTCCTGTTGCTTCTGCGTGAGTGTTCTGTCTTTCTGTGTTTTCCTACTGACTCATACTTCTCCTCTAACCGAGTGGATTATGAACTTTTCAGTGCTGCAACTTCTAGGACCTCCATGGTTATTGACATGGCCCACGGTGATGAAGAGACTGGCGATGCGGCTACTTCCAAAGCTGGTATGATCTTGCAATCCTGAACTTGTTTTGTCGACTGAGTTGTCGGTCGATTGAGCTCCTATGGTTGCATTTTTTTGTAGCTCCGCGGGACGTCACTGAGCTTCCAGATGACGATGAAGAAGTGCCTCTGAAAACTATGGGAAGGAGGGGTAGGGCTTCGAGCAGGAGGACGGCCGTAAGCCTGGAGCCTCAGTCGACATCAGCGCCAGAGGCCGTGGTCCAGCGATCAAGAGATCCGGCTCAGGCCAATGTTCCTTTCACCAATACGTTGTCGACTGAACGTCCCTCGACATCGACTGCTCAAGTCACTGCTTCGCCTGCACAGCTCCGTGCTTCAGATCCTGTGATCGCTCCGACTGTACTGCCGTGATTGCTCTTTGCTGCACATCACACTCCAGATGACCCAATGGGTGCCGCCAGGGAAGCTCTAGTCCAAGGAAACCTCATGATGGAGCAGATGAAGGTGGTGCACGAGGCCAGTCAGGCTGCCTACAATGCTAGCTGCTCTGCATGTCAATGTCAAGGTCAGTTGGTTTCCAACTGGTCTCTCGATTTAATTTTTGGCTTGCTACAATGTGGTAGTTGCAACTGCTACTTCACTGTCCGTAAGATGTCCCTGGATGAGCGTTTTGGAACCTTTATGTGCATCTATCATGAGTCTGCATTTTGCATCTAATCATCCACTGGGTGTTTTGACTTAGTGTTGAATAGTTCTTCTACTTGAGTCGACCAAGTTGAGTTGAGTGTATCTCTGAACCAGTGGGGGCACGCAAAGTGTACCCACTAGGTGTAGTCCCCGAGACCGCCGTCGGGTGTTTGATGCGGCAGGGGTCTTTGTCGAATGTTACTTCATTTGTTCTTTCACTCGGTTGAATTGCTGAGTGGAAAAGCGAACTAGTGGGGGCACACAGAGTGCACCCACTAGGTGTACTCCCCGAGACGGCGGTCGACTGTTGGTAGTCGGCTGGGGTCTGAGAATCTCTCTCACTCTTTTTTGCATACTCATGCTGGGCAGACCAGGCCGAGTGGAGAAGTGGACCAGTGGGGGCACGCCAACTGCACCCACTGGGTGTAGTCCCCGAGATTACTGTTGAATGTTTGATTCAACGGTAGTCTTAGAGCAATTTTTGCTGTGATTGACCTTTGTTTCTGTCGACTGACATATCTTATTTGTTGACTGCAGAAATCTTGTGATCCTGGAGCCCAATTTGCTGAACTGGAGAAGAAGTAGATCAGCCTCAACTTCGACCTGGAGCTGGCCAAGAATAATCTCCAGAAGGCCCAAGAATAAGCAGCTACCTTGGGAGGTAATAATTCATCGACTGTCCACCTTATGACTTTTTTCTTTTAGTCTCTTGAACCGAGTGACTCCACTCGAACAGATGTGCGTAGTGAAAACTGTCAGCTCCAAGCTTGTTTGAAGAATGTTATTTCTTTAGAGAAAATGAAGCAGGCTCTGGAGAAGAAGGATCAAGACCTTGCTGCAGCACAAAAGGAGGCGCGAGAGAAAACATCACTTGCTGATAAGAAGCTGGCCTCATTCAACAAGTTGGAAGAAGAACTCCAAGTTGAATACCGCTGTTACTGAAGCCAACCAGGAGGTTGTGAGGCTGAAGAAGGACAATGATACCTTAACTAACAAGGTTGGAAATCTCACGACGAAGAAGGGCAAACTGGAGGCTTATCTGGGCGGCTTGCTGAGAAACTGGTCCTGAAGCTTGAAGTTACTTCCTCTCATCGGTATGATTTGCTATTGTCCACTCATTATTTAACTGTCGACTCACCGCTTTTCCGTCTATGCAGAACTCTGTCAAGACTTTGAAGCAGAGACCGGGCGGATTGAGACAGGTCTTGACCCCATAAACTCTCCTGTCAAAGATGACGTCGCTATGAATGTGCTACGATTGGAATCTCGTCTGGACAATGCTGTGGATTATCTTGCTCGTCTGAAGGTGGCGATGTCGCGGATTGACATTAAACTCTGGCCCCAAGTAGAACTCCAAAATTATCTTGAGTCTCTAATGACTCGACTGAATGAAATCCCTGGACGAGTGCAGGAGTGGAAGAAGTCGTCTGCTTGCTGTGGCGCTGATGTTGCTCTGTTGTTGGTCCAAGTCCACTGCAAGGATGTCAAAGAAGACAAGCTGGCGGCACTCAAGGTTTCCAACACCAAGAAGCTCAACTTCCAGTCCTTCATGGACACCTTCATTGATGCTGCTACTCGTATCGCAGACAGCATTGACCTTGACAGATTCATTGAGCCAGCAAGTCCTCCTCCTGCCGAGTGAACAAACATTATGCCCCACCTTTATTTGCCTCGGAATGCCGGTGGTTTTGTAACCGTTAAACTCTTCCAGGCCTGATGCCTGAGTACTTCTGCCCGCTGTGGTTTTGAACTTTTGTGGGATTTATCAGAACTTGTTTTTTTTTGAATATGATGGCTTTGCCTTTTATCACTTTCGGATGTTTTTCGATTCCGAGTTGAACTTGACCCTTCGACTCTTCGTCGAGTGGCTCTGACGATGTGATCGATCGACACCTCGTCATCCTTGCGTATCGGGATGGAGCGTATGTTTTACTTGGGGCGCAGCTCTGATGATGTGTTCAGTCAACACCTCGTCGTCCTTACGGATCGGGATGGAGCATACGTTGTACTTGTGACATAGCTCAGAGGATTTTTGTGACTTAGGCAAGTACGGAGTCGCAGCTAAGCCCCCGAGTGGGAGGATTGCTCTTCACCCGGAGTGTTTTTTAACTTAGGCGAGTACGGGGTCACAGCTAAGCCCTCGAGTGAGAGGATTGCTCTCCACTCAGAATGTTTTTTAACTTAGGCGAGTACAGGGTCGTAGCTAAGCCCCCGAGTGGGAGGATTGCTCTCCACTCGGAATGTTTTTTTAACTTAGGCGAGTACAGGGTCGCAGCTAAGCCCCCCGAGTGAGAGGATTGCTCTTCACTCGGAATGTTTTTTAACTTAGGCGAGTATGGGGTCACAGCTAAGCCC
>NC_041393.1:545260006-545326954 GCF_002162155.2 Triticum dicoccoides | reverse complement strand
AGCTAAGCCCCTGAGTGAGAGGATTTCTCTCCACTTGGAATGTTTTTTTAACTTAGGCGAGTACGGGGTCGCAGCTAAGCCCCCGAGTGGGAGGATTGCTCTTCACTCAGAATGTTTTTTTAACTTACGCGAGTACGGGGTCGCAGCTAAGCCCCCGAGTGGGAGGATTGCTCTCCACTTGGAATGTTTTTTTAAACTTAGGCGAGTACGGGGTCGCAGCTAAGCCCCCGAGTGGGAGGATTGCTCTCCACTCGGAGTGTTTTTTTAACTTAGGTGAATCGGGTTCGCGGCTAAGCCACCCACTGGGGGATTTGGACGCAAATGATTACGGGAAATCAATCATTAAGATACTACAAAAATCTTGTCTTTGGTAAACAAACTGAAGGACTCTTATTACAACTCGTCGATCCGAGCGGTTTAGGTATTGAAAGGCCGAAGCAGCTCTGCGTTCCACGTGCGTCGCTCGTCCATTTTCTTGGCTACGTTGTAGAAGTGGTACGCTCTGTTGTGAAGCACCTTGGTGATGATGAAGGGACATTCCCAGGAGCTTGAGGCCGTTTCTGATCCACTCAGAGCACAAGCTCTCCTTCCTGGAACGCCCAACCTCTAACATTACGGGCATGGAATTGACACAAATCTTGCTGATAGATGGTCGACTGGATCAGAGCCATCTCTCCTTCCTCTTCCAGGAGATCAACTGCGTCTTGGCGTGCCTGTTCTGCTTCAGCTTCTCAGAAGAGTTCTACTCGGGGAGCATTGTGCAACAAGTCACTCGGAAGCACAGCCTCAGCGCCATACACCAAGAAGAAAGGGGTTCGGTCAGTCGACTGGTTCGGCGTTGTTCTTAGCCCCCATAGGACGGATGGTAACTCAGTCACCCAAGCTCCGGCAGCGTGCTTGAGGTCCCGCATCAGTCGGGGTTTTAGCCCTTGAAGGATCAAACCATTCTCCCTTTTTGCTTGCCCATTCGACCGCGGGTGTGCAACATACGGGTAGTCGACCTAAGTGCCTTGGGAAGCATAGAACGCCTTGAACTGATCAGAATCAAAATTGGAGCCGTTATCTGTGATAATGTTGTGAGGGACTCCATATCTGAATATCAACTCCTTGATGAAACTGACGGCAATGCTCGAGTCAAGGTTTTTGATAGGCTTGGCTTAGATCCATTTGGTGATCTTGTTGACTGCCACGAGCAAATGATTGAAACCACTTCTGCCGATCTTAAAGGGTCTGACCATATCCAACCCCCAGACTGCGAACGGCCAGACGAGTGGAATAGTCTTCAGGGCAGACACATGCTTGTGAGACATGTTGGAGTAGAACTGACAACCTGCGCACTTGTTGAGTATATCCTTTGCCATCTCATTCGCACGAGGCCAACAGAATCCCGCTTGGTATGCTTTGGCGATGATGGTCCGAGAGGACGCATGGTGACCACAGGTCCCCGAGTGGATATCGTTTAGGATCATTCGACCTTCTTTCGGGGTGATGCAGCGTTGAGCCACTCCCGTGACACTTTCTCTGTAAAGAAACCCTTTTATTATGGTGAAAGCTTTCGATCGACGGACTATCTGGCGGGCCTCATCCTCATCCTCTGGGAGTTCCTGCTTGAGCAGGTACGCGATGTACGACACCGTCCAATCGGGCGTGATCACTAGGACTTCCATGATCAGGTTCACCACAGCTGGGACTTCAATCTCAGTCGGATTGGTTGAACTTATTGGTTGTGGGGGCTCTTCCTTGAAGGGATCTTCTTGTACTGACGGGGTGTGGAGATGCTTGATACGTCTCCAACATATCTATATTTTTTGATTGTTCCATGCTATTATATTATCTGTTTTGGATGTTTAATGGGCTTTATTATACACTTTTATAATATTTTCGGGACTAACCTATTAACTGGAGGCCCAGTCCAAATTGCTATTTTTTGCTATTTCAGTGTTTCGCAGAAAAGGAATATCAAACGGAGTCCAAACAGAATAAAACCGTTGGGAGAGTCATTTTTGGAACAAACGCAATCCAGGAGACTTGGAGTGGACGTCAAGGAAGCAACGAGGCGGCCACGAGGCAGGAGGGCACGCCCAGGGGGGTAGGCGCGCCCCCACCCTCGTGGGCCCCTCGTGGCTGCCTATATACTCATATACCCTGGAAACATCCGAGAGCAACACGAAACCCTATTTCCACCGCCGTCTTGGGGCTTTTTTAACTTGATCATAAACCCACAATTCATCGGATCTCGACAAACACACCGCAAAAAGAGTTACATCGAATAGATCTCCAAGAAGATCAGGGAGAACTTTGTATTGAGATCCAAAGAGAGAGAAGAAGCCATCTAGCTAATAACTATGGACCCGAAGGTCTGTGGTAATCTACTCACAACTCATCAGAGAGGCCTTGGCGATGTTGTAGAAGCCCTCCGTGATCAATTCCCCCTCCGGCGGAGCGCCGGAAAATGCTCCAAGATGGGATCTCACAGGTACAGAAGGTTGCGGCGGTGGAAATAGTGTTTCGTGGTGCTCCTGGATGTTTTCGGGGTATGTAGATATATATATAGGCAAAGGAAGTCAGTCAGGGGAGCCACGAGGGGCCCACCAGGCAGGGGGTGCCCCCCAGGGCGCGCCTTGCACCCTCGTGGCCGCCTCGGCTACTTCTTGACATCTACTCCAAGTCTCCTGGATTGTGTTTGTTCCAAAAAGATCGCTCCCGAAGGTTTCATTCCGTTTGGACCCCGTTTGATATTCCTTTTCTTCGAAACAATGAAATAGGCAAAAAAACAGCAATTTGCCACTGGTCAGTAGGTTAGTCCCAAAAATGATATAAAAGTGTATAGTAAAGCCCATAAACATGCAAAACGGGTAATATAATAGCATGGAACAATAAAAAATTATAGATACATTGGAGAAGTATCATTGAGCTTGATATCATATCTTCTTAAGTTGGCAAAGGTTTCATCGAGGTCAGTCAGCAGGTCGGAACCTTTGCGTGACTTAACCACTATGTCATCCATGTATGCTTCCACATTCCGACAGAATTGAGTGAGCAGGCACTTCTGAATCATGCGCATGAATGTGGCACCAACATTATTGAGGCCAAAGGGCATAGTAACATAGCAAAAACACCCGAACGGGGTGATGAAAGTTGTCTTTATCTCGTCGGGTCCATACAATCAGATCTGCTGGTACCCGGAATAAGCGTCCAAAAAGGACAATGCTCACATCCCGCAGTTGAGTCAACTATCTGGTCAATGAGGGGCAGAGGAAAATGATCCTTCGTGTAGTCCCGATTGATGTGCTTGAAATCAATATACATTCAAAGTGATTTGTCTTTCTTGGGGACCATAACGATACTCGCGAGCCACTCGGAGTGGTATATCTCGCGGATGAACTCGGCAGCCAGGAGCTGAGCCACCTCCTTGCCAATTGCCTTTCTCTTCTCAGCGGCGGACCGACGGAGATGCTCTTTAACGGGTTTTGCATTCTAGTCGACACGCAAACGGTGCTCAGCCAGTCCCCTGGGTACACCTGGCATGTCAGATGGCTTCCATGCAAAGATGTCCCAGTTCTCACGGAGGAACTGGATGAGCGCTTCTTCCTATTTGCTGTCGAGTGTTGTTGAGATATGGGTCAGAGTAGCATTGGGGTCGGTCGGGTGTGTTGGAAATATGCCCTAGAGGCAATAATAAAATGATTATTATTATATTTCCTTGTTCATGATAATTGTCTTTTATTCATGCTATAATTGTATTATCCGGAAATCATAATACACGTGTGAATACTTAGACCAAAACATGTCCCTAGTGAGCCTCTAGTTGACTAGCTCGTTGATCAACAGATAGTCATGGTTTCCTGACTATGGACATTGGATGTCGTTGATAACGGGATCACATCATTAGGAGAATGATGTGATGGACAAGACCCAATCCTAAGCATAGCACAAGATCGTGTAGTTCGTTTTGCTAGAGCTTTTCCTATGTCAAGTATCTCTTCCTTAGACCATGAGATCGTGTAACTCCCGGATACCGTAGGAGTGCTTTGGGTGTACCAAACGTCAGAACGTAACTGGGTGACTATAAAGGTGCACTACAGGTATCTCCGAAAGTGTCTGTTGGGTTGACACGGATCGAGACTGGGATTTGTCACTCCGTATTACGGAGAGGTATCACTGGGCCCACTCGGTAGTGCATCATCATAATGAGCTCAAAGTGACCAAGTGTCTGGTCACGGGATCATGCATTACGGTACGAGTAAAGTGACTTGCCGGCAACGAGATTGAACAAGGTATTGGGATACCGACGATCGAATCTCGGGCAAGTAACATACCGTCTGAAAAAGGGAATAGTATACGGGGTTGCTTGAATCCTCGACATCGTGGTTCATCCGATGAGATCATCGAGGAGTATGTGGGAGCCAACATGGGTATCCAGATCCCGCTGTTGGTTATTGACCGGAGAGCCGTCTCGGTCATGTCTGCATGTCTCCTGAACCCGTAGGGTCTACACACTTAAGGTTCAGTGACGGTAGGGTTGTATGAATATGAGTATGCAGCAAACCGAATGTTTTTTTGAGTCCCGGATGAGATCCCAGACGTCACGAGGAGTTCCGGAATGGTCCGGAGGTAAAGAATTATATATAGGAAGTGCTATTTCGGCCATCGGGAAAGTTTCGGGGTCACCCGGTATTGTACCGGGACCACCGGAAGGGTCCCGGGGGTCCACCGGGTGGGGCCACCTATCCCGGAGGGCTCCATGGGCTGAAGTGGGAGGGGAACCAGCCCCTAGTGGGCTGGTGCGCTCCCCCCTTGCCCCCCCTGCGCCTAGGGTTGGAAACCCTAGGTGGGGGGCGCGCCCCACTTGCCTTGGGGGGCACTCCAACCCCTGGCCGCCGCCCCCTTGGGAGATTGGATCTCCCAGGGCCGGCGCCCCCCCTGGGGGCCTATATAAAGGAGGGGGGAGGGAGGGCAGCCGCACCCTGTGTCTTGGCGCCTCCCTCCCCCTGCTACACCTCGTCCTCCTCCCGCAATAGCTTGGAGAAGCCCCACCGGAGTTCTGCTGCATCCACCACCACGCCGTCGTGCTGCTGGATCTTCATCAACCTCTCCTTCCCCCTTGCTGGATCAAGACGGAGGAGACTTCACGCTGACCGTACGTGTGTTGAACGCGGAGGTGCCGTCCGTTCGGCGCTAGGATCTCCGGTGATAGGATCACGACGAGAACGACTACCTCAACCCCGTTCTCTTGAACGCTTCCGCACGCGATCTACAAAGTGGTATGTAGATGCATCTCTCTCCTATCACTCGTTTCTTAGATGAACTCATAGATGGATCTTGGTGAAACCGTAGAATTTTTTTTATTTTCTGCAACATTCCCCAACAGTGGCATCATGAGCTAGGTCTATGCGTAGTTCTCTATTGCACGAGTAGAACACAATTTTGTTGTGGGCGTAGATCTTGTCAACTTGCTTGACGCTACTAGTCTTATTTTGCTTCAGTGGTATTGTGGGATGAAGCGGCCCGGACCGACCTTACACGTACGCTTACGTGAGATAGGTTCCACCGACTGACATGCACTAGTTGCATAAGGTGGCTAGCGGGTGTCTGTCTCTCCCACTTTAGTTGGAGCGGATTCGACGAAAAGGGTCCTTATGAAGGGAAAATAGAAGTTGACAAAATCACGTTGTGGTTATTCGTAGGTAAGAAAACGTTCTTACTAGAACCCAATTGCAGCCACGTAAAAGATGCAACAACAATTAGAGGACGTCTAACTTGTTTTTGCAGCAATTGTCATGTGATGTGATATGGCCAGAAGTTGTGATGAATGATGAATGATATATTGTGATGTATGAGATCATGTTCTTGTAATAGGAATCACGACTTGCATGTTGATGAGTATGACAACCAGCAGGAGCCATAGGAGTTGTCTTAATTACTGTATGACCTGCGTGTCAATGATTTAACGCCATGTAATTACTTTACTTTATTGCTAAACCGTTAGCTATAGTAGTAGAAGTAATAGTTTGCGAGCAACTTCATGGAGGCACGATGATGGAGATCATGATGATGGAGATCATGGTGTCATGCCGGTGACGAAGATGATCATGGAGCCCCGAAGATGGAGATCGAAGGAGCTATATGATATTGGCCATATCATGTCACTACTTTATATAATTGCATGTGATGTTTATTATGTTTTGTGCATCTTGTTTACTTAGAACGGCGGTAGTAAATAAGATGATCCCTTATAATAATTTCAAGAAAGTGTTCCCCCTAACTGTGCACCGCTGCTAAAGTTCGTCATTTCGAAGCACCACGGGATGATCGGGTGTGATAGATCCTTAAGTTCACATACAACGGGTGTAAGACAATTTTACACATGCATAAACACTTAGGGTTAACTTGACGAGCCTAGCATGTAAAGACATGGCCTCGGAACACAAGAGACCGAAAGGTCGAACATGAGTCGTATGGAAGATACGATCAACATGGAGATGTTCACCGATGATGACTAGTCCGTCTCACGTGATGATCAGACACGGCCTAGTCGACTCGGATCGTGTAACACTTAGATGACTAGAGGGATGTCAAATCTGAGTGGGAGTTCATTAAATAATTTGATTAGATGAACTTAATTATCATGAACTTAGTCTAAAATCTTTGCAAAATATGTCTTGTAGATCAAATGGCCAACGCTCATGTCAACATGAACTTCAACGTGTTCCTAGAGAAAACCAAGCTGAAAGATGATGGCAGCAACTATTCGGACTGGGTCCGGAACCTGAGGATCATCCTCATAGCAGCCAAGAAAGAATATGTCCTAGAAGGACCGCTAGGTGAAGCACCCATCCCAGAGAACCAAGACGTTATGAACGCTTGGCAGTCACGTGCTGATGATTACTCCCTCGTTCAGTGCGGCATGCTTTACAGCTTAGAACCGGGGCTCCAAAAGCGTTTTGAGCGACACGGAGCATATGAGATGTTTGAGGAGCTGAAAATGGTTTTTCAAGCTCATGCCCGGGTCGAGAGATATGAAGTCTCCGACAAGTTCTATAGTTGTAAGATGGAGGAAAACAGTTCTGTCAGTGAGCACATACTCAAAATGTCTGGGTTGCACAACCGCCTGTTCCAGCTGGAGATCAACCTCCTGGACAAGGCGGTCATTGACAGAATCCTTCAGTCGCTCCCACCAAGCTACAAGAGCTTTGTGCTGAACTACAATATGCAGGGGATGGTGAAGACCATTCCTGAAGTATTTTCAATGCTGAAGTCAGCAGAGGTTGAAATCAAGAAAGAACATCAAGTGTTGATGGTCAATAAAACCACTAAGTTCAAGAAGGGCAAGGGTAAGAAGAATTTCAAGAAGGACGGCAAAGATGTTGCCGCGCCCGGTAAGCCAGTTGCTGGGAAGAAGTCAAAGAATGGACCCAAGCCTGAGACTGAGTGCTTTTATTGCAAAGGGAAGGGTCATTGGAAGCAGAACTGCCCCAAATACTTGGCGGACAAGAAGGCCGGCAACACTAAAGGTATATGTGATATACATGTAATTGATGTGTACGTTACCAGTACTCGTAGTAACTCCTGAGTATTTGATACCGGTGCCGTTGCTCATATTTGTAACTCACAGCAGGAGCTGCGGAATAAGCGGAGACTGGCGAAGGACGAGGTGACGATGCGCGTCGGGAATGGTTCCAAGGTCGATGTGATCGCTATCGGCACGCTACCTCTACATTTACCTACGGGATTAGTTTTAAACCTCAATAATTGTTATTTAGTGCCAAGTTTGAGCATGAACATTGTATCTGGATCTCGTTTAATACGAGATGGCTACTCATTTAAATCCGAGAATAATGGTTGTTCTATTTATATGAGAGATATGTTTTATGGTCATGCCCCGATGGTCAATGGTTTATTCTTAATGAATCTCGAGCGTAATATTACACATATTCATAGTGTGAATACCAAAAGATGTAAAGTTGATAACGATAGTCCCACATACTTGTGGCACTGCCGCCTTGGTCACATTGGTGCAAGCACATGAAGAAGCTCCATGCTGATGGACTTTTAGAGTCTCTCGATTATGAATCATTTGACACATGAGAACCATGCCTCATGGGCAAGATGACCAAGACTCCGTTCTCCGGAACAATGGAGCGAGCAACCAACTTATTGGAAATCATACATACTGATGTATGTGGTCCAATGAGTGTTGAGGCTCGCGGAGGATATCGTTATGTTCTCACTCTCACTGATGACTTAAGTAGATATGGGTATGTCTACTTGATGAAACACAAGTCTGAGACCTTTGAAAAGTTCAAGGAATTTCAGAATGAAGTAGAGAATCAACGTGACCGAAGGATAAAATTCTTACGATCGGATTGTGGAGGTGAATATTTAAGTCACAAATTTGGTACGCACTTAAGGAAATGTGGAATCGTTTCACAACTCACGCCGGCTGGAACACCTCAGCGTAACGGTGTGTCCGAACATCGTAATCACACTCTATTGGATATGGTGCGATCTATGATGTCTCTTACCGATTTACCACTATCATTTTGGGGATATGCTCTAGAGACAGCTACATTCACTTTAAATAGGGCACCGTCTAAATCCATTGAGATGACACCGTATGAATTATGGTTTGGGAAGAAACCTAAGCTATCGTTTCTAAAAGTTTGGGGATGCGATGCTTATGTCAAGAAACTTCAACCTGAAAAGCTCGAACCCAAGTCGGAAAAATGCGTCTTCATAGGATACCCTAAGGAAACCATTGGGTATACCTTCTACTTAAGATCCAAGGGCAAGATCTTTGTTGCCAAGAAGGGATCCTTTCTGGAAAAAGAGTTTCTCTCGAAAGAAGTAAGTGGGAGGAAAGTAGAACTCGATGAAGTACTACCTCTTGAAATGAAAAGTAGTGCAGCTCAGGAAAATGTTCCTGTGGTGCCTACACCGACTGGAGAGGAAATTAATGATGATGATCAAGGTACTTCGGATCAAGTTGCTACTGAACTTCGTAGGTCCACAAGGACATGTTCCACACGAGAGTGGTATGGCAACCCTGTCCTGGAAATCATGTTGTTAGACAACGGTGAACCTTTGAACTATGAAGAAGTGATGGCGGGCCCAGATTCCAACAAATGGCTTGAAGCCATGCAATTCGAGATAGAATCCATGTATGAAAACAAAGTATGGACTTTGACTGACTTGCCCGATGATCAGCGCGATAGAAAACAAATGGATCTTTAAGAAGAAGACGGACGCGGATGGTAATGTCACCATCTATAAAGCTCGACTTGTTGCTAAGGGTTATCGGCAAGTTCAAGGGATTGACTACGATGAGACTTTCTCTCCCGTAGAGAATCTTAAGTCCGCCCGAATCATGTTAGCAATTGCCGCATACTATGATTATGAGATATGGCAGATGGACGTCAAAATGACATTCCTTAACGGTTATCTTAAGGAAGAGCTGTATATGATGCAGCCGGAAGGTTTTGTTGATCCTAAGAATGCTAACAAAGTATGCAAGCTCCAGCGATCCATTTATGGGCTGGTGCAAGCATCTCGGAGTTGGAACATTCGCTTTGATGAGATGATCAAAGCATTTGGGTTTATGCAGACTTATGGAGAACCCTGCATTTACAAGAAAGTGAGTGGGAGCTCTGTAGCATTTCTCATATTATATGTAGATGACATACTTTTGATGGGAAATGATATAGAATTCTTGGACAACATTAAGGCCTACTTGAATAAGTGTTTTTCAATGAAGGACCTTGGAGAAGCTGCTTACATATTAGGCATCAAGATCTATAGGGATAGATCGAGACGCCTCATAGGTCTTTCACAAAGCACATACCTTGATAAGATTTTGAAGAAGTTCAAAATGGATCAGTCCAAGAAAGGGTTCTTGCCTATATTGCAAGGTGTGAAATTGAGCACGGCTCAATGTCCGACCACGGCAAAAGATAAAGAAGAGATGAGTGTCATCCCCTATGCCTCAGCCATAGGATCTATTATGTATGCCATGCTGTGTACCAGACCTGATGTAAACCTTGCCGTAAGTTTGGTAGGAAGGTACCAAAGTAATCCCGACAAGGAACACTGGACAACGGTCAAGAATATCCTGAAGTACCTGAAAAGGACAAAGGACATGTTTCTCGTTTATGGAGGTGACGAAGAGCTCATCGTAAAGGGTTACGTCGACGCTAGCTTCGACACAGATCTAGATAACTCTAAGTCACAAACCGGATACGTGTATATGTTGAATGGTGGAGCAGTAAGTTGGTGTAGCTGCAAGCAGAGCGTCGTGGCAGGATCTAAATGTGAAGCGGAGTACATGGCAGCCTCGGAGGCAGCGCATGAAGCAATCTGGGTGAAGGAGTTCATCACCGACCTAGGAATCATACCAATGCGTTGGGGCCGATCAAACTCTTCTGTGACAACACTGGAGCTATTACCCTTGCCAAGGAGCCCAGGTTTCACAAGAAGACCAGACACATGAAGCGTCACTTCAACTCCATTCGTGAAAATGTTCAAGATGGAGACATAGAAATTTGCAAAGTGCATATGGATCTGAATGTCGCAGATCCGTTGACTAAACCTCTTCCGCGAGCAAAACATGATCAGCACCAGAACTCTATGGGTGTTCGATTCATCACAATGTAACTAGATTATTGACTCTAGTGCAAGTGGGAGACTGTTCGAAATATGCCCTAGAGGCAATAATAAAATGATTGTTATTATATTTCCTTGTTCATGATAATTGTCTTTTATTCATGCTATAATTGTATTATCCGGAAATCGTAATACACGTGTGAATACTTAGACCAAAACATGTCCCTAGTGAGCCTCTAGTTGACTAGCTCGTTGATCAACAAATAGTCATGGTTTCCTGACTATGGACATTGGATGTCATTGATAACGGGATCACATCATTAGGAGAATGATGTGATGGACAAGACCCAATCCTAAGCATAGCACAAGATCGTGTAGTTCGTTTTGCTAGAGCTTTTCCTATGTCAAGTATCTCTTCCTTAGACCATGAGATCGTGTAACTCCCGGATACCGTAGGAGTGCTTTGGGTGTACCAAACGTCACAACGTAACTGGGTGACTATAAAGGTGCACTACAGGTATCTCCAAAAGTGTCTGTTGGGTTGACACGGATTGAGACTGGGATTTGTCACTCCGTATTACGGAGAGGTATCATTAGGCCCACTCGGTAGTGCATCATCATAATGAGCTCAAAGTGACCAAGTGTCTGGTCACGGGATCATGCATTACAATACGAGTAAAGTGACTTTCCGGCAACGAGATTGAATGAGGTATTGGGATACCGATGATCGAATCTCGGGCAAGTAACATACCGTCTGACAAAGGGAATAGTATACGGGGTTGCTTGAATCCTCGACATCATGGTTCATCCGATGAGATCATCGAGGAGTATGTGGGAGCCAACATGGGTATCCAGATCCCTCTGTTGGTTATTGACCGGAGAGTCGTCTCGGTCATGTCTGCATGTCTCCCGAACCCGTAGGGTCTACACACTTAAGGTTCGGTGACGCTAGGGTTGTATGAATATGAGTGAGGGAGTCCCGGATTAGGGGTTGTCCGGATAGCTGGACTACCATCATCGGCCGAACTATCATCGGCCGGACTATCATCATCATCGACCGGACTCCAAGACTATGAAGATACAAGATTGAAGACTTCGTCCCGTGTCCGGATGGGACTTTCCTTGGCGTGGAAGGCAAGCTTGGCGATACGGATACGTAGATCTCCTACTATTGTAACCGACTCTATATAACCCTAGCCCTCTCTTGTGTCTATATAAACCAGATGGCTCTAGTCCGTAGGACAACAACAACAACAACAACCAGTACAATCATACCATAGGCTAGCTTCTAGGGTTTAGCCTCCTTGATCTCATGGTAGATCCACTCTTGTAAACATCCACAATATCAATATCAATCAAGCAGGACATAGGGTTTTACCTCCATCAAGAGGGCCCGAACCTGGGTAAAACATCGTGTCCCTTGTCTCCTGTTACCATCCGCCTAGACGCACAGTTCGGGACCCCCTACCCGAGATCCGCCGGTTTTGACACCGACATTGGTGCTTTCATTGAGAGTTCCTCTGTGTCGTCACCGATAGGCTTGATGGCCTCTTCAATCGACAACGACGCAGTCCTGGGTGAGACTTTTCTCCCCGGACAGATCTTCGTATTCGGCGGCTTCGCACTGCGGGCCAACTCACTTGGCCATCTGGAGCAGATCGAAAGCTACGCCCCTGGCCGTCAGGTCGGGTTTGGAAGCCTAAACTTCACGGCCGATATCCGCGGGGACTTGATCTTCGATGGATCTGAGCCACAGCCGAGCGTGCCGCGCTGTCACGATGGGCACGACCTAACTCTGCTGCCGGACAGCACCTTGGAGGCCGCACACGAATCCGCTCCGACCCATAGTCTGGAGCCGATCGCTCAGATCGAGGACGGATGGCTGGACACCGCCTCGGGAGCTCCAACTTCTACGGCGATGGAGCCGAACACTTACCTTGTCCCGCATAAAGCTCATGACTCCGAGGTGCCGGACTCTCTGCCGGACTCCGAACCTCCTGCGCCCCTGCCAGTCGAATCCGACTGGGCGCCGATCATGGAATTCACTGCTGCGGACATCTTTCAGCACTCACCCTTCGGCGATATCTTAAATTCGCTGAAGCATCTCTCGCTATCCGGAGAGCCCTGGCCGAACTACGGCCAGGATGGTTGGGACGCGGACAACGAAGAAATTCAGAGCCCACCCACCACCCACTTCGTATCCACCATCGACGATCTAACCGACGTACTCGACTATGACTCCGAAGACATCGACGGTATGGACGACGATGCCGGAGGCTATCAAGAACCAGTGCCTACAGGACACTGGAAGACCACCTCGTCATACGACATATATATGGTGGACACCCCAAAAGATGGGGACGGCGAAGAAGCAACGGAGGCCAATTCCTTAAAGAAATAGCCCAAGCGCCGACATCAGCGGCGCCGCTCTAAATCCCGCCACAGCAAGAATAGAGATTCCGGCACAGGAGATAATAACACCCCAGAAAGTGCCGAAGACAACCCCCTCCAGCACGATCCAGCGCAGGAGGAGGCAGAAGCAAGCCCTCACGAGAGGGCGGCAGACGAAGAGGTCGAGGATGATAATTACTTACCTCCCTCCATAGACGAGGCAAGCCTCGACGACGACAAATTCGTCGTGCCTGAGGATCCCGCCGAACAAGAGCGTTTCAGACGCAGGCTAATGGCCACGGCAAACAGCCTAAAGAAAAAGCTGCAACAGCTTCAAGCTGATCAAGACCTACTGTCCGACAGATGGACCGAGGTCCTCGCGGCCGAAGAGTATGAACTCGAACGCCCCTCCAAAAGTTACCCAAAACGCAAGTTGCTCCCCCGACTAGAGGAGGAAGCGTACAAACCTGCATCACCAGCGCACAATACGGCAGACCGACAACCTCGTGGCCGCGACAGAGAGGCGTGCAAGCCCTCCACCAAAACCGTACCCCAGCACCGCTCAAAAAGCATGAAGCCACGGGGGAATGCGCCGGACTTGCGAGATATATTGGAGGACAAGGCAAGACAATCCAGATCTATCTATGGATCACGTGGGCGCCCCAAGACCCACGACGAATACCGTCGCGCCGGATACAACTACTCCGGCCGGGCCGAACACAGCAGACAACGCTCTCTCGAGCTACGTCGCGATATTGCTCAATACAGAGGCGCCGCACACCCACTATGCTTCACTGACGAAGTAATGGATCATCAAATCCCTGAAGGGTTTAAACCCGTTAATATCGAATCCTACGATGGCACAACAGACCCCGCGGTTTGGATTGAGGATTATCTCCTCCATATACATATGGCCCGCGGCCACGATCTTCACGCCATCAAATATCTCCCGCTCAAGCTTAAAGGACCAGCTCGACATTGGCTTAACAGCCTGCCCACAGAGTCAATTGGATGCTGGGAAGACCTAGAAGCCGCATTCCTCGACAACTTCCAGGGCACGTATGTGCTACCACCGGACGCAGATGACCTAAGCCACATAATCCAGCAGCCAGACGAATCGGCCAGGCAATTCTGGACACGGTTCTTAACAAAGAAAAGTCAAATTGTTGACTGTCCGGATGCAGAGGCCCTCGCTGCCTTCAAACATAACATGCGCGACGAATGGCTGGCCCGGCACCTAGGACAGGAAAAGCCGAAATCCATGGCAGCCCTCACATCACTCATGACCCGCTTCTGTGCGGGAGAGGATAGCTGTCTAGCTCGCAGCAACAACCTCAGCAAAAACGCTGGCAGTCCGGATACCAAGGACCGCAATGGCAGGTCGCGTCGAAACAAAAACAAACGCCGCATTAACGGCGACAGCAATGAGGATGCGGCAGTCAACGCCGGATTCCGAGGCTCCAAGCCCGGTCAACGGAAGAAGCCATTCAAAAGAACCACTCCGGGCCCGTCCAATTTGGACGGAATACTCGACCGCTCCTGTCAAATACATGGAACCCCCGAAAAGCCAGCTAACCACACAAACAGAGATTGTTGGGTATTCAAGCAGGCAGGCAAATTAATCGCCGAAAACAATGACAAGGGGCTACACAGCGATGACGAGGAAGAGACCCGGCCACCGAACAACAGAGGACAAAAGGTATTCCCCCCTCAAGTTCGGACGGTAAACATGATATACGCAACGCATATACCCAAGAGGGAGCGAAAGCATGCACTAAGGGACGTATACGCGATGGAGCCAGTCGCCCCAAAATTCAACCCATGGTCCTCTTGCCCGATCACTTTCGATCGAAGAGACCATCCGACTAGTATCTGCCATGGCGGATTCGCCGCATTGGTTTTAGACCCAATCATCGATGGATTTCACCTCACGAGAGTCCTGATGGACGGAGGCAGTAGCCTGAACCTGCTTTATCAGGATACAGTGCGAAAGATGGGCATAGACCCTTCAAGGATTAAACCTACAAAGACAACCTTCAAAGGCGTCATACCAGGTGTAAAGGCTAGTTGTACAGGCTCAGTTACACTGGAAGTGGTCTTCGGATCCCCGGATAATTTCCGAAGCGAGGAGTTAATCTTCGACATAGTCCCATTCCGTAGTGGCTATCACGCTCTGCTCGGACGAACCGCGTTCGCAAAATTCAACGCGGTGACGCATTATGCTTACCTTAAGCTCAAGATGCCAGGCCCTCGTGGAGTCATCACGGTCAATGGAAACACGGAACGCTCCCTCCGAACAGAGGAACATACAGCGGCTCTCACGGCAGAAGTACAGAGCAGCCTTGTAAGGCAATTTTTGAGTCCGGCCGTTAAACAACCGGACACGGCCAAACGCGCCCGGAGAAACATCAACCAAGACCACCTGGCACGTTCCGAGCACGCGTAGCAATGCGGCCTCAACCCCAGCCCTCGCACAATTGTAAGACAAACTCTCCGCATACATAATTACGCCCTGGAGATACCATGGGCATAGGGGGAGAGGCACAACCACAACAGACCCAGAGTGCGGTTCGACCACACCAGGGGCTCCCAAATGTGTCACTCTTTTTATCTTTTATTTCTCTCTTTTTTATACAGAACTCTGTCCGGCGGCGAACCTGCCGAACTCATGATGCAACAGCCAGGGAGGGACAAAGGCTGCGACGAACACTCAGGTGGTCTCCATTACGAGCATTAAATTTGTTAAATACACCATTCCGCGGCCTACACCTGGAGGGAGACGCCTTTAATTCGTCCAATCCCTTGCTTTCCGCACTATTTGTATCATTCCGCACTCATAGCAAATCTTCTCGAATAAAATGCAGCACTTTTTGCCCATAATTGCATTACCTTATATATATATGTTCATTTACGACATGTTGCATCCGTACATTTTGGTACGGCCAAATACACCAGGGGCTTATGTTCCCCGCATTATGGTGTGATAAAGTCCGCACACTTTCACAAGTGCGGCACCCCGAACTTATAGCATTATATGAATCGGCTCCGAATCATGTCTTGGGTCAATAGTTGGGTTTGCCCAGCTCCCATGTTTGGCACCTTACGTTCCGTTCTATCGGCTAAGGTAGCACTGGGAGAACCACTGCGATTGCGCCCCGGTTGAGCCGGGTTAACGCCTCAGTGGAGAAAGCTAAAACTGACTGTCATGATAAGGCGAGAGACTGGTCGCTGTTCGAGAGGTCTTTTCGGGTCCTTAAAGACCTACGCCGCTTCGAGCGAAGTACCAGATAATGTCCGACGAAGGTGTGGATAGTGCCCCGAATTCGGTCTTCCGAATACTAGGGGCTTCGCCGAAATTTAAAATTATAGAATTCTATGGCTAAGTGAGAGTTTTCAAGCACTATAAGTCCGGTTGCCTTGTTCGTTGTGTTGAGCACCTCCCTAGATGGACCCAAAAATGGGAACAAGAGTGCTCAAGTTTATCCCGAACACCCCAGCACTCGTGGCATGGGGGCTGAAGCCGACGACTTGCCATCTCTCAGATTTAATAAACGGCCGCACAGAAGGTAGTATTTTAAATTAACAAGCATTGCTTAGCGCATATGAACAAAGTTTTCAGCGCACAGGATAACACATTGCGAATTTACTCAATAATTACATCCCTGGGGCACTCATCCGCAATCTTGCGGGCACCCTTCAGGACAGTCTTATTGTACATCTCGGGCGTACGATATTCCTTGCCCGCTGGTGGCGCGTCAGTGATTAGCTTCTCCGCATCTAGCTTGCCCCAATGCACCTTTGCGCGGGCAAGGGCCCGACGAGCACCTTCAATACAGGCGGAGCGCTTGATAACCTCCACCCAGGGGCACGCATCCAGCAACCGTCGCACGAGGCCGAAGTAGCTCCCAGGCATGGCCTCTCCAGGCCACAGCCGGACTATGAGGCCCTTCATGGCCTGCTCGGCCACCTTGTGGAGCTCGACCAGCTGCTTCAGCTGGTCGCTAGGTGGCACCGGATGGCCGGCCTCAGCATACTGGGACCAGAAGACCTTCTCCATTGAGCTCCCCTCCTCGGCTCGGTAGAATGCGGCGGCATCAGACACGCTGCGAGGCAGATCTGCAAACGCCCCTGGAGAGCTCCGAATTCGGGTAAGTAACACGTAATTTACATTCACATGCTTGCTTTGCATGGAAAATGCCTTACCCGTCGCTATCTTCCTCACCAACTCAATCTCCTGAAGGGACTTATGGGCATCGGCCTTGGCAGTTTTGGCACTTTCGAGAGCCGAGGCAAGCTCGGACTCTCGAGTCTTTGAGTCACGCTCCAAACTCTCATGCTTTCCCATGAGAGCCTGGAGCTCTTGCCGAACCACCGCCACCCGCGCCTCCTGCTTTTCTCGCTCTGCCCGTTCCGCGGCCGCATTGCGTTCGGCCACGGACACGGCCTCCTTCAGGGTCGCCACCTCGTTCGTGGCCCTTGCAGTACCCATGTTATCCTTGTTATTTTTTGTTGCAACCTAAATCCTTTTCTGTAAGGTACAAGTTCAAAGAGGTGTTACTCACCTTGTTTGTCCTGGAGCTGCTTCTTGGCGCGGCCGAGCTCTTGCTCGGACCGCTCGAGCTCCTGCTTCAAAGCACCGACCTCCGCAGTCAGTGCGGCAGAGGTCAGCAGCGCAGCTTGCAACCCATATTGACATAATTTTTTAGCAACCCTGCGTATATCTTTTTTTTTTCAGATCCTCAGTCCGGCTTTTCGTTCCGAACACCGAACCGAGCATCAGGGGCTACTGTCTATGCGGTATTACATTGCATATTTTTAACTTCTTACCTCAAAGCCTGATAGAAGGCTATAGCAGGCTTCGGTCAGCCCGCTCTTGGCAAGCTGTACCTTCTGAATCACCGCACTCATAATAGTGCGGTGTTCTTCCTCGATGGAAGCGCTCTGCAGCGCCTCCAACAAATTGTCCGGCGCCTCTGGTTGGACGGAAGCTGCCGGCGTCATGGTCTTGCCCTTCGTGCGAAGGGGCCGCCGACCGGACTCCGGAACCACTGCGGGTTCTGATGTGGAGTCCGACGCGAAGTCCGGGAGGCCGCCTTGTGGCGCCTCCGGAGCCTCCCCCTGATGGGTCCCTTCTTGGGATCCCACCTCGGCGTCCTCGGTGTCGCAAGGGGTGGAGGCGGTCGGGATGGAGTCTACATCCGACGGAGCCAACGACCCGCTCGATGAAGCGGGGAGAGCATCATTGGCCGGACTACAGGTAGCATGCGGCATCAGAATGACACTATGTGACGCAGAAAAAGAAATTATAAATCATTCAGGAATCCGGATACTTACGATCTCGCCGGAGGCCTGGCCCTTGAAGGCCATTCTTCCTCGCCAACGTTGATGTTGGCAGAGCTGTCCGGGGGAATAGTCCTTCCCCTCTTGGACCCTTCGGCCTCCCCTGTTGGGGAAGCCTTCCTCTTCCTCTCTCCCTCCTCTGGGAGAGAGTCCTCTTTCTCCTCCTTGTTTTCGGGGGAGGAGTCCGCCCCGGAGTCGTCGGACACCTGAAAACGGGAACTCTTTCGAGCACCCGTGGCCTCCTTCTTGGCCTTCTTCTCCGGCACCACGTGCGGTGCCGGAACCAGCAGCCTCGCTAGATGGGCGTCTACTGGGTTTTCTGGCATAGGAGCCGGGCAGATAATCTGCTCCGCCTTCCTCATCCAGTCCTGTCAAAGGAAAAGGGGAAACTAAAACCCGCATAGAGTCAAACTAGGAAAAGCAAGTGTCCCGTAAAGGGGTAGAATCACTTACCTCGTCGGCTTGACGCTGCGAGCGAAATCTGCGATCTTCAGTCGCGGATGCGGGGGCTTCGGCGCCCTTAAACAGCACCCTCCAGGCGCCTTCGTACGTCGTGTCGAAGAGCCCGCTCAGCGCCTGGTGCTGCTCCGGATTGAACTCCCACAGATTGAATGCCCGCTCCTGGCATGGGAGAATCCGGCGGACGAGCATGACTTGGACCATGTTAACCAGCCTGAGCTTCTTCACCAGCTTCTGGATACAGGCTTGGAGTCCCGTCAGCTCCTCCGAACTACCCCACAGCAAGCCCTTCTCTTTCTAGGAGGTGAGCTGCGTGGGGATACCAGATCTGAACTCGGGGGCCGCCGCCCATGTAGGGTCGCGTGGCTCGGTGATATAGAACCACCCCGATTGCCACCCCTTGACGGATTCCAGGAAGGCCCCTTCGAACCAAAGGACGTTGGGCATCTTGCCCAACATGGCGCCTCCGCACTCCGCTTGAGTGCCCTTCACTACCTTCGGCTTGACATTGAAGGTCTTGAGCCACAAGCCGAAGTGGGGCTGGATGCAGAGGAAGGCCTCGCACACGACGATAAACGCCGAGATGTTGAGGATGAAGTTCGGCGCCAGATCACGGAAATCCAGGCCGTAGTAGAACATGAGCCCCCGGACAAAGGGGTGAAGTGGAAAGCCCAGTCCACGGATGAAGTGGGGAAGAAAAATGACCCTCTCATGGGGCCTGGGGGTGGGGATGAGCTGCCCCTCGTCGGGCAGCCGGTGCGCAATGTCGCCGGACAGGTAGCCGGCGCTGCGTAGTCTTTCGATGTGCTCCTCCGTAACGGAGGAGGTCATCCACTTGCCTCCCGCTCCAGACATGACTGGGGAAGGTTGAGACGAGATGTGCGGGCTTGGGCGCTGGAGCTCGAGTGCGCGGAGATGGATAAGCAAAGGAGGAAGAAGGCGTAGGTGAAAAGGTGAATCCTTATCCCTTATGTGGGCGGGCGAAGTCTACGCGTCCCCCACCGGCCTGGTAAAACTCGCTTGTCCCCCAAGCGTCACCATCAATGGCGCAGTTGGGTTACCCACGTCCGTATTGATGAGAATCCCGGATTAAGGGGGAACACGATCTCTGCTTCGACAAGACGTGCCAAGGAAACCGCTTCGCTAAATGCGCTGAGGTGGTAGAGTAAAAAACGATTCAAGTAATGGCTTGGTAGTGGCGTGACGTCATGCCGCAAAAAACGTCAGCAGATTGAACTTGTGTATATATTATTCTCTCTACGGTGGAATGTGGAATTTATTTTGCAGAGCCGGACACTATCCTGGTGTTCACAATCTTCTATCATTCGGAGGAGGAACCCGCCTTGCAATGCCAAGCAATATACGCGCCGGACTTATCGTCATTGAAGCCTGGTTCAGGGGCTACTGAGGGAGTCCCTGATTAGGGGTTGTCCGGATAGCCGGACTACCATCATCGGCCGAACTATCATCGGCCGGACTATCATCATCATCGACCGGACTCCAAGACTATGAAGATACAAGATTGAAGACTTCGTCCCGTGTCCGGATGGGACTTTCCTTGGCGTGGAAGGCAAGCTTGGCGATACAGATACGTAGATCTCCTACTATTGTAACCGACTCTATGTAACCCTAGCCCTCTCCGGTGTCTATATAAACCGGATGGCTCTAGTCCGTAGGACAACAACAACAACAACCATTACAATCATACCATAGGCTAGCTTCTAGGGTTTAGCCTCCTTGATCTCGTGGTAGATCCACTCTTGTAAACATCCACAATATCAATATCAATCAAGCAGGACGTAGGGTTTTACCTCCATCAAGAGGGCCCGAACCTGGGTAAAACATCGTGTCCCTTGTCTCCTCTTACCATCCGCCTAGACGCACAGTTCGGGACCCCCTACTCGAGATCCGCCGGTTTTGACACCGACAATGAGTATGCAGCAAACTGAATGTTGCTCGGAGTCCTGGATGAGACCTCGGACATCACGAGGAGTTCCGGAATGGTCCGGAGGTAAAGAATTATATATAGGAAGTGTTGTTTCGGCCATCGGGAAAGTTTCGGGGTCACCCGGTATTGTACCGGGACCACCGGAAGGGTCCCGGGGGTCCACCGGGTGGGGCCACCTATCCCAGAGGGCTCCGTGGGCTGAAGTGGGAGGGGAACCAGCCCCTAGTGGGCTGGTGCGCTCCCCCCTTGCCCCCCCTGCGCCTAGGGTTGGAAACCCTAGGTGGGGGGCGCGCCCCACTTGCCTTGGGGGGCACTCCACCCCCCTGGCCGCCGCCCCCCTGGGGAGATTGGATCTCCCAGGGCCGGCGCCCCCCCTGGGGGCCTATATAAAGGAGGGGGGGAGAGAGGGCAGCCACACCCTGTGTCTTGGCGCCTCCCTCCCCCTGCTACACCTCGTCCTCCTCCTGCAATAGCTTGGTGAAGCCCTGCCGGAGTTCTGCTGCATCCACCACCACGCCGTCGTGCTGCTGGATCTTCATCAACCTCTCCTTCCCCCTTGCTGGATCAAGACGGAGGAGACATCACGCTGACCGTACGTGTCTTGAACGTGGAGGTGCCGTCCGTTCGGTGCTAGGATCTCCGGTGATAGGATCACGACGAGAACGACTACCTCAACCCTGTTCTCTTGAACGCTTCCGCACGCGATCTACAAAGTGGTACGTAGATGCATCTCTCTCCTATCACTCGTTGCTTAGATGAACTCATAGATGGATCTTGGTGAAACCATAGATTTTTTTTTATTTTCTGCAACATTCCCCAACAGGGTGAATGTGAAACGACTTTGTCTCGCCGGCCGACTGGAATGTGGATTCTGAGGCAGGCCTCTTGGCACGTAGCAAATCACTCGAATCTGCCGTCTTCTGGTATTCTTGAAACTCCACTACTGCCATCTGCTCATCGGCGATCTTCGAACCGTTTTGCAAACAATCCTCTGCTCTCTGCCGGTTTCCAGTGACTGTGATTATGCCTTTGGGGCCAGGCATCTTCAACTTGAGGTACACATAACACGGTCGAGCCATGAAACTAGCATAAGCAGGTCTACCTAGAATGGCTTGATAGGCACTGTCAAAATCCACTACCTCAAACGTCAACTTTTCCTTGCGGTAATTCAGGGAATCACCGAAAACCACATCAAGAGTGATCTGACCGAGTGAATCGGCTTTCTTTCCCGGGATGATACCATGGAATCTCATGTTGCTCTCACTGAGTTTGGACATCGGATTGCCCATCCCTCGAGGGCCTCAGCGTACAATATATTCAGCCCACTGCCACCATCCATCAAAACCTTGCTCAGTCGGGTGGCCCCAATGACTGGGTCGACCACCAACGCTTGCCGCCCAGGGGTAGCAACGTGTGGCGGGTGGTCGGACTGGTCGAATGTAATAGGGTTTTTTGACCACTTCAAATATCTTGGTATTGCCGGAGCAACCATGTTCACCTCTCTGTTCATAACTTTCAGTTGACTTTTGGTCTCGAGATCAGCAAAAATCACCAAGGTGGCATTCACATTGGGGTAACCGCCATCATCCTCTTTGTCTTCTTCCTTATCAGACTCTTTGTCCTTTTCACTGGGTTGGCTTTCTCGAAAGCTCTGGATCAGGAGTCGACACTGTCGAGTGGTATGCTTGGGGAGAACCAGATTCCCTTCCTCATGGTTTTTGGTGTGTATATGGCAAGGCAAATCAAGCACATCATTTCCTGCTTGATCCTTCACTTTTTTAGGGATCCAAGGCCCTTTAGGCTTCCCCCTGAACTTTCCTTGGTTCAAAACTGCTGCCTCGGCAGGGCCTGTAGCTTCAGCCTTTTGTTTCTGTTTCTGACTGGAATTTCCTCCTTCGATGTCCTGGGCGACTGGTCTGTTCTTGCCACTCCAGAGTCGGTCCTCTTCTTCGCCATTAGCGTACTTAGTGGCAATCTCCATCATCCGAGCCAGAGACATGTCTCCGGTCCGACCGAACTTCAGATTGACCTCTCTGTAACGAACGCCTTCTTTAAAGGCACAAACTACTTGGTGATCTGGTACATTCTCCACTATGTGGTCAAGAGTGATCCATCTCTGGATATAATGTCTCAAGGTCTCATTCTGTATCTGTACGCAATGCTGCAATTCCGACAAACCAGCAAGTCTCTTGCAGGTGCCCTCAAATGTTTTGGTAAACACTCAGGCCAACTCATCCCAACTGAAAATGCTTCTAGGGGCTAATTGATTCAGCCAAGCTATGGTAGAACCTTCAAGCATCAAAGGGAGGTGCTTCATGGCCACTTCACCGCTGCCGCCACCGATATGCACAGCCACTCGGTAGTCTTCTAACCAAGTGTCGGGCTTCGACTCTCCTGTGAACTTACTTACGCTAGACGCGCATCTGAAGTTGTGAGGGATCTCAGCAGCTCGGATGGCTCTTCCAAAACACTCGGGGCCGAAGACGTGGACCTTGCTTCCACCGGGCCTTCCTCTATCCAATCCCTCTCTGTATGTTCGTCGACCAAACCTTGGACAAGGACTGAACTTGCGTCAAACCTAGGCTCTCTCAGGTTGACTGGAACTCTGCGGTCGTTACCATACGGGCGCCTGTCGTCATACCGCCGGGGCGCGTACGACCCATCCCTCGGAAGGGGCGAAGGAACTCAATGGTGGTTGTCGCGGGCGTACTCACGATCAAACTCTCCATGAGCTCTTTCCAGGTGCCGATCTCGGCGGTGATCACGATCTTCACGTCGCAAAGGCGACCCAGGACTGTGTGCCGACTGAACGGTATCTGCCCTTACTGACCTGCTGTGGATCCTGTTCCGCGACTGAGAAACGGTGGAGTTCAGCTCTCCCGCAGCTCAGAGCAGCGGTCTGATATGTTCTGAGCCCCTTGCATCCTCTGAACGAGACGGCTGAATAGACTCTGCTATACGCGCAGCAGCTGCAAGATTCTGGATCGGTGTGTGGAATACCTGAGGTTCAGACGGGAACAATTGTCGTGGACATCGACTAGATTCAGGGATCAGTCGACGGGCACGTTCATCGAGAGAATGTTGGAGATTCTCCAAACGAGTGTGCTCAGCTAGCGTGGCTAGGCGTACAGCCTCCAAGGCCCAAGCCTCGTCGGTTTCCCCTATGATGGGGGTCTGGAGGGCCTCCATGTTGCAGTGGTGCAGCTCTTCCCTTTGCTGCGAGTTGATTGGTTGGGGCTCATACTCCTCGTGGCCGAATGACGGGCCATCGCCGCCGCTGTTGCCACTGCTGCGGTGAAACCCAGGTGGGCTGCGATGGGAGTCAACCATAAGAACTTCTACCGCAGGGTCACAGCTCCCGCTCTCAGAAAACGTGTCTACAGAGCCAGTCGACAGGTCGACTGGACCGTAATGAAATTCGTCGGGCTCGATTGCCGCGACTTGGGGGGTGGTCGTCTGGCGAGCCACCGCATGCCTCACCCATCGCTGGAGTCGCGACCCACCAGATCGCTTGCGACATCGCCCAGCGGAGTGAGTAAGCAACATGAAGGCCGACCGATACGGAGTCGACGACTGTTGTAAGAGGACGCCGCAAGCACTCGCGCGGAAGTGCGGTGATCCGTGGATCGGGAGATCCTCGACATCGGTGGGGCTTCCTGGAGCTTGGCGGAGTCGTCGGCGATGAAAGTGAGCGCACCGAGTCGGAACTCGCGGTCCATGACCAACCGCCGCCAGAAACCATGTTAATGAAGATCGGAGAAAACGAACCTCGCCGTAAGTCGCTAAGACGCTTTGCCCCATGGTGGGCGCCAACTGTCGTGGTACTAAGTCTAACAGTAAGAATAGGGGGTATGCATGAGGAGGCAAGGCCCTAGCTACGGCAAGGTTGTACACACGAGTTTACGAGTTCAGGCCCCTCTTGGAGGAGGTAAAAGCCCTACGTCTCGGTGCCCTGAGGCGGTCGACTGGAATATGGGTGTGTGTTACAAGGGATGCGAACCCTTGTCCTAGAGGAGGGGGGTGGCTTATATAGAGTGCGCCAGGGCCCCAGCCATCCTCCGTTACAGGGGTTCAATGTACATTAAGATAGGTCATTACTGGTAACGCCAGCTATAAAGTGTTATCAGTGATCTTTAAGACTACGATGTGAAGGCCTGACCGTTACCATCCTGAGTGACTCTAGGTCTTCTGCACTCCGAGTGGTTCCCTGTATGGTCGAATGACTCCATACAGGTTGAGTGAAATCGGGGGTATCCGAGTGAGGTGACTGGTCGAGTGGATTGCACTCGATGGCTTCAGTTGATACTCCCTCTTGTGCTTTGAATGTCCTTGCTTCCAGGGTAGTGACCTTGGGTAGGGCGTATAGGTCAGGTCTGTGACCCTACCCTAGGTCTATGGCATCGTCAGACACCCTCGGAGATACCTGTAGAGCATCTTTATAGTTACCCTGTTATGTTGCGACATTTGATACACACAAGGTACTCCTATGGTGTCAGTGAGTTGCATGATCTCATGGTCATTGGAACAGATACTTGACATACATAAAACGATAGCAATAAACTTGGTATGATCATATGCTGCGTTTATAGTTTGGGTCTTGTCCATCACATCATTCGCCTAATGATGTGATCCTGTTATCAAATGACAACTCATGTCTATGGCTAGAAAACCATAGCCATCTTTGATCAACGAGCTAGTCCGGTAGAGGCTCACTAGGGACATGTTGTTGTCTATGTATCCACACATGTATTTGAGTTTTCGATCAATACAATTATAGCATGGATAATAAACGATTATCATGTACAAGGAAATATGATAATAACCACTTTATTATTGCCTCTAGGGCATATTTCCAACAGTCTCCCACTTGCACAAGGGACAATAATCTACTATTTAATGGTGATGAATCTAAGAACCATAGAGTTCTGGTGTTGATCATGTTTTGCCTGTGGAAGAGGTTTAGTCAACGGATCTGCAACATTCAGATCCATATGTACTTGGAAAATGATTATGTCCTCACCATGGTCGCATCACGGATGGAATTGAACCGTCGCTTTATGTGTCTGGTGCTACTTCTTGAGCTTGCACTGATTTTTCCCTTGAAGAGGAAAGGGCGATGCAGAAAAGTAGAGATACATATTTCCCTCAGTTAAGAACCAAGATATCAATCCAGTAGGAGGCACAAGCAAGTCTCCAATATATGCACCTGCACAAACTAACAAACACTTGCACACAATTCGAAAAAGGGGTTGTCAATCCCTTCACGGCCACGTAAAAGAGTGAGATCTAATAGAGATATGTATAAAAGATAAATAAGAGAGCAAACTAAAGTAAATATAAATAAATTGCAGCAAGGTATTTTTGGGTTTTTGGTTTATATATCTGAAAATATATGATGGAAAATAGGCCTGGGGGGCCATAGCTTTCACTAGAGGCTTCTCTCTTGAATAAAGCATACGGTGGGTAAACAAATTACTGTTGAGCAATTGATAGAAAAGCGCATAATTATGATGACATCTAAGGCAATGATCATGAATATAGGCATCACATCCATGACAAGTAGACCAAAACGATTCTGCATCTACTACCATTACTCCACACATCGACCGACTCCTACCTGCATCTAGAGTATTAAGTTCATAAGAACAGAGTAACGCCTTAAGCAAGATGACATGATGTAGAGAGATAAACTGAAGCAATATGATATAAACCCCATATTTTTATCCTTAATGGCAATAATACAATACGTGCCTCAATGCCCCTTCTATCACTGGGAGAGGACACCGCAAGATTGAACCCATCACAAAGAACTTCTCCCATTGTAAGAAAAACCAATCTAGTAGGCCAAACCAAATCGGTAGATCAAAAAGATTCACTAAGCTATCTCAATCATGCATGAAACAGTTTAGAGAAGACTCAATTAATATTCATAGATAATCTGATCATAAATCCACAATTCATCGGATATCAACAGACGCACCGCAAAAGAAAACTACATCGAATAGAACTCCAAGAATATGGAGGAGAACTTTGTATTGAAGATTAAAGAGAGAGAAGAAGTCATCTAGCTACTAGCTATGGACCCTTAGGTCCGTGGTAAACTACTCACACATCATCGGCAGGATAGCAAGGTTGATGTAGAGGCCCTCCATGATCGAATCCCCCTACAGCAGATCGCCGGAAAAGGCCCCAACATGGGATCTCACGGGAACAGAGGCTTGCAGCGGTGGAAAAGTATTTTTGTGGACGCTTCTGATATTCGGGTAATATTTGAGAATATATAGACCTGGAATTAGGGTTGGGGGTCCCTCGAGGGACCCACGAGTCAGGGGGCGCACCCTAGAGGCTTGTGGCATCATCGAAACCCATGTGTCCCTCTCCCCAAGTCTCCTGGGTGTCTTCTGGTCCAAGAAAAATCATCGTAATGTTTTATTCCCTTTGGACTCCATTTGATATTCCTTTCTGTAAAAGTAAAAATAAGGAAAAAATATAAACTGGCACTGGGCTCTAGGTTAATAGTTTAGTTCCAAAAATAATATAAAATAGCATATTAATGCATATAAAACATCCAAAATAGATAATATAATAGCATGGAACGATCAAAAATTATAGATACGTTGGCGACTTATCAAGCATCCCCAAGCTTAATTCCTGCTTGTCCTCGAGTAGGTAAATGATAAAAACAGAATTTCTGATGTGGAATGCTACCTAACATAGTTATCAATGCAACTTTATTTATTGTGGCAAGAATATTCAGATCCATAAGATTCAAAACAAAAGTTTAATACTGACATAAAAATAATAATACTTCAAGCATACTAATAAAGCAATCTTGTCTTCTCAAAATAACATGGCCAAAGAAAGTTATCCCTACAAAATCATATAATATGGCTATGCTCTATCTTGATCACACTAGGTATTTCATCATGAACAACCCCGATGTTAGTCAAGCAATTGTTTCATACTTTTAGTGTTCTCAAACATTTTCAACTTTCAAGCAATACATGAGCGTGAACCATGGATATAGCACTATAGGTGGAACAGAATATGGTGGTTGTGGAGAAGACACAAAGGAAGGAGAAAGTCTCACATCAACTAGGCAAATTAATGGGCTATGAAGATGGCCACCAATTGATATTGATTCAAGTGAGTAGGGATTGCCATGCAACAGATGCACTAGAGCTATAAGTGTGTGAAAGCTAGAAATAAAACTAAGTGTGTGTGCATCCAACTTGCTTCCTCATGAAGACCTAGGGAAATTTGAGGAAGCCCATCATTGGAATATACAAGCCAAGTTCTATATTGAAGAATTCCCACTAGTATGTGAAAGTGACAAAATAGGAGACTCTCTATGATGAAGAACATTGTGCTATTTCAAAGCACAAGTGTGGAAAAAGGATAGTAACATTATCCCTTCTCTCTTTTTCTCTCTTTTTTCGTTTGGGCTTCTTTGGCCTCTTTTTTTATTGGGCTTCTTTGGCCTCTTTTATTTTCTTAAAGTCCAGAGACTCATCCCAACTTGTGAGGGAATCATAGCTTCCATCATCCTTTCCTCACATGGGACAATGCTCTAATAATGATGATCATCACACTTTTATTTACTTACAACTCAAGAATTACAACTCGATACCAAAACAAAGATATGACTCTATATGAATGCCTCATGCATTTGAGAACAATATAACAATGGTGGTATGTGTCATAGTAAAACGGAACGGTGGAAATTTCATGGCAATATATCTCGGAATGGCAATGGAAATGCCATAATAAGTAGGTGTGGTGGCTGTTTTGAGGAAGGGTATATGGTGGGTTTAATGCACCGGTGAAAGCTGCGCGGTACTAGAGAAGCTAGAAATGGTGGAAGGGTGAGAGTGTGTATAATCCATGGACTCAACATTATAATAAAGAACTCACATACTTATTGCAAAAGTTTATTAGCCATCAAAACAAAGTACTAATACGCATGCTCCTAGGGGAGAGGTTGGTAGGAGTTAATCATCGCGCGCTCCCGACCTCCACACAAAGGATGACAGTCAAAAAATAAATCATGCTCTGACTTCATCACATAACGGTTCACCATAACTTTAACACAAGTATTTCTACCAATCCAAAATTACTCACTAGCATAACTTTAATATCACCATCTTTATATCTCAAAACAAATGCAAGGAATCAAACTTCTCATATTATTCAATGCTCTTTATATGAAAGTTTTTATTATATACCTCTTGGATGCCCATCATATTAGGACTAAACTCATAACCTAAGAAAATTACCATGTTGTTTAGGACTCTCAAAATAGTATAAGTGAAGCATGAGAGTTCAACAATATCTATAAAATAAAACCACCGCCGTGCTCTAAAAAGATATAAGTGAAGTACTAGAGCAAACTGCCTAGCTCAAGAGATATAAGTGAAGCACATAGATTATTCTAATAAATTCATGATTAATTCGTGTCCCTCTCAAAAGGTGTGTACAACAAGGATGATTGTGAGAAACTAAAAAGCACAGAATGATATCATACAAGACGCTCTAAGCAAAACACATATCATGTGGTGAATAAAAATATAGCCTCAAGTAAATTTACCCGATGGACTGATGACGAAAGAGGGGATGCCACCCGGGGCATCCGCAAGCTTAGATGCTTGGTTATCCTTGAATATTACCTTGGGGTGCCTTGGGAATCCCCAAGCTTAGGCTCTTGCCACTCCTTTTTCCATAGTCCATCAAATCTTTACCCAAAACTGGAAAACTTCACAACACAAAACTCAACAAAATACTCATAAGCTCTGCTAGTATAATAAAGCAAATCACCACTTTAGGTACTGTTGTGAACTCATTATAATATTTATATTGGTGTTATATCTACTGTATTCCAACTTCTCCATGGTTCATACCCCCCAATACCACCCATAGATTCATCAAAATAAGCAAACAAGACATAGAAAATAGAATCTGTCAAAAATAGAATAGTCTGTAGTAATGTGGAAACTTTGTATACTTATGTAACTCAAAAAATTCTGAAAAATTAGGACAACAAAATTCAGATCCATAACACGTTCCTGTGAATTTTCAAAATTCTTCTACTGGACGCAAAGTTTCTGTTTTTCAGCAACATCAAATGAACTATCACCATAGATCATCCCAGAGGTCTTGCTTGGCTCAAACACTAATTAAAACACTTAAACACAATCACTACAGAGGTAATAATGTGTATACATATAAAAATAGAAAATAAAAGCATTGGGTTTTCTACCAACAAGCGCTTTTCTTTAAAGCCTTTTAGCTGGGCATTGATAATTTTAATGATGCTCGCATGAAAGAAAAGATCTGAAGCACAAAGAGAGCATCATAAAACATGCAACAAACATATTTAACTCTAACATACTTCCTATGCATAGGCATTATATAAGAAAATAAATTATCAAGGCAAGCAAAAACTAGCATATGCAAGGAAGAAGAAAGAAGCAATAGCAATCTCAACATAACATGAGGTAATTTAGTAACATGAAAATTTCTACCACAATATTTCCCTCTCTCAGAATAATTACATGTGGGATCATATTCACATTCAACAATATAGCTATCACATAACATATTCTCTACATGATCCACATGCATGAAAAGTTGACACTCTTCCAATATAGTGGGATTATCACAAAATAAAGTCGTGACCTCTCCAAATATGTGGTATTCCTTTTTCCTAGAGTTGACACTCTTCCAAACCCACTTTCAATATTATTGCAAACACTATCATCAATATCATAACCATCATGAGGCTTAAAATAAATTTTCAAGATAATAAGAAGAATCACCCCAATAATGATCATTGCAATAAGTAGTGGACATATCAAAATAAGCATCCCCAAGCTTGGGGTTTTGTGTATTATTGGCACAATTGAAATTAATAGTATTTATAATAACACCATTGCAATCATGCTTTTCATTCAAGGAGCTATCGTGAATCGCTTCATAAATTTCCTCTTTTAGCACTTCATCACAATTTTCAGATTCACGAATTTCAAGCAAACCTTCATAAAGATAATCTAGTGCACTCAACTCACTAGCAATTGGTTCATCATAGTTGTATCTTTTAAAAAGATTAGCAAGTGGATGAGGATCCATAAACTTTTTGTTTCCCGATTTTCAATAAACACATAATTATACCAAGCGAACAAGCAAACAAACTATGACATAAAGGCAAACGGAAAGAAGGCAAATAAAAAGTCAAATATTTTTGTGTTTTTTTTCTGAAAACGTTTTAGAAGTGGGGGTGAGAAAACAAGAGGCAAATGGCAAATAATGTAAGTGCAACAGATGAGAGTTTATGATAGGTAGTTGGTAGGCTTGATGTAGAACCTCCCCGGCAATGGCGCCAGAAATTCTTCCCTTAAAGTATGATGCAGCAAAGTAGAGATAAGTATTTCCCTTAGTTCAGAACCAAGGTATCAATCCAGTAGGAGACACCGGCAAGTCTCCAATATATGCACCTGCACAAACTAACAAACACTTGCACACAACGCGAAAAAGGGGTTGTCAATCCCTTCACGGTCACGAACAAGAGTGGGATCTAACAGAGATAGGTATAAAAGATAAATAAAAGAGCAAACTAAAGTAAATATAAATAAATTGCAGCAAGGTATCTTTGGGTTTTTGGGTTTATAGATCTGAAAATATATGATGAAAAATAGACCCGGGGGCCATAGGTTTCACTAGAGGCTTCTCTCTTGACTAAAGCATACAATGGGTAAAAAAATTACTGTTGAGCAATTGATAGAAAAGCGCATAATTATGACGATACCTAAGGCAATAATCACGATTATAGGCATCACGTCTATGACAAGTAGACTGAAACGATTCTGCATCTACTACTATTACTCCACACATCGACCGACTCCCGCCTGCATCTAGAGTATTAAGTTCATAAGAACAGAGTAACGCCTTAAGCAAGATGACATGATGTAGAGGGATAAACTCAATTAATATGATATAAACCCCATCTTTTTACCCTGAATGGAAACAATACAATACATGTCTTGCTGCCCCTTCTATCACTTGGAGAGGACACCGCAAGATTGAACCCATCACAAAGCACTTCTTCCATTGCTTGAAAAACTAATCTAGTTAGCCAAACCAAATCGATAGATTGAATAGAACTACTAAGCTATCTCAATCATGCATAAAAGAGTTCAGAGAAGACTCAAATAATATTCATAGATAATCTAATCACAAATCCACAATTCATCGGATCTCAACAAATGCACCGCAAAATAAGATTACATCGAATAGAACTCCAAGAACGTCGAGGAGAATGTTGTATTGAAGATCAAAGAGAGAGAACAAGCCATCTAGCTACTAGCTATGGACTCTTAGGTCCATGGTAAACTACTCACACATCATTGGTAGGCCCTTCGTGCTGGAATCCCCCTCCGGTAGATTGCCAGAAAAGGCCCCAAGATGGGATCTCACAGGAACAGAGGCTTGTGGTGGCGGAAAAGTATTTTTGTGGATGCTTATGATGTTCAGGTAATATTTGAGAATATATATAGCTGGAATTAGGGTTGGGGAACCCTTGAGGGTCCACAAGCTAGGGGGCACCCCACCTGGGCCGCGCCCTAGAAGCTTGTGGCCTCCTCGGGACTCCTTTGGCCCTCTCTCCAAGTCTCCTGTGTGTCTTCTGGTCCAAGAAATTTCATCGTAATGTTTTATTCCATTTGGACTCCGTTTGATATTACTTTTCTGTAAAAGTCAAAAATAGAGATTGGCATTGGGCTTTAGGTTAATAGGTTAGGCCCAAAATAATATAAAATAGCATATTCATGCATGTAAAACATCCAAAACAGATAATATAATAGCATGGAACAATAAAAAATTATAGATACGTTGGAGACGTATCATCTAGTCCTCTTGTGAAACCTTGGTTCCTTGGCAAGATCAATGGCACCAGTTTTGTCACATAACAGAGTCATTGGGTCCAGTACACTTGGTACATGATACGTCTCCAACGTATCTATAATTTTTGTTTGTTCCATGCTGTTATATTATCATTCCTAGATGTTTAACAATCATTATATATATATTTTTGGTACTAACCTATTGGCATAGTGCCCAGTGCCAGTTGCTGTTTTCTGCATGTTTTTTACATCGCAGGAAATCAATACCAAACGGAGTCCAAACGCAGCAAAACTTTTTGTGGATTTTTTTGGGCCAGAAGACATCCAGTGGGCCAGGAATGCACTTGAGGGGAGCGGTGGTGGCTTGCGGGAGGGGGCGGGGTTCCCCGTGTCCCCAACGGACACGACGGCGGCGGCGTACTCGCTCGGGACTCCGGTCCCGAGCCGAAGACGAAGGCGGCGGTGCGCTCGGCCTGGCATGGCTCGGCTCGGTCGGCCCAGTTAACTTTAAAAAAAACGGCGCCGCGAAGAAAAATCCTAATAAAAAAAAGGTCCTAAAATTCCAGAAACAATTTTCACCATCCCTACCTAATATTTGGGACTACGTGAACATTTTTCTGGACTAAATGCAATTTTTAAAAATGCATATTTTCTCTAATTCAATCGAATAAATCGCAAATAAAATTAAAATAAAATAATTTTACTTCAAAATTTCTTTTCCAATATTTCTCCTCTGTTTTGAACAAGTCATTTTTATCTTCCCTCATTTATTTTTATTGTTTGAAATAATTGGAAAGAAATTATTGAAAATCAAATTGATCCACTTTTCAAACTTGAAATAAATTCGAAAATGAAATTTAAATGAATCCTCCAACTCTCTCCTTGGGTCCTTGAGTTGCTTAAGATTTCTTGGATCACAACCAAATCCAAATAAAATATGAAATGCATATGAATGATCTATGTATAACATACAAATTGAAAATTGGGATGTTACAAACCTACCCGCCATAAGATGAATCTCGCCCTCGAGATTCGGGTTGGTCAGCAAAAAAGGTGCGGGTGGTCTTTGCAGAGGTCTTCTTCTTGGTCCCATGTGGCTTCCTCCTTGGTATGGTGGCTCCACTGAACTTTCCAAAACTTGATAACCTTGTTGCGAGTAACTCGGCTGGAAAACTCGAGAATCTTGACTGGCTTCTCTTCATAGGTCAGATCACTATCCAACTGAATTGCTTCCAGTTGCACTGTATCTCTTAGAGGAATGTCGGCCATCTCTGTGTGGAACTTCTTCAACTGGGAAACGTGAAACACATCATGAACTCCTGACAATCCTTCGGGTAATTTCAACTTGTAGGCAACTTCTCCCATGCATTCCAAGACTCTGTATGGTCCCACAAAACGTGATGCTAGCTTTCCCTTGACTCCAAAATACTTAACTCCTCGAAGTGGGGACACACGTAGATATGCTCTGTCTCCGACTTCATAGGCTACCTCCTTTCGTTTAGTATCTGTATAACTCTTCTGCCTGGACTGGGCTACCTTGAGTCTGTCCCAAATAATCTTAACCTTCTCCTTAGAATCTCTGATTAAGTCTGGTCCAAACAACTGCCGATCTCCAACTTCATACCATGAGAGTGGTGTCCTACACCTCCTTCCGTACAAAGCTTCAAAAGGGGCCATTTTCAAACTGGCTTGATAACTATTATAATAGGAGAACTATGCATATGGCAGATTGTCATCCCAACTAGATCCATAATCTAGCGCACAAGATCTCAACATGTCCTCCAGAATCTGATTGACTCTCTCGGTCTATCCATCTGTCTGTGGATGAAAGGTTGTACTAAAATCTATCCTGGTGCCCAAAGTTTCATGTAACTGATTCCAAAACTTTGAAGTAAATTGTGTTCCTCTATCTGATACAATGGTCCTCGAAACTCCATGCAGACATACGATCCTGGTCATGTATATCTTCGCCAACTTAGCACTCGTATAAGTTGTCTTCACAGGGATGAAATGGGCTACTTTCGTCAAGCGATCAACTACAACCCAAATAGAGTCATAGCCCGAACGGGTCCTGGGTAATCTAGTGATAAAATCCATGCCAAGTTTATCCCACTTCCATTCGGGTATCGGCAAAGGCTGTAGTAACCCTGCTAGTTTCTGATGCTCTGCCTTAACTCTGTGGCATACATCGCATACTGCTACATACTCGACAATATCCTTCTTCATTCCTGTCCACCAGAAACTTTCCTTCAAATCCAGATACATCTTGGTGTTGCTTGGGTGAATCGAGTAAGGCGAATCATGAGCCTCCTGAAGAATCAACTTCCTGATCTCAGGGTCGTTAGGCACATAAATATGATCCTCAAACCATAAAGTGTTGTGCTCATCCTCACGAAAACCTTTAGCCTTTCCTTTACTCATCCTTTCCTTTATCTCAGCAATCTCCTTGTCCGTCTTCTGGGCTTCTCTGATCTTTCCCAGCAAAGTGGACTGAATTTCCAATGCTGCAACATAACCTCTCGGAACTATCTCCAAGCGTAGCTCTCGAAGGTCATTGGCTAACTCCTCAGGTAATCCTCCAGTCATGAGCGTGTTAACATAGCTCTTGCGGCTCAACATGATCTGCTATGACGTTGGCCTTTCCTAGATGATAATGCAATCTCATGTCTTAATCCTTTATGAGATCCAACCATCTCCTTTGCCTGAGGTTCAACTCCTTCTGCGTGAAGATGTATTTCAAACTCTTATGATTCGTATATACATCACAATGGTTACTGATGAGGAAGTGTCTCCATGTCTTGAGTGCATGCACTACGACTGCTAACTCCAAATCATGCGTAGCATAGTTCAAGTCATGAGGTCGAAGCTGTCGTGAGGCATACGAAACAACTCTTTCATCCTGCATAAGCACACCTCCAAGTCCTCGACGTGAAGCGTCGCAATACACTTGGAAATCCTTGCATATGTCTGGGAGAATCAGCACTGGGGCTGTAACCAAATGTTTCTTCAACTCCTGAAAACTGGCCTCACAATCCTCAGTCCATTTAAACTTGGTGTACTTCTTCAATAACTCCGTCATGGGCTTCGCAATCTTAGACAAATTCTCAATAAATCTCTGGTAGTAACCTGCAAGTCTAAGAAAACTTCTAATCTCTCCAGCTGAGGTGGGTGCCAACCATTTAGTGACAGAAGTAACCATGGTAGGGTCTACTGCTATTCCTTATCCGGATATAACATGTCTGAGGAATCCAACTTCCTTTAACCAAAACTCACATTTGCTGAACTTGGCATACAACTGATGTTCTTTGAGCTTCTAGAGAGCCAAACGCAAATGTTTCTTATGCTCTTCTTCATTCTTCGAGTAGACCAATACATCATCAATGAACACCACGATGAACTTATCCAAGAACTCCATGAACACCTTGTTCATCATACTCATGAAATAGGCAGGGGCGTTAGTCAAACCAAATGACATAACTGTATACTCATATAGCCCATACCTCGTGGTAAAAGCTGTCTTAGGTATATCCTGCTCTCGGATCTTCAACTGGTGATAACCTAATTGAAGATCGATCTTAGAGAAAACCTTGGCTCCATGTAGCTGGTCAAACAAATCATTGATCATCGGTAGAGGGTATTTGTTCTTGATCGTCACCTCATTCAGTGCGTGATAATCAACAACCATCCTCAAAGATCCATCCTTCTTCTCCACTAGAAGCACTGGGGCTCCCCAAGGTGATGAACTTGGTCGAATATAACCTTTCTCCAGTAACTCTTTAATCTGCTTCTTAATTTCCTCCAGATCATTTGCGGGCATCCGATACAACCTCTTGGATATTGGTCTGATGTCTGGCAATAACTCAATCAAAAACTCAATATCTCGATCTGGTGGCATGCCTGGTAACTCCTCCGGAAATACATCGAGAATCCTTCACCACTGGTACTTCCTCCTGAACAACTCCAGATAGTGAATTCACCTGTGTCCTCCTCGGCGCATGCCTAGACACATATTCGACCCTCTTTCCTTCCGGGGTGGTGATAAGAATTGATTTACTGGCGCAACCGGTGTTTCCCTCATACTTGGATAGCCAATCCATTCCTAGTATCACATCCAATCCTTGTGACTCCAGGACAATCAAGTCGGTGGGGAAAACATGTCTACCTATGGTTACTGGCAACTGATAGCATCCCCTACTAGCCATATACTCCGCTCCCGGGGAACTTACTAACGTAGGTGAGTTAAGGGCTACTATTGGGAACTTATACTTATCCACAAATCCCCTTGAAATGAATGAATGAGATGCACCGGTATCGAAAACAACAAGTGATGTAAATGCATTAATCAAAAACTTACTGACAACTGCGTCGGGATGCTCCTCAATCTCCTCCACACAAACGTGGTTCACCTGACCTTTGGTGAAGGGGTTGGGCTTCTTTGCGGAACTTCCATTGCCGTTTACATTCTTTGCTTCAGGACATTCAATGGCGTAATATCTGGTCTTCCCGTACTTGAAACAAGTAATGTGACTCAGATCCCTCTTGGCTGGTATCACGGGGTTGGAACGGTTCTAACTGTTTCTTCCTCCATTCACATTGCTATTCTTAGGGCCACTGTGGTTGTGTGAACTTCCTCCATTGTGCGATATCTTCCATGGTTATGGCCTCCATGGTTATGAGTATGTCCTCCCAAGTACGGGGAATAGCGGGGCTTCTGCTGAGCTCCAGAAGTGTACCTCCCCTATCCATACTTCCTCTTGAGGTTATCAATCTGTTGCTGCTTGCCTTCTATCATGAGGGCCCTGTCTACCAACTCCTCATAGTTGTTGAAAGTTGCCACTATCAATTGCATGCTTAGCTCATCATTGAGTCCCTCAAGAAACTTCTCTAGCTTCACGACATCTGTGGCCACATCATCTGGGGCATAGTGTGCCAACTTGCTAAACTCATCCACATACTGTCCCACTGTATGACTCCCTTGGCACAAGTTGCAAAACTCGCGCTTCTTCATGCTCATAGTTCCAGCTGAAACATGGGTGGTGCGGAAAGCCTGCTGAAACTGATCCCATGTAACTGTATCAATGGGGTAAGTGGTGGTGAAATTCTCCCACCAAGATGTTGCGGGTCCATCAAGCTGATGTGCGGAAAAGCGCACTCTCTCCGAGTCAGTGCATCTTGCAGTAGTCAGCTCTCTTCCAATCTTGTGGAGCCAATCATCTGCCACAATCGGCTCGGTGCTATTAGAGAACACTGGCGGATTCAACCTCAGAAAACAGGCTAGGTTGTCAACAGGGGGTGGTGGCGGATTGTTGTTGTTGTTGTTGCCTTGGTTCTAATTCTGAACTAGCATCTGCATCAAGGCATTCTGCTGCTGGATCAACTGGGTGAGCTCCGGTGGGAACACGAATCCGGTGTCACGTCTCGGAGGCATCTGATGGGTTAGAAGGGGTGAGAAAACAGAATAGAATAAGGTCTAAGAGAGATTTCACTACCCATATGCACATGAGGCAAATAAAATAAATTCACTTCATTCAATATAAAACAAGGTTCACACAAACGATCTAACTGTGATTACAAATTGATCGATGCTAACTACTTGGAAGAATACTACTAGTAACATGATGGTCATCTAGAAATTTTGATCGGTGGAAGACTCCATGATATCTGCTCCAGCTTCGGCTACGTAGTCATCATCACTGTCATCATTTGCATCACTGTCCGTGTCGGTGTCGTCCAAGATGATGTAGTCCTCCGAACGGATCTCCACTTCAGGTTCTTGCTTATGCTTCTCCACGGGTACTCCTAGCTTCCTCTTCAAGTCTTCATGCTTTTCCATTAGTACAACAATTTCTTCTTCATAACCATCGCATGTTGACTTGATTACCTCTTCTAGCTCTATATTCTTCTTCATCAGCTTCTTGGTCTTCTTCATGATGGAGCACATCTGTTTCTCGTATCGACAAATGTGCTCTCCCATCTCCTGAATGTATGCTGCAATTGATCCATCCATCCTGGTACGAATCATCTCCCATTCCTCGTCTTGGCGTCCACATACCTGATAGACGGTGTCTTCAAGCTCCTTGTGATACACTTCACATATGCATCCAAAAGTGATGTGGGTTGCCATGCTCTTTCCCAAGTTCCAAGTTGGTGCATCCAAGGTAAAATCAATGGGCTCCGTTATTGGCACAAACGTCCTCCCAGGTACATGAACTTTGATCCTCCAGCGCTCCTCTTTCGGTAAAGTTGCAGAGAAAGTCCCAGTGAAGCTTGGTAGTTCGATGTTCAGGTACTTAGTGACTTTCTTCAAGAGTCGTCCGAAAGGGGCGTCGTCATCCGGCTGAGTGAACTTGTTCCTGGGGTCTGCCATCTATAGAGTAGAAATAGAGGAGAATTAGAAATGAGCAAAGAAGACTAATCCTATGGCTTTTCCTAGTGGTCGCGTCCTACAGTCAGCGTGTGCTCTGATACCATCTTGTAGCGACGACGATCCCAATGGATCGAAGTCTCTGTGCTTAAGTGTCATCCCTGGATAGGTAATGCTGACACACACAGTACTCGAGGAATTATAGCAGAGTTCAATCACACATTTATTACATCGAGATCCTCATAAAGAGTATGATTACACAAATAATATGGCTGAAGGCCATCTAAACTAAATAATTGCGGAAGCTTCAAAGGTAAATGAGCCGATCAACTCCAACGGCATAGCTGAGTGCATGACAACGACCTATCACACCTTATTCGTCGTCTGAGAAGTCTGCAACATGAGACGTTGCATCCTTGTAGGTCAGCACATGGAATATGCTGGCAGAGTTACACTGTAAAGCAAAGAATGCAAGAACTATATCTGCATGCAATATTTGGCTGGTGGAGGCTCTAAGTTTAAGGTTTTGCATAAAGCTAGTTTTTCCCTACAACAAAGGAATAAATTTATTTACTACTCCCAAGTTGTACCAATATTTGAGAAGGTTCCTCCAACTCAAATCTAATTAAATAAGTATCATCATTAAACCCAATCCAATTAATTTAAGAGTGATGAGATCAACAATAATATCCAATTCCAGACACTCAAGATGTCCATAACCGGGGACATGACTAACCATGATTAGTTTATACACTCTTCAGAGGTTGCACACTTTTCCCCACAAGACTCGACCACATGCATGATCGGAAGATCGAGACATAGTCTTTCTGAAGCATTAACTTTCTACACCGGGTAGACCTGTACACCTACTTTCCCCTACATCTGCTAGTCCACCTCTTTGAGAGCTTGTATAACTTACTCAACTATGCTAGAGCCCATAATGTCTTGTGGCTGCACACGGAAGTTTCTAGGCATGAAATATCATATGATCCCTTTGAGCCTGGGTGGCGAACCAGGGAAAAATCACACGGGTACTCCGGGATTTCCCAAACGGGCTAGCACTGGATTCTCAAGGTGCCCCAAGAAATCCACCCAGATGTGTATTAAAGTTGCCACCTTAATGTTATCCAAGATTAATAACTCTCACAACTTCCATGCGTATCACGATCCAATCCCTGTCTACGTGCATGGCTAAGCAATAATTGAGCATAACTTATATTCCCGGGGTGATCAAAGATATTAGGTTCCTACCTCAAGTACTACAACCAAACCACATGTTCCCAATCCTACTCATGCAAATATTTGAGGAGCAAAGCTAATGCATAGTAAAAACCGGGTATAGAAGAGTATGATCAAAGTGTAACTTGCCTTGCTGATGATCGGAAAACTCTAGAGATTTTTAGTAACAAGCTTCGCACTCCAGAAAATCTAGCGTAGACAAACAATAACATACATAAGCATTCAATCAAACGAAACAAAGAGAAATCAAGAAAAGATCCAAATAAAACTCGAAACAAGCAAACAACTAAACTAAACAGAAAACAAAACCTAACAACATTATTTTCATGCGGATTAGATCTTAATAGTCAAAATCTGAACTAAACTCAAATTTTAAATTGTCAAAATCATGGTCAAGTTAGTTTACTGGAAAGAGGGGATCGTTACGAAGATTTTGGCGTTGGTTTCATCTAATTTGGATTAACAAGCTAAAAGTCACGCTAGTTTTAAGATCAGGGGCTAAATTGTGAGAAAACTATTCGCGGATAGGTCCCTGACCAAAAATTAAACTAAAAAGGGAAATCTATTGGACGAACGTCTGCTAACAGAACCTAACGAACGAAATCGTTCGTTAAAAGAAACTAACGGGTGAACGTTCGCTAAACTAACAGATCTAAAAAAATATAAAACCGATCTAAACCAACTAACAAAAAACGAAAAGAACCGGAGAAAACCGATTGGTTTTACTGATTCGGCGATGGTGGCGGATCGGGTCAACGGCGAGGCGGGGCGGCGGCTCCGGCAAGGCTCGGCGTCGGCGGCGGCGGCAGGCGGCGACGGCGGCGCGATGTGCGGGCGGCGCGACTCGGCTCGGTGGCGGTTGCGGTGGAGGCGCCGGCTGCGGGTTGGGGAGGGAGAGGCGGCGGGCGGTATATAAGGAGGAGAGGGAGCGGCGACGGCTTGTGGGAGGGGGCGGAGTTCCCCGTGTCCCCGTCGGACACGGCGGCGGCAGCGTACTCGCTCAGGACTCCGGTCCCGAGCTGGAGACGAAGGCGGCGGTGCCCTGGGCCTTGCCTGGCTCGGCTCAGTTGGCCCAGTTAATTTTTTTAAAAACGACGCCGCGAGGAAAAATCCTAATAAATAAATAAAATAAAAGTCCTAATATTCCAGAAACAATTTTCACCATCCCACCTAATATTTGGGACTACATGAACATTTTTCTGGACTAAATGTAATTTTTAAAATGCATATTTTTCTCTAATTCAACCAAATAAATCGCAAATAAAATTCAAATAAAATAATTTGACTTCCCAATTTCTTTTCCAATATTTCTCCTCTGTTTCGAAGAAGTCATTTTATCTTCCCTCATTTATTTATATTGTTTGAAATAATTGGAAAGAAATTATTGAAAATCAAATGGATCCACTTTTCAAATTTGGAATAAATTCAAAAGTGAAATTTAAATGAAACCTCCAACTCTCTCCTTGGGTCCTTGAGTTGCTTAAGATTTCTTGGATCACAACCAAATGCAAATAAAATATGAAATGCATATGAATGATCTATGTATAACATCCAAATTGAAAATTGGGATGTTACATGGGGTCTATTTCTACATAAATAGATTTTGTCTACATCATGTCATTGTTCTTATTGCATTACTCCATTTCTCCATCAACTTAATACACTAGATGCATGTTGAATAGTGGTCGATGTGTGGATTAATAGTAGTAGATGCAGGCAGAAGTCAGTCTACTAATCTTGGACGTGATGCCTATGTAATGATCATTGTCTGGATATCATCATGATTATTTGAAGTTCTATCAATTTCCCAACACTAATTGTTGTCCCACTGTTTGCTATTTTTCTCGAGAGAAGCCACTAGTGAAATCTACGGCCGCCGGGTCTCTTTTCATCATATTTTCCTTTGCGATCTATTTTCCATTGCATTTTTTTCAGATCTATTAAACCAAAAATACAAAAATACCTTGCTGTAGTTTATTTGTTCCGCGATCTATATATCCTATCTACCACTTTTACCTCACATTATTTGCCTATCTTGAGGCGCCGTACCCGAAAGGGATTGACAACCCCTTTAACACGTCGGCTTGCGAATATTTGTTATTTGTGTGCAGGTGCTGTTTACGTGGTGTGAGGAGGTTCTCCTACTAGTTCGATAACCTTGGTGTCATCACTGAGAGAAATACCTACTGTCGCTATACTGCATCATCCCTTCCTCTTTGGGGAAATACTGACGCAGTTCTAGCAGACATCAAAAGGAATTTCTGGCGTCGTTGCCGGGAAAGATCTTCAACATCAACCAGGTTCCTAATGACAAATCTCATATCCTCACAATTTACATTATTTGCCATTTGCCTACCGTTTTCCTCTCCCCCACTTCACAAAAATTTTCCATTTTATTCGCCCTCTTTTTCTTTCTCCGTTTTCTTGTCAGATCTGTTTTTAGTGCAATCTTGTTGTGGAGTCATCATGACTCAAGAGAACACCAAGTTGTGTGATTTCTCAAATACCAACAACAATGATTTTATTAGAACTCCGATTGCTCCTCCCGGCACTAGTGCGGATTCTTGTGATATTAATACTGCTTTGCTGAATCTTGTCATGAAAGATCAATTTGCCGTTACTCCTAATGAGGATGACACATACCATCTTAACACATTCATGGAATTATGCGATATGCAAAAGAAAAAAGATGTGGACAATGATGTTGTGAAGTTGAAATTATTTCCGTTATCTTTGCGAGATCGTGCAAAAATTTTGTTTTCCTTTTTGCCTCGCAATAGTATTGATTCTTGGAACAAGTGCAAGGATGCTTTTATTACTAAGTATTTTCCGCCCGCAAAAATTATTTTCCTTAGAACCCAGATCATGAACTTCGAGCAACTTGAACATGAGCATGTTTCACAATCTTGGGAAAGGGTGAATTTGATGCTAAGGAATTGCCCAACTCATGGGTTAAATCTTTGGATGATCATACAAATTATTTATGCGGGATTGAATTTTGTTTCTCGTAATCTTTTAGATTCCGCCGCGTGGGGGGGGGGGTACTTTTATGGGAATTACTTTGGGTGAAGCTACTAAATTGCTAGACAATATTGTGGCCAATTACTCACAATGGCATACCGAAAGAGCTCCTATTAGTAAAAAAAAGTCAATACGGTAGAGGAAATAAATTCTTTGAGTGAAAAAGTTGATGCTCTTATGAAGTTGGGTGCTAATAAAAGTGCTCGTATTGATTTTAATGATGTGCCTTTGTCTACTTTGATTGAGCAAAATAGTGATGCCATAGATGTAAATTTTGTCTCGCGAAATTTCAATAACAATGCTTATAGAGGTAATTTTAATCCTAGGCCTTTTCCTAGTAATTCCTCTAATAATTATGGTAATTCCTATGGTAATCCTACTTATAATAATAATAGAAACACCTCTGATCTTGAGAAAAATATTAAAGAATTTATCAATACTCAAAAGGCTTCCAATACTTCGATAGAAGAAAAGTTGAATAAAGTTGATGATTTGTCTAGAAGTATTGATAAAATTTCTCATGATGTAGAAACTCTCAAGATGGAAATTTTTATGCCTAAAGTTGAAGAATCAATTAAAGCTCTTTATGTTTCCATGGATGAAAGTAAGAAAAGAACCGCTATACTTAGAGCTAAAAGAGAATTTTTAGAAAGAGCGTTTTCTAGTGATTACTTTCATAAAAGTGATGAAGATCTTAAAATGATAGTGTTTTTTCTATTGATTCTTTTTTTAGTAAAATTAAGATTGATGAAAAAGGGACTAGAGAAGAGTCAACTTTAGTTACAAGGCATCCCTATGATTTGAAGGGTGAAAATCTTGTTGAAAAATTTGATAAATGTGGGTTTGAAGAGGTCAAGACTTTAACTAGTGATGTGCCCACTATCTTGGACTACAAAGACTTTAATTATGATAGTTGCTCTTTGGTTGATTGTATTTCTTTGATGCAATCCATGATAAATTCACCACATGCTTATGAACAAAATAAAGCTTTTACTAAACATATTGTTGGTGCCATGATGAAAGCTTTTGAAGAAAAGTTGGAATTAGAAGTTTCAATTCCTAGAAAATTGCATGATGAGTGGGAACCAACTATCAAAGTCAAGATTAAAAATTATGAGTGTTTTGCTCTATGTGACTTGGGTGCTAGTGTTTCTACAATTCCGAAATCCTTATGTGAGGTGCTTGGTCTTACCAATATTGAAGAATGCTCTTTAAATTTGCACTTGGCGAATTCTACTATTAAAAAGCCTATGGGAAGAATTAATGATGTTATTATTCTTGAAAATAGGAATTATGTGCCCATAGATTTTATTTTTCTTGATATTGATTGCAATCCGTCTTGTCCAATTATTCTTGGTAGAACGTTTTTACGTACTATTGGTGCCGCGATTCATATGAAAGAAGGCAATATTAAATTTCAGTTTCCACTAAGGAAGGGAATGGAACACTTCCCTAGAACAAGAATTAAGCCACCATATAAATCAATGACGAGGGCATCTTATGGATCTAGAACTAAGAATGACAAAACTTAGATCCTTCGCGTTATCCCTAGCTAGGGGCGTAAAACGATAGCGCTCGTTGGGAGGAAACCCAACTTGTATCCTTTTGCCTTTTGCTTTTCTTGCCGTTTTCAATTAAATACCCAATTATACCTCTGGTTAGATGTGTTTTTGTGGTTTAAATTAGTGTTTGTGCCAAGCAAGGCCTTTGGGATGATTTGGGTGAAAGTTGATTTGATCTTGCTGAAAAACAGAAACTTATGCACTCACGAAAATAATTTTCATAAATCACAGAAACATGCTTTTGAGTTGATTCTTTTTGCAGAAGATTAATATACAAATTTCTCAGGCTTTCGTAATTTCTCAAGATTTTTGGAGTTATAGAAGTATTCGAAATATCCAGATTCCTACAGATTGTTCTGTTTTTGATAGATACTGTTTTATTTGCGTTGTGTGCTTGTTTTGATGATTCTATGATTTTCTTTGATGAGTTTTTTCCATAGAAAAGTTGGAATACAGTAGATATAATGCAAAAATAAAATATTGATAGGTGTGCAACAATACTTATAGTAGTGGTTTGCTTTCTTATACCAACGAATCTCACAAAGGTTTTGTTGAGTTTTGTGTGATTGAAGCTTTCAAGTTTTGGGTGATGTTATGATGGATGAAGGAATAAGGATTAGCAACAGGCTAAGCTTGGGGATGCCCGACGCACGCCAAGATAATATTCAATAAGTAGCAAGCAACTAAGCTTGGGGATGCCCCGAGTGGCATCCCCTCTTTCTTCTAACAACCATCGATATTTTACTTGGAGCTATATTTTTATTTGTCACATATTATGAGTTTTTCTTGGAGCGTATTGTATTATATGAGTCGTTCCTTATTTTTCTTTGTGTTTTAATTCTTGAATCCATGATGGACACACCTTTTTGAGAGAGCCAAAAACTATGCTATGCTTGCTCCTATGCTTCACTTAAATTTTTAGAGCCATGGAATTGCTCTAGTGCTTCACTTATATCTTTTTGAGCATGGTGTGCTTTGTTATTTTTGAAGAAATGCTCTCATGCTTCACTTAAATTTATTTGGTAGTTAGTAAATTTTTTAAGAAATTCTCTCTTGCTTTACTTATATTATTTTGAGAGAAAGAAATTTAATGCTCATGATATTCATTTATATTTGTTTGAGCTTATTAAAAGCAACATATGAAATTAGTCCCAAAGTGATAGATATCCAAGGAAGATATAATAAAAACTTTCATGAAGATCATTGCACAAAATAAACTTGGTTCTTGGTAACGGTTTTGAGATATGATGATATGATATGTGAGTCATGTTGATGAATAATTATGCTTTAGTAAGAATATTGGTGTTAAGGTTTGATATTCCCTATGCAAGCATGAAAGTCAATAGTTATGCAATGAAATTACATCCTACTTGTGGTGCATTATTCGACGTTACTTATGCTTAATGCTCGGGTATGAGATTTTTCGCTTCTTGGTTGGGTGCTTCTCAATCTTTTGCTAGCCTTCATTTTGCACTAAGTATGACCACTACTTGTGCATCCAAAACCCTTTAAACCAGTTTTGCCATATGAGTCCATTATACCTACCTATATGCGGTATTTCCGTGCAATTCTAGGCAAATTTGCATGTGTCATTTCTAATTTTCAAAATAAATTTCTCTTTTGTGCGCTCTACCGCTCACGAGACGGTGAGGGGTAGCCAATATTTTCCATGCTAGATGTGTTATTCTCATGATGAGTGTTTATTCATTTGTCATTGCACGAGAGTACGACAAAGGTATTAGGGATGCCCAGTCCCGAAATGAAAAATGAATTTACTTTATGTTGTCAAATAATAAATTCCTTGGAAAGTGTTGGTATGTGTTGACACCAGATTTTGGCATGACATAAAAAGAAAATGAGATGGCTTCGAGTAAAAGGGTTTTCAGCCTGGAAAAGTTTCACGTCGCCGAGAGGAACAACTTTGATGTTTAAGTCATAGCCGTCCGACCTCATCTCTAAGGCCGAAGTTGTGTTCAAAGCACTGGATTTTGTATTCAGAACACTGTTCGGCTGATTACGCCCCCAGGACAGCCTCATATGGAAACATTATCTACATGAATTGTCTTCGTCTCGTTGAAACGATCGATTTTGATATAAAAATCGTCTCAATCCGAGGTCGTATGCAAAAATTAGAGCCCGCACAGCGAGACCCTCCAGCGAGCAAGATATGACGCCCGGAACCAGACACATATTTGGGTATGTGTGATGAGATGCGTGAATAATTTGCTGTTTTGCATGAGCAATTTGACCCTCGAGATGACCTCTAATGCAAAAACGTTCAACATGAAAGATGTTCGTCTCGTCGAAACGGTCAAGATTACTTTTGGACTTGTTTCCATACGAGGTTGTTTGCCATCACAAAAAAGACCCGCAAGGTACAGTCAGTTTAAACCGAACAGTTTTGGAAAGTTCGGATAAAACCAGTCCGAATTGGACTAGGGTTTTGGACGTGAATTGATGTAATTTTCTTGTAAGGAAAGACTAGATGAATCCGTTTCTTGTACGGGAAGTCCAGCCGCCTCTTATATATGTTGGGGGCGACAGCCGATTGAAACAACACACAATGGAACAAATCAATATACTACTTTTTCCTGTCTATGTTTTATCTCCCCACCGTTTTTTCTCTCGTTCTTCGCTGTTCTTCGTGTTTGAGAGCTGCGAATCCCGAGGCTCTAGGGGCAAGCGAATCTACCTAGGGCAGCCCATAGCTGCCGCAATCCCTGACGGGGTCCCTCCCGGGTGCGCGGGGTTTCGGGTCTGCAAAAGCGCCCGCCGACTGTCTTGCGTATCGCGCTGTAGGTCGGGTCTCCTTCGATGTGAGCTGCGGTGCATCACCCCCGGTGTCGAGGGTACACGTGATGTGTTTGTGTGTCAACACACTTTTTGGCGACTCCGCTGGGGACAGAGATCAATCATCATCATCCACCATGTCCGATCTTCCCAAGCCATCTGAGGTAGACACCAATAACATCATTAAGCCCAGTCTTGATGAGATATCGGCCGATCATCGCCAAGTCTATGAGGAATACAAGAAGGCGCGTGAAGAGAAGGATTTGCAGGAGTTCCTTGCAAAATTCAAGAAGGATCGCCAAGGCAACATCACTCCGATTGAAGAAATCAAGTTCCCTCCTCTTCAAGCCGAGCAGGTTAAACCCGCTGTGAGTACTACCTTTTCTCCTGAGCAGTGGGCTGAGATTGAGAGTCGTATTGCTGATGGTAACAATCTGGTCTATCAAACTTTCATAGAAAATACTAATGCTCAGAAAAATATATCTCAATCCTCTAGTGGTAATGATGGTGTAGCTGCTAGTGTGCAAAACCCTAATCTGGATTTATCTATCTCATCGGCGCCTCCCATGCCAATGACTTATTATCCTACTCAAACAAATCAGATTGTGACTACACCCATGAATCCTATTATGAGTATGCCAGGTTCTGTGGCAACGCCGAACCAAACCCTACCTACAGCTGCAACCACTCGGCCATTACCGAACTATAGTTCGGCATACATGCCACAGTTCCTACCTACAGCTAGTAGTTCTACTCCTCCTATGCCGCTGCCACAAGTTTCATCATCCACTGTGGATGATGGTTTAGCTAATCTTAGAGAGGAGATGGCTAAGATGCTCCGAGAGAATTTTGGAGTTGAGTTACCTCGGAATCGGATTTACCAAAAGCCGTACCCCGAATACTTTGATGCCATCCAGGATATAAAATTCCGGATTTTGTTAAGTTTAATGGAGAAGGCACAAAAACCACATGGGAACATGTTAGTCAATATTTTTAGCACAATTGGGTGAGGCAGGCTCATTAAATTAATTGAAAGTGCATTTATTTCCTTTATCATTAACTGGTACCGCATTTTCATGGTTTTCTTCTTTACCACATGGTTCCATTCGAGTTTGGTCGCAACTAGAGCAGAAATTTCATGATCACTTTTATAGCGGCGACAATGAACTCAAGTTGTCACATCTAACATCGGTTAAACAGAAGCATGATGAATCGGTCTCCGATTACGTCAAGAGATTCAGAGAAACAAAAAACCGGTGTTTTAGTTTGGTGATAACCGAAAGGGACTTGGCGGACCTAGTGCTGAGTGGTTTGAGAACTCCCATTAGAGAAAAGCTAGAAGGCTATGAGTTCTTAAATATCAACCAAGTCTTACAAAGGGTTTTGGCTCAGGAAAGCCGAAGCAAAGATCTCAAAGAAGTGCATAGATATAAAACCGATCGTCCAAAGATGAATAGGGTAAACTATGATAGTGATCACTCAAACGATGAGGGTGATGTTTTTGCTACTAAATTTGTTTGGACATCTAAAGCCAAACCATTTACTTGCAATGATCTGAAACCGATTCATAAGAATCGTGATGAAGAGATGAAGTTTACTTTTAACATTGCTAAGTGTGATAGAATATTTGATGCTTTGCTGCAGGCTAAGATTATTAGAATATCTCATACTTTACCGCCGTTTGAAGAGCTGAAACGGCGCGCTTATTGCAAGTATCATAATTCTTTTTCTCATGCTACTAACGATTGCAATGTTTTTCGACGACAGATACAATCGGCCATCAATGACGGACGATTGAACTTTTCTGAGATGCAAGTTTATAAACAGCCTTTTCCAATGAATACGATCGATTTGGAGGGAAAGAAGCTACTCATTCGGCAGAAGGTAGCCGAATTTGCTAATAAAGCTAATGTTATTGTTGGTGAGCCCAGGAAAGACAAGGAGGACAACAAGATCTTGGGAAGATAGGTTGTGCTTGATAAGAAACCCGGTGGCAAGGAGATAATCAAGATCACCATCAAGAATCCGACACACGGGGGGCAACCACAAGTGCAAAAGAACGCTCATGTCAGATTTGTTAAGCCCAAGAGTCCAGAAGTTGGTAAGTGGAAGACGAATGAAGCTAAAGTGCAGCGCAAGAAAATCAAGCCAACTTTTGATATGTTGTTGTCCAAGTATGCCAATCATGCGGCCAATTCTAGCTCTAATCAGCCATCAAATTCGAAGCGCTCAAGGTCACCTCCTCGGGAAGAACTTCAGCATCATGCGAGGCCATATGGGTTGTGGGCGTCGGGACCATGGATGCTGCCACTCCCCTATGCGCCATACTACATGGGAGGTTTCAATGGAGGATGGGGGCAGCCCCCAATGGCCCCTTATGCTTTTCATCCGGGTTGGGCAGAACCAAGGAGGCCCGTTCATGAGAGACTTTCTTATCCCGCACGAGGCCGTTTGAACGATGGTGTCAATCGGCCAATGCAAGATAATGAAAAAACGGTCGGCAAGAAAGAATGGCATTTTGTAGACCTACGAGTTTGTAGTTAGTAGTTAGATGGCTTCCTCTCTCTCTCTCTTGATTATCAATACAATGGTCTCTTGGAGATCCATATGATGTAAGTCTTTTTGCGATGTGTTTGTTGGGATCCGATGAACTTTGAGTTTATCATCAGATCTATGTTTTTATTCATGAAAGTTATTTGAGTCTTCTTTGATCTCTTATATGCATGATTGATTATAGCCTTGTATTTCTTCTTCGATGTTTGGGTTTTGTTTGGCCAACTTGATCTATTTATCTTGCAGTGGAAAATGTGCTTTGTGATGGGTTCGATCTTACGGTGCTTGATCCCAGTGACAGAAAGGGAAACGACACGTATGTATTGTTGCTATTAAGTATAACAAGAAGGGGTCTATTTCTACATAAATAGATCTTGTCTACATCATGTCATCGTTCTTATTGCATTACTCCATTTCTCCATCAACTTAATACACTAGATGCATGTTGGATAGCGGTCGATGTGTGGAGTAATATTAGTAGATGCAGGCAGGAGTCGGTCTACTAATCTTGGACGTGATGCCTATGTAATGATCATTGCCTGGATACCATCATGATTATTTGAAGTTATATCAATTTCACAACAGTATTTTTTTTCCCACCGTTTGCTATTTTTCTCGAGAGAAGCCACTAGTGAAACCTACAGCCCCCGGGTCCCTTTTCATCATATTTGCCTTTGCAATCTATTTTCCTTTGCATTTATTTTCAGTTGTATTAAACCAAAAATACAAAAATACCTTAATGCAGTTTATTTGTTCCGTGATCTATTTATCTTATCTACCACTTTTACCTCACATTATTTGCCTATCTTGAGGCGCCGTACCCGAAAGGGATTGACAAGCCCTTTAACACATTGGGTTGCAAGTATTTGTTATTTGTGTGCAGGTGCTATTTACATGGTGTGAGGAGGTTCTCCTACTGGTTCGATAACCTTTGTCTCATCACTAAAGGAAATACCTACCATCGCTATACTGCATAATCCCTTCCTCTTTGGGGAAATACCGACGTAGTTCTAGAAGACATCAGTACAACCCAAGATCTGTCATGAACTGCTTCATCGAGACACCTCCCTTCGCTGCCTCATATGTACTCCGCTTCACATGTAGAATCAGCTACCACACTTTGCTTGGAACTGCACTAGCTTACCTCTCCCCCATGCAGAATATATATGTATCCGGTTTGAGACTTAGAGTCATCCGGATCAGTGTCAAAGCTTGCATCGATGTAACCCTTTATGACGAGCTCTTGATCACCTCCATAAAACGAGAAACATTTCCTTACCCTTTTCAGGTACTTAAGGATATTCTTGACCATTGTCCAGTGTTCCACTCCTGGATCACTTTGAAACCTTCCGGCCATACTTATGGCAAGGATGACATCTGGTCATGTGCACAACATCGCATACATGATAGAGCCTATGGCAGAAGCATAGGGGATGACGCCCATCTTTTCTCTTTCCTCTGTAGTCGCTGGGCATTGAGTCTTACTCAACATCACACCTTGCAAAACAGGCAAGAACCCCTTCTTGGACTGATCCATTTTGAACTTCTTCAAAATTTTATCAAGGTATGTGCTTTGTGAAAGTCCTATTAAGCGTCTCGATCTATCTCTATAGATCTTGATGCCTCATATGAAAGCAACTTCTCCTAGGTCCTTCATTGAAAATCTCTTGTTCTAATATGCCTTCATGTTTTCCAAAAGTTGTATATTGTTTCCAATCAGCAATATGTCATCCACATATAGTATTAGAAACGCTATAGAGCTCCCACTCACTTTCTTGTAAATACAAGCTTCTGTGCAAACTTGTATAAACCCAAACGCTTTGATCACCTCATCAAAGGAAAGATTACAACTCCGAGATGTTTGCACCTGTCCATAAATGGATCGCTGGAGTTTGCACACTTTGTCAGCATTCTTTGGATCGACAAAACCTTCCGGTTGCATCATATACAACTCTTCCTTAAGGAAACTGTTAAGGAATGTTGTTTTGACATCCATCTACCAGATTTCATAATCGAGAAATGCAGCTATTGCCAACATGATTCTGATGGACTTAGCATCTCTACAAGTGATAAAGTCTCATCGTAGTCAACTCCTTGAACTTGTGAAAACCCCTTAGCCACAAGTCGAGCTTTATAGACGGTGACATTACCGTCCACGTCTGTCTTCTTCTTGAAGATCCATTTATTCGGAATGGCCTTTCACCCTTCAGGTAATACTTCCAAAGTCCATACTTTTCTTTCATACATGGATCCCATCTCGGATTTCATGGCCTCTAACCATTTGTCGGAATCAGGGCCCACCATCGCTTCTCCATAGCTCATAGATTCATCGTTGTCCAACAACATGACATCTAAGACAGGGTTACCGTACCACTCAAGAGCAGTACATATCCTTGTCGACCTACATGGTTTGATAGTAACTTGATCTGAAACTTAATGATCACTATCATTAGCTTCCTCTTCAACCGACGTAGGTTCCATAGAAACATCTTTCTGCATTGCGCTACTCTCTGGTTAAAGTAAAGGTTCAACAACCTCATCAAGTTCTATCTTCCACCCACTCAATTCTTTCGAGAGAAACTATTTCTCGAGAAAGGACCCGTTCTTAGTGAGAAACACTTTGCCCTCGGATCTGAGATAGAAGGTATACCCAATCGTCTCCTTTGGGTATCCTATGAAGACGCATTTGTCCGCTTTGGGTTCAAGCTTTTCTGGCTGAAGCCTTTTGACATAAGCATCGCAGCCCCAAACCTTAAGAAACGATAGCTTAGGTTTCTTACCAAACCATAGTTCATACGGTGTCGTATATATGGACTTAGATGGTGCCCTATTTAATGTGAATGCAGTTGTATGTAAAACATAACCCCAAAACAATAGTGGCAGATTTGCAAGAGACATCATAGAACGCACCATATCCAATAAGGTACGATTACAATGTTCGAACACACCATTACGTTGTGGTGTTCCAGGTGGTGTTAGTTGTGAAATAATTCCACATTGTCTTAAGTGATTGCCAAACTCATAACTTAGATACTCTCCCCCTCGTTCTTATCGTAGGAATTTAATCTTCTTGTTACGATGATTCTCAACTTCACTCTAAAATTGCTTGAACTTTTCAAACATTTTAGACTTATGCTTCATTAAGTAAATATACCCATATCTACTCAAATCGTCGGTGAAGGTGAGAAAGTAACGATATCCACCGCATGTGTCAACACTCATCGGACCGCACACATTAGTATGTATGATTTCCAACAAGTCACTTTCCCGTTCCATTGTTTCGAAAAATGGGGTTTTAGTCATCTTGCCCATGAGGCATGGTTCACATGTATCAAGTGATCCAAAATCAAGTGACTCCAGAAGTCCTTCAGCATGGAGTTTCTTCGTGCACTTTACACCAATATGACCTAAGCGGCAGTGCCACAAGAAAGTGGTACTATCATTATCAACTCTACATCTTTTGGCGTCAATGTTATGAACATGTGTATCATCACTATCGAGATTCAATAAGAATGAACCCGTCACAATGGGTGCTTGACCATAAAAGATATTACCCATAAAAATAGAACAACCATTATTCTCTGATTTAAATGAGTAGCCATCTCACATTAAACAAGATCCAGATATAATGGTCATGCACAACGCAGGCACTAAATAACAATTATTTAGGTTTATCACTAATCCTGATGGTAATCAAAGAGCGAGTGTGCCGATAGCGATCACATCAACCCTGGAACCATTTGCCACATGCATCGTCACTCTGTCCTTCGTCACCCTTCATCTATTTCGTAGTTCCTATTTAGAGTTGCAAATGTGAGCAACCGCACCAGTATCAAATACCCAGGAACTATAACGAGAGTTGGTAAGGTACACATCAATAACATGTGTATAAAATATACCTTTGTTGACATTGGCCCCCTTCTTGTCGGCCAGATCCTTGGGGCAATTCTGCTTCCAGTGGAAAGTTCCCTTGCAATAGAAGCACTTAGTTTCGGGCTTGGGTCCAGCCTTGGGTTTCTTCATGGGAGGAGGAGCAACTTCTTTGCCACTGTTCTTGAAGTTTCCCTTCTTTCCCTTGCTCTTCTTGAAAGTAGTGCTTTTATTGACCATCAACACTTGATGCTCCTTTGGGATATCTGACTCAGCGACTTTCAACACCTGGAACAGCTCAGAGACTGACTTGTTCATCCCTTGCGTGTTATAGTTCAACACAAAGCTCTTGTAGCTAGGTTCTAGCGATTGAAGAACTGTGTCACTGACTGCCTCGGGCGGGAGCTCAACTCCCAACTCAACCAAACGGTTATTACCCAGACATTCTGAGCATGTGCTCACTGGCAGAGTTGTTCTCCTCCATTTTGCAGGCCTAGAACTTATCAAAGGTCTCATACCTCTCGATCCGGGCATTCTTCACAAAAATAAACTTCAACTCCTGGAACATCTCATATGCTCCATGACGTTCAAAATTCCTTGGAAGTCTTGATTCTAAGCCATACAACATGGCACACTGAACTATTGAGTAATCATCAAGATGTGACTGCCAGGCTTTCACAATGTTCACATTCGCTAGAAGGGGTGGCGCACCAAGTGGTGCATCATGGACATAAGACTTTTGGGCACCCATGAGGATAATCCTCAGATTACGGGCCCAGTCCACAAAGTTGCTTCCATCATCTTTCAGCCTAGCTTTCTCTCGGAACACATTGAAATTCAGGGGAGCTACTACGTGAGCCATTGATCTACAACATAATTTGGAAAGACAACTTTGGTTATTGTTCAAGATAATGAGTTCAGTTAATCTAATTACCTAAGAACTCTGAAAGTGCAACTAATCCCCGGGTGGTTTTGGTAATTCATAACAATATATAGCTCAATGAACTCATATCCATTCAAGATTGATATTTCAGGATGTTCAATGAATGGCATGGCATGGACCAGGAATGTGGATCCCTCAAAATTCTAAGGACAAAGATTGGCAAAAGCTCAAGACTCTTCATCTCTATTTTAGTGATCCAAGATCACATTGAGTCCATAGGAAAACCAATACTATTAAAACGGGATGAGGTGTTGCTTAATGGCTTGCTTGCTCAAATGCTTAGTGACATTGCTCCAAATACCCTCAACCACTTTCTCATTCCAAATATGTCAAAACCCTAACTCCAACTTGGCCCCACCAATTCATCCTATCCGGAGCCACCGAGTTCATATGACATAGCCACTGCCAGAAACCCTAGCAATTCGGTTTCGCCAATACGGATCTCGGTCTCACCGAGATGGCCCTGCAATCTCTCTGTTTCCCTTTGTAACATTTTGGTCTCACCGAAATGAGCAATCGGTCTCACCAAGTTTGCTTGACTGACTCTCTGTTTGCTCTTTGCTAAATTCGGTCTCACCAAGTTTATGCAATCGGCGCCACCGAGATGATGTTTTGCCCTAAGCCCTAGAACATCGGTCCCACCGAGTTGCTCCAGTCGGTCCCACCGAGATTCCTAACGTTCACATTTTGAACTAAATCGGTCTCACCAAGTTCATCCATTCGGTCTGGCCGAATTGGGTCAAATGTGTGTAACGGTTGGATTTTGTGTGGAGGCTATATATACCCCTCCACCCCCTTCTCCATTTGTGAGAGAGCCACCAGAACTTGCCTACACTTCAAACATACATTTTCTAAGAGAGAACCACCTACTCATGTGTTGAGATCAAGATATCCCAATCCTAGCATAAGAATCTTGATTTCTAGCCTTCCCCAAGTTGCTTTCCACTCAAATCATCTTTCCACCATATCTAAATCTGTGAGAGAGAGTTGAGTGTTGGGGAGACTATCATTTGAAACAAAAGAGCAAGGAGTTCATCATCAACACACCGTCTATTACCTTTTCAAGGGTGGTGTCTCCTAGATTGGTTAGGTATCACTTGGGAGCCTCCAACAAGTTGTGGAGTTGAACCAAGAAGTTTGTAAGGGCAAGGAGATCGCCTACTTCAGGAAGATCTACCTGATTAAGGCAAGTCCTTCGTGGGCGATGGCCATGGTGGGATAGACAAGGTTGCTTCTTCGTGGACCCTTCGTGGGTGGAGCCCTCTGTGGACTCGCGCAACCGTTGCCCTTCATGGGTTGAAGTCTCCATCAATGTGGATGTACGATAGCACCACCTATTGGAACCACGCCAAAAATCTCCGTGTCTCCATTGCGTTTGGACCCTCCAAACCCTTCCCTTTACCTTCATATGCAATGCTTTACTTTTCGCTACTATACTCTTATAATTGCATGTGTAGGTTGATTGCTTGACTTATGCTAGTTGCTAAAATCTGCCCACAAGTAAAATTGGGAATATGTTAGATTTTTATTTGGTCAAGTAGTCTAATCACCCCCCCTCTAGACCTAGTTTTGACTGTACATGTGGTATCAGAGCTTGTTCTTCATTTGCCTTGATTTCCATAGCTTTGGTGATCATAGCCTTTGTTTCACAACATAGGGGAGTATGGCGTCTAACGTAGGAAATTACCACCGTAGAGGTCCTTACTTTGATGGTACTAATTTGGCTAGTCGGAAGCATAAGATGAAAATAAATATTCTTGGTCATAACCCTGCCGTTTGGGCTACTGTGCGTATTGGCTTGCAAGGTGATTTCTTCGAGGATGGTAAAGAACCAGATCATGAAGCGTCAACGGAAGAAATGAAGATGTTGCAATACAATGCTGAAGCTTGCAATATTCTCTTCAATTGGATTATGCCCCGAAGAATTAAACAAAATCAGCCGCCTCGAGAATGCAAAGGAAATTTGGGATACTTTGGTTGATATGCACGAAGGTACCGAGTCTGTCAAGGAATCCAAATTGGATGTGCTTCAAAGTCAATTTGACAAGTTCAAAATGAAGGATGGTGAAGGAGTCGTTGAGATGTACTCTAGGCTTTCTCTCGTCACAAATGAGATTGCCGGCTTAGGAAGCGAAGAGATCATCGACAAATTCATCATCAAGAAGATCCTAAGAGCCTTGGATGGGAAATATGATATCGTGTGCACCTTGATCCAGATGATTCCCAACTACAAAGATCTCAAGCCAACAGAAGTCATTGGTAGAAGTTTTGCTCATGAGATGTCACTCAAGGATAAGGAAGAGCTTCACAACAAGTCAAGCGGTACTTATAAAGCTTCAAGTGATGCTCCTACAAATCCAAGTGAGAAGCAAGTCTCCAATGAAGAATTGAGCTTAATGGTGAAGAACTTCAACAAGTTCTTCAAGAATAGAATCAAAGAGAGAAGCTCCAAGTCAAGATCCTACAATGACAAAAAATCTTCTAGTCGTGATCGTAATTTCTACAATTGTGGAAAACCCAAACACTACTCCAATGAGTGTACGGCTCCCTACAAGAAATGAGAAGATTCACCAAAAAGCAGGAGTAGAAGAGATGAATCACCTCTGACAAAGAAGGAGTAGAAATGATCATTATGAATGATGATCCTCTCGTAGAAGCAAGGATTCGGAAAGGAAGGACAAGACATCAAAGAGCTACACAAGACGAAGACATCAAGCTCATGTTGGTGAATGGGTATCCGATTCCGACTCTGACAACTACTCCGAGAGAAGCTATCACTCCGACTCCGAAGGTACAAAAGATGAAGGTGTTTCCGGTCTTGCACTTGTGTCATCCAACTCCTATGACATATTTGACTCACCAAATGAAGGAATTGGAAGATGCTTCATAGCTAAAGTCCCTAAGTTATCACACCCCGAGTATGTTGACTTCAATAGTGATGAAGATGATTTGCTAGGTGATGATGATTTACTTGTTGACAACACTAGCGATGAAAACTATGATAAAATTGCTAGTAATCATGCTAATCAAGATGAAACGAATGACATGATAAGAAGGAGATTCCAAAGGAAATATGCCCTAGAGGCAATAAAAAATTTGTTATTTTATGCCTTTATATCATGATAAATGTTTATTATTAATGCTAGAATTGTATTAACCAGAAACTTGATATATGTGTGGATACATAGACAAAACACCGTGTCCCTAGTAAGCCTCTACTACACTATCTCATTGATTAAAGATGGTTGAGTTTCCTAGCCATAGATATGTGTTGTCATTTGATGAACGAGATCACATCATTAGGAGAATGATGTGATGGACAAGACCCATCCGCTAGCTTAGTATAATGATCGTTCAGTTTTATTGCTACTACTTTCTTCATGTCAAATACATATTCCTCCAACTATGAGATTAGGAAACTCCCCGATACCGGAGGAATGCCTTGTGTGCTATCAAACGTCACAACGTAACTGGGTGATTATAAAGATCCTCTACAGGTATCTCCGAAGGTGTTTGTTGGGTCGGCATAGATCGAGATTAGGATTTGTCACTCCGAGTATCGGAGAGGTTTCTCTAGGCCCTCTCGGTAATGCACATCATAAGAAGCCTTGCAAGCAATGCGACTAATGATTTAGTTGCAAGATGATGCAGTACAAAACGAGCAAAGAGACTTGCCGGTAATGAGATTGAACTAGGTTTGAAGATACCGACAATCGAATCTTGGGCAAGTAACATACCGATGACAAAGAGAATAACGTATGTTGCCATAAGGGTTCGACCGATAAAGATCTTCATAGAATATGTGGGAGCCAATATGAGCATCCAGGTTCCGCTGCTGGTTATTGACCGGAGAGGTGTCTCGGTCATGTATACATAGTTCTCGAACCCGTAGGATTAGCACGCTTAATGTTTGATGATGATTTGTATTATATGAGTTATGTGATTTGGTGACCGAATGTTGTTTCGAGTCTCGGATGAGATCACGGGCAGGACGAGGAGTCTTGAAATGGTCAAGAGGTAAAGATTCATATATAGGACGACAGTATTCGGACACCATAAGTGTTCCCGGGGTACTAGGTACGTATCGGGTCACCGGAAGGGGTTCCGGGCAACCCCCGCAAACTACATGGGCCTAATGGGCCAAGATAGGGACAGACCAGCCCCTAAGGGGATGGTGTGCCCCATGTAGGCCGAATTGGGAGGGGGAGGAAAGGGGGGAATAGAGAAGGAAGGGGAGGGATTCGGCCTCCCCCTTCCTTCCATCCCTCTCCTCCTTCCTTCCCCCTCCAACACTTATGGAAGGGGGGAGGCCGACTTGTGGGAGGAACCCAAATAGGATTACTCCTACTTGGGGTTCCCCTTTCTGCCCTCTCCCTCTCCAACCTATCATATATGTGGGGGGCACCGCAAGAACACACATCATTGATTCCTAGCCGTTTGTGGCGCCCCCTCCACAGTTTACGCCTCCGATCATATTCATGTAGAGCTTAGGCGAAGCCCTGTGTGGATCACTTCACCATCATCGTCACCACGCTGTCGTACTGACGCAACTCTCCCTCGACACTTTGCTGGATCAAGAATTCGAGGGACATCATCAAGCTGAACGTGTGCAGAACTTGGAGGTGTCGTACGTGCTTGATCACTTGAAACAAGAAGAAGTTTGACTACATCAACCGCGCTGGCAAACGCTTCCGCTTTCGGTCTATGAGAGTACATGGACACATTCTCCCCCTCTCGTTGCTATGCATCTCCTAGATAGATCTTGCGTGAGCGTAGGATTTTTTTTTGAAATTGCATGCTATGTTCCCCAACAGATTGAGCGTCTAACTAAAGAACTAAAAACTCTTAAGTTAGCTCATGAAACAACTCTAGAGGATCATAGAGAGCTCCTAAGGACTCATGAGAAGCAATGCTTCGAGAAGCTAAATTTAGAGAAACAACATGAGTTCCTAAAAGCTATCAATGATGATCTTCGAAAGAAGAGTTCTTATCTTGCCAAACGTCTCCTCTTGTCTACTTATATGCCACAAGTAAAATCTAGCAACAAGAACAATAAAGATTCTTCCTCTATTAGTAACAATAATCATGTTAAATCCGATATTGTTGGTTCTAGTAGTTCTCTTGATTCCACTAATGATTCTATTAGCCAAGTTTTACTTGAGCAAGAAAATAGCTTATTGAAGGGAGTTATAGAGGAAGGTGTTTAAAGGGCCTTGCCGGAAGTAAGCAATTTGAGGAAATTGTATGCAAGCTAGGAAGGCACCGGAAGAATCAAGTTGTTGGTTTTGAGCGAAAGTTCAATGCCAATGGAGTTGAGTGTGAAGAAGATCGATACCCCATGATGAAGTTTGCTTCTCAGCAAGAGAAGTATGACCCCACTTCTTTCAAGGGAACACAAGCTCAAGATGATCTTCCACCATAAGACCACAAGCTAAAAGGAATAGACAAGCTTCAAGAAGAGATTGACTCATTTGAAGAAGCTCCTAAGGCGATGGTCAAGTGGGTTCCCAAGACTACGTCAAGTTGCACTTCATCAAGTCAGACTACAACTCCAAGGATTCCCATCAAGTTGATGTGGATCCGATAGAAGAAGAACTAGAGTGTTCTTGAGGGTGACTCTTCCAACATACTTCACTCATATTCATTTTGGCAAGGACATGCATGTGCAATCAACTTTCATATCTTGCACTAGTTCATGGAGTCACAAACCCTCATGTTGGTAAGACAAGGGACAAGGTAACCTAATGCTTTCAAGGAAATCATCATATGTGTGTTTCACTCCATGTCTATGGACATCCTTGTATGTTCCTTGTGGGACTAACCCATGTAGGTATTGAAAGTGCAACACTCCAATGGATTGCTCCAAAAGATCTACATAAACATTGAGCATCCACATCTTCAACCTCTACATGAAGTCATCATCAACAAACCCAGGGTTAGTTCATCCCTCTTAGGGGGGATATCACATCTAGGTTGAGCTTTGCTCTAAAAATTTGAGCTAAAGCAACTCTAATGGTGTGAACACAACAACGCTTTATGTAAAAGTGGTAACCCCACTTGTGCTTAAACGATGAGTATGACCTATGATAAAATGTTCTCATTTGAATCTGAAGGAAATATGCTCTAGAGGCAGTAATAAACTTGTTATTTATATTTCTTATATCATGATAAATGTTTATTATTCATGCTAGAATTGTATTAACCGGAAACTTAGTACATGTGTGAATACGTAGACAATACATAGTGTCCCTAGTATGCCTCTACTTGACTAGCTCGTTAATGAAGACGGTTATGTTTCCTAACCATAGACATGTGTTGTCATTTGATGAACGGTATCACATCATTAGGAGAATGATGTGATGGACAAGACCCATCTGTTAGCTTAGCATTATGATCATTACAGTTTTATTGCTACTACTTTCTTCATGACTTATACATGTTCCTCTGACTATGAAATTATGCAACTCCCAAATACCAGAGGAACACCTTGTGTACTATCAAATGTCACAACGTAACTGGGAGATTATAAAGAGGCTCTACAAGTGTCTCCGAAGTTGTTTATTGGGTTGTCATAGATCAAGATTAGGATTTGTTACTCCGTGTATCGGAGAGGTATCTCTAGGCCCTCTCGCTAATGCTCATCTCTATAAGCCTCACAAGAAATGTGATTAATGAGTTAGTTGAGGGATTAAGCATTATGGAACGAGTAAAGAGACTTGCCGATAACGAGATTGAACTAGGTATGATGATACCAACGATCGAATCTCAGACAAGTAACATACCAATGATAAAGGGAACAACATATGCTGTTATGCGGTTTGACCAAGGTTGTCAAAATTGCGATTTTGTTATACGATTCTACAACTTTATGATGCAAACTAACCCGTATGATTCTACAATTTTAGTTCATAGAATCTACATTTCTATGATCCTGATAGTGAAGATTCTTTAATTTGTGACCATACTATCGGAGTTCCGATCCGATTCAAAATCGCGATTCTAACAACCTTGGGTTTGACCGATAAAGATCTTCGTAGAATATGTAGGAACCAATATGAGGATCCAGGTTCCGCTATTGGTTATTGACCGGAGATATGTCTCGGTCTACATAGTTCTCGAACCCGTAGGGTCCACACGCTTAATGTTCGATGATGATTTGTATTATGAGTTATGTGATTTGATGACCGAAGTTTGTTCGGAGTCCCAGATAAGATCATGGACATGACGAGGAGTCTCAAGATGGTCAAGGCATAAATATTGATATATTGTAAGGTTAAATTTAGACACCAGAATGGTTCCGGAGTGATTCAGGTATTTTTCGGAGTACCGGGAGGTTACCTGAACCCCCCCGGGGAAGTAGTGGGCCTTCATGGGAGGCCTCCCCCCTCCCCCCATGGCAAATCCGAATTGGACTAGGGAGGGGCGGCACCCCCCTCTTTACTTCTCCCCCTCTTCCTCCTTCCCTCTGCCCCCCTCTTGGAAAAGGAAGGGGACTCCAACTAGGATTGGGAATCCTAGTTGGAATCCCCCTATGGCGCACCTCTCCTGGCTGCCGGCCTCCTCCTCTCCCTCCTTTATATACGTGGCCAGGGGGCATCGCAAAGCACAACAGACAATCTCTTAGCCTTGTGCGGTGCCTCCCTCCATAGTTTAACACCTCGGTCATATCGTCGTAGTGCTTAGGTGAAGCCCAGAGTCGGTAACTTCATCATTACCGTCACCAACCGTCATGCTGACGAAACTCTCCCTCGTCCTCAACTGTATCAAGAGCATGAGAGACGTCATCGCACTGAACGTGTGCTGAACACGGAGGTGCCATATATTTGGTACTTGGATCGGTTGGATCATGAAGACGTTCGACTACATCAACCGCGTTACTCAACGCTTATGCTTTCGGTCTATGAGGGTACGTGGACACACTCTCCCGTCTTGTTGCTATGCATCTCCTAGATAGATCTTGTGTGACCGTAGGAATTTTTTTGAATTACTATGTTACCCAACAGTGGTACCAGAGCCAGGTCTATGCGTAGATGTTATATGCACGAGTAGAACACAAAAAGTTGTGGGCGATAATAGTCATACTGCTTACCACCAACGTCTAACTTTGATTCAGCACTATTGTTGGATGAAGCGGCTCAAACCGACATTACATGACTGCATTCATGTGACTGGTTCTACTGATGTGCTTTGAACACAGGTGGCTGGCGGGTGTTTGTTTCTCCAACTTTAGTTGAATCGAATTTGACTACGACCAGTCCTTGTTGAAGTTTAAAACAACACACTTGACAAAAATTCGTTGTGGTTTTGATGCATAGGTAAGAACGGTTCTTGCTAGAAGCCCATAGCAGCCATGTAAAACTTGCAACAACAAAGTAGAGGATGTCTAACTTGTTTTTGCAGGGCTTGTTGTGATGTGATATGGCATGATGAGATATAAATTGTTGTACGAGATGATGATGTTTTGTAAGAGAGTTATCGGCAACTGGCAGGAGCCATATGGTTGTCTCTTTATTGTATGAAATGCAATCGCCATGTAATTGCTTTACTTTATCACTAAGCGGTAGTGATAGTCGTAGTAGCAATAGTTGGCGATACGGCAACAATGCTACAATGGAGATCAAGGTGTCAAGCCGGTGACATGGAGATCATGCCGATGCTTCGGTGATGGAGATCATGAGCACAAGATGATGATTGCCATACTATGTCACATATTTTGACTACATGTGATGTTTATCTTTTATGCATCTTATTTTGCTTAGTACAACGGTAGCATTATAAGATGATCCCTCACTAAATTTCAAGGTATAAGTGTTCTCCCTGAGTATGCACCATTGCTACAGTTTGTCGTGCCGAGAAACCACGTGATGATCAGGTGTGATAAGCTGTACGTTCACATACAACGGGCACAAGCCAGTTTTGCACGTGCACAATACTCGGGTTAAACTTGACGAGCCTAGCATATGCAGATATGGCCTTGGAACACTGAGACCAAAAGGTCGAACGTGAATCATATAGTAGATATGATCAACATAGTGATGTTCACCATTGAAAACTACTCCGTCTCACGTGATTATCGGACATGGTTTAGTTAATTTGGATCACATGATCATTTGGATGACTAGAGCACTAGTAGAAAACAAGGCTTACGTTCGGGCCAGATAAGCCCATTAGTCCCGGTTCAGTCACGATGTGAGGCCCGGGGGCCTACTGTGCCTCATGGGGGCATTGGTCCCGGTTCGTCTGGCACCTTTGGTCCCGGTTGGTGGGACGAACCGGGACCAATGGGCCTCGCTCCTGGCCCACCACCATTGGTCCCGGTTTGTGGATTGAACCGGGACCAAAGGGTGGTCTTTAGTACCGGTTCAAGGCATGAACCGGGACCAATGAATCAGCCAGGGGAGAGGGCCTTTGTGTGTAAAACATTAAAGGAAAAAGAATTTTCATAAAATAAATAAAAAAGCAAAAAAGAAAAGAAAATAAATAAGTAGAAACAAAATAAAAATAAATAAGTAGAAACAAAAAAACTTTTGTAAATAAGTAGAAACAAAATAAACTTTAGCAAAGTAAAATAAATAAACTTTAATAAAATAAATAAAAATAGCAACAGTATGTAGAAACAAAATAAAATAAATAAAGCAAAAAAGAAAGAATTTTTATAAAATAAATAAAAAAGTAAAAAAGAAAAGAAAATAAATAAGTAGAAATAAAATAAACTTTAATCAATAAGTAAAAAGAAAATAAACTTTTATAAACCTCAAGTATTATTGAAACTAAAATTATATAAAATTTATGTAATTAAAATTATCAAAGTATCTTCTGTTCAAAACATTAAAAGAAAAAAGAATTTTCATAAAGAAATTTTTTGTTAGAAACTTTGATAGCAAAAAGAATTATCATAAAGAATTTTTTGTTAGAAACTGAAATAACAAAATATGTTTTTGAATATAATGATAAAACACAATAATATTAAATAGCAGGAAAAGAAATCACTCAAAAATCTATTTTTATAGTAAAGCTATTGAAAAACTAGTGATTCACACAAATTTCCAAAAATTCAAATTTTAACTATTCAAATTGGAAAACAAATGGCACTGACAGAAAGTTTATAATTTTTATTACCTAAAAGCAAAAAAGAATCACTTAAAAACTAGTAAGTATTTTGCTGTAAGTAGAAACAAAATAAAATAAATAAAGCAAAGATGAAAACAAAAAAAAGTGTCACCTACTTGGCCACCACGGCCTGAATAAGACTAGAAACCCAACCATGGGCCAGGATTCAGGCCCACAGTAGGCCTAGTAGGCCCACAGGCACATAGTGACAGATTAGGCCCGAAAGCCTGCAGTTGATAGGAGCTCGAGAGGGTGGGCGCAGCAACGCTTATAAACAACTCTCGAGCTCTCTCAACTAGCGAGGTGGGACTAAACTTTGGCCGCAATGCGGGCAGCACAGGGCCTTTGGTCCCAGTTGGTGGCACCAACTGGGACTAAAGGGTAGCATTGGTCCCGGTTCGTCGCACCAACCGGGACCAATTCCCACCCTTTAGTCCCAGTTGGTGCCACCAACTAAGACCAAAGGTCTCTGCTTCCTGCCCTTTGGGCTGCTGAAAAGAGACCTTTGGTCCCGGTTGGTGACACCAACCGGGACTACAGGCGGTATTGGTCCCGGTTGGTGCCACGAACCGGGACTAAAGGTGGTTGCTATATAAGCCAACACTTAGGAATTTTCCCCCATCCGCACTTCTTCTCTCCATCGGACGCCGCCAGGCTGCTGCTGCTCCTTGACGCCGCCGCCGCCCCGAGGTCATCGTCGTCGTCATCCCGCGCCCCTGCCCTGCCCCGATGCACCGCCCCCTGCCACGCTGTCGCCTCGCTGAGCACTGCCCCGACGCCCTCGTCGTGCGTGCCCCCGAGCCCGCCGGTGGCCTCCTCCTCGTCGCCAAAGCTCGCCCCCGATGCCATTGCCGCGCTGCCCCTGCTCTGACACCGTCGCCGTCGCCGCGTGCGCCACCCCTGCCCCGACCCCGTCAACGTTGCCGCGTGCGCCGCTTCTTCCCCGACCCCGTCGCCGTCGCCCCGACCATGACCTGCCTGACCACACGCCGCCGCCACGTTCGGTCCGGCCGGCCTGCTTCTCATTTTTTTCATATATATGATGTTTTTTTTGATTATATGTATATGTGTGATTATATGTATGTGTGTATATATGATTATACGTCCTGTTTTTTCCAGTTTTTTTTCATGTACATGATGATTTGTTTTTTTGCATATATATATATATATATATATGTTCTTTGTGTATATATGTTCATATATACAAAAGTTAGATTTTTAGAAAAGTTTTATCTATGTATGTTCTCTGATTTAGTGCATTTTAGGTTAGTTTCATTTTTAGAAAAGTTTTATATATGCAAAACTTCGACATGAGGGGGGGGGGTTCATATGATCTTTGTTTGTGCATATGATTGTTTTTCATATGATGTTTTTTTCATATATGTATTAATTTTTTTATTTAGGTTGTTAATTAGTAGATATCGATCTTAGGTTAGTGCATAAGTTAGTGTAGAGGAAAAAGTAAAATAAGGAAAAGGAAGAAAAGAGGAAGAAGAAGAAAAAGAAGGAGTGGAAAAAGGAAAATAAGAAGAGGAAGAAGGAGAAGAAGAAAGGAGAAGAAGAGGAGAGGAAGAAGAGGAGAAATAAATAAGAGAAAATAAGAAAAAAAGAAGAGAAGAAGAAAGGAATAGAGGTGAAGAAGAAAAAAAATAGAAATATTCTATTTTTTTTCTTTCTATTTTTTTCTTCTTCACCTCTATTCCTTTCTTCTTCTCCTATTTTTTTTCTTTTTTTCTTCGATCTTCTCCTCTATTCCTTTCTTCTTCTCCTCTTTTTCTTCTTCTTCTTCTAATTTTTTATCGGATATGTCGTTGTCGATATACCACCTCCCCGATAACTTCAACATGAGGGGGGGGGGTCGATAT
>NC_041393.1:545253839-545259899 GCF_002162155.2 Triticum dicoccoides | reverse complement strand
CGAGGGTCGAGGGTTCGAGGGTTGTCGAGGGGCCGAGGGTTCGTGGGTCAAGGGTCGTCGAGGGGTCGAGGGTTCGATGGTTCTAGGTTTGAGGGTTGAGGGTTCGATGGTTGTCGAGGGTTCGGGGGTCGTCGAGGGTTGAGGGTCATCGAGGGGTCGAGGATCGCCGAGGGGTTGAGATGTTGCCTAGTGTCAAAGTATTGAACAAATCCATGGCTTCATCATTAGCCGGAAGTAACCGGGGCATGGTGGTACGAAGTTCTCCAAAGTTATTCTGGAACAGAGTCCCAGATAAGATAATTGGCCTTTTGGTACAAATTTCAGCAAAGGCCTTCCAAATAGCGATATTCAGAAGGCTCTTGCTGTACTTTGTACCAAAAAGCGAATTATACTATCTGGGATTCCGTTCCAGAATAACTTTGGAGAACTTCGTACCATCATGCGCCTGTTACTTTCGCCTAATGATGAAGACATGGTTTTGTTGAATCCTTTGACACTAGACCCTAGAAGCGCTGCCGATGCCACCCAAATTTACCAAGTTAAAAGAGTGTTGTCGTCGAGGCCACCCCAAACCCTAGAGAAGCGTCGAGGACACTAATTAATATAATTCCTTGTTGTGATTAGCTATAGCTAGGTCTACGTTTACCACTAATATATCCATCTGTCATGTTTGTATAATAATTGCCATGTTGTAATGTTTGCAGAAACTATGGAGCACGGCCGAGACGAGGAAGCAGAACAGGTGTTGGGGGACATAATCACAAACGGAGGTGATGTTATGTCGTATCTCAATGAAATCGATGGTCTGGAAGGAGAGGGTGAAGCAGGCTACGGTTATCGAACAACGGAGGAGGAAGGACATGATTATGATGGCTCCGGTGGCCGAATGCCGGTGCAAGAAGGAGACCATGATGACGGATCCCGTGACCGAACAGAGTTCGGACAGGTATATATATTAATTAAGCCTATGCTGACTAGCTAATTGATGCATTCATTGTTTTGGTATCTACACATATTAACTCTCGTCTTTCTTCTTTTTACTAGCCCTCCGGATCGAGCACAACTTTGGTAAAGAGACGAGGTCCGAAGAAAAAGTTGTGCTCGAATGAAAGGTTCATGATCACAGCAATCGCGCACGATGGCGACCCGATTGAACCCCTCCGGACCAAGGACGCATTTACTTCTCAGTACGGGGTTCTTGTTAGGGACATGATCCCAATCAACATCGAGCTACGGAATCAGCCTAAGAAGGAAGATCTTCAAGTTTCTTTTGTCGAAGATAGACAGAAAGAGGATCTTTGGAAAGCGCTGAAGGTAAATTTCACACTACCGGAAGAGGAGGATCCAGAGAATCCAGTTATAGAGCCATTGATCAAGTCATGTGCCCTCAAGAAGATGGTAGATCTATTCAGGAGGTGGAAGAATGAGCTGAAAGAAAAGTTTTTCGACCAAAAAAAGACAGCAGAATTCATCGGCCGGTATGAGAAGCTCAGAGATCAATGGGACGCTTTTGTGGCCAACAATACATCAGAGAGGAGTAAGAAGATGTCAGCGACAAACAAGATAAATGCTGCGAAGAAGGAGCATCACCATCGCATGGGGTCAGGTGGCTACCTCAAAGCCCGACCATTGTGGGCCAAGGCAGAGAATGACCTACTTGATAAAGGGGTCGAACCAAAGACATTGAACTGGCCAGACCGTTCAAGGACTTGGTTCTTCGGGGTTGGCGGAACCTTGGACCCTGTAACAGGGAAGTGCGTTTGGACGAGCGAGCAATTGTGAATACCCATCACGAAGCTTCAGGACTATATCGCCGCAGCGCGGGAAGGGACGTTCGTTCCAGATAGAGAGAAGGACGACCTCACAATGGCCCTCGGGAATCCTGAGCACCCTGGACGGACTCGAGGCACACCAGGCTCCATTCCGTGGAAGGCTGGGTTTCCGGACGCAGGCGGTTACAAATGCCAAGAGAGGAGGAGGAAAGTGGAGCAGAGCAAACTACAGGAGCTGCACGTGAGGGTACGGAAGCTACAGGAACGAGTAGCGGTTCGAAGCAAGCGACCTGCCGAAGCTACCCCGCCATCTCAGCGGAGAAGCAACGCGGCTTCCACCGAGCTGCTTCAGCTGGAGCCTGTCTTCACGGCTCCTGCTAGCTACCCCGTGCATGCTATCACAGAGTCTCAACATTGCCACCTTATGACGCAATGGCAGAACTACAAAGTCTAGGCGGCTGTCGGCTCTGTTCGACCTCCTGAACCCGGCGCAACTTTTCACTACCGTCCAATTCCAGAAGGATATGCTAGGGTGATGGTAGATGAAATAACGGAGGGATTTGAGGAGCTCATGCTTGACCACCCTACCGGTGAAGGGGAGATTCGGCTGGGTTCTGCTTTGAAGACTCCATGCCTATGGCGGAAGGAGCTCATCAACCTTCCGAACTGGACGCCTCCACCTCCTCCTCCTCCTCCTCCGGCAAGTCAGGGCACTCCTCCTTCTCCTCCGCCTTCTCCTCCGACGAGTGATCAGGGCACTCCACCACCTCCTCCACCGGCTCCTACGGTGAGTGATCAGGGCACTCCGCCTCCTTCTCTGCCTACGCCGGCGCGCCCGACCAGCCAGCCTCCTCCTTCTCCGGCTCGTCAGCAAGGGCGGAAGAGACCCGCCGCCACTCTGGCTGCTCCTATGCATCGTAGTCCTTCTCCACCGCCTCGTAAGCAACAAAAGAAGACAGCTGCAGCCGCTCGGCCTGCTCCGGCGTCTAGCAGTACAACCAGAGGCGGGAGGCAATACAGATTCGGTCCATCTCTCAGGACTCCAGAGAAGTTACCATACTAGATGACCGAACAAGAAAACACAAACATCTGTCAAGCCTAAGTGAAAGACTACTTGGAAACGCAAAAAGCTAAGAAACATCCACCTCCAGAGGAGAAGATAGACCCGGTGAAAGTGAAGCGCACTTTGGATGCCTTGCAGCGACCACTGAGGGAGTCCTGGATTAAGGGGTCCTCGGACAGCCGGACTACTAACATGGGCCGGACTGTTGGGCTATGAAGATACAAGACCAGAGACTTCTTGCTGTGTCCGTATGGGACTCTCTTTTGCGTGGAAGGCAAGCTTGGCAATTCAGATATGTAGATTCCTTTCTCTGTAACCTACTTTGTGTAAACCCTAGCCCCCTCCGGTGTCTATATAAACTGGAGGGTTTAGTCCATAGGGATAACAACAATCATAATTATAGGCTAGCCTCTAGTGTTTATCCATTATGATCTCGTGGTAGATCAACTCTTGTAATACTCATATTCATCAAGATCAATCAAGCAGGAAGTAGGGTATTACCTCCATAGAGAGCGCCCAAACCTAGGTAAACATTGTGTCCTCCGCCTCATGTTACCATTAGCCTTAGACGCACAGTTCGGGACCCCCTACCCGAGATCTGCCGGTTTTGACACTGACATTGGTGCTTTCATTGAGAGTTCCACTACATCGTCACCACAAGGCTTGATGGCTCCATCAATCATCTACAAAAATGCAGTCAAGGGGGAGATCTTCCTCCCAGGGCAGATCTTCGTATTCGGCGGCTTTGCACTTCGGGCCAACTCGCTTGGCCATCTAGAGAAGATCGATAGCTATGCCCCTGGTCATCGGGTCAGATTTGGAAGCCTGAATTACGTGGCCGATATCTGCGGAGACTTGATCTTCGACAGATTTGAACCCATGACGGCCGTCCCCTACCACCACGATGAACATGACCTAAATCTGTCATTAGATTGCGCTTAGGAGATAGCGCCCGTAACTACTCTGGCCCTAGATCTGGAGCAGACCGCGCCATCCAAGGACAGGAAGCTAAACCCCACCACGAAGGCCGCAGATTCATCGGCGGTTGAGCCACACACAGACCCAACATCAAGCTGGGCTTGTGTCACTGGGACCTCGAGTCGTCTCCGGCCATAGATTTCGGACCGCGTACATCCGCATCCATCGAACCTAATTGGGCGCCGATCTTGGAGTTCAGCTCCGCGGACATCTTCCAGCACTCACCTCTAGGCGATGTGTTAAAATCCCTCTCCTTGTCAGGGGACTCTCGGCCGAACTATGTCCTGCTCGAATGGGAAGCGGACGATGAAGAATTTCGTTTCCCACCCACCACCCACTTTATCGCCACTGTCGATGACTTAACCGACGTGCTTGATTACGGCTCTGAAGACATCAACGGTATGGACGACGATGCTGGAGAGGAGCAGGAACCACCACCTATAGGGCGCTGGACAACCACCTCCTCATGCAACATATACATGGTGGATACACCTAAAGAGAACAATGGTGACAATGAAAATCCAATCGAGGATAAAACTCATGAGATACAGCCAAAGCACCGGTGTCAGCGGCGCCGCTCTAAACCATGTCGTGGGAAAAACAGCAATACCGGCACAGGAGAAAATAACACTCTGGACGATGCCGAAGACAAAGACCCCGTTGAACCAACCTCTGAACAGGACGAACGGGAAGATGGGTGAGTTAGCCCTGATGAACAAGCCTTGAACAAAGACTCGGAGGACAACAACTACCTTCCGCTCTTCGAGGATGAGGTGAGCCTCGGAAATGAAGAATTTATCGTGCCTGAGGAACCTTTTGAGCAGGAGCTTTTTAAGCGCCGGCTAATAGCCACTGCAAGGAGCCTGAAGAAAAAGTAGTAGCAGCTTGAAGCTGATCAAGATCTGCTAAACAATAGGTGGACTGATGTCCTGACAGCCAAGGAATATGGCCTCGAGCACCCAACCAAAAGTTACCCGAAGCGCAAACTGTTGCCACAATTTGATGACGAGGCGCTGGATCCTGTCGCACCAGCCGATAATGCTACTGACCGACTACCACGCGACTGGGACAAAGCGGCCACTCAAGCCGAACACCAGCCCGCACCTCCTTGCCATAAAAATAGAAATACAACAGCTCAGGAATATACATATGACCTGCGGCATGACTTGGAAAATAGAGCAGACCATACCAGGTCGATCTACGGATCGCGGGGGCGTACCCCGATGCGCGATGACGACCACCAGGCCAGACGTGAAAAATATAACCACGTCTGGGCCAAAAACCACAGACGAAGTCCATCCGAGCTACATCATGACTTGGCTCGGTATAGAGGTGCCACACCCCCCCCCTTTGCTTCACTAATGAAGTAATGGAACATGAATTCCCGAAAGGGTTTAAACCTGTAAACATCAAATCATATGATGGGACAACTGACCCTGAAATACGGATTGAGGACTTTCTTCTCCATATTTATATGGCCCGCGGTGATTATCTTCACACTACAAAAAAAAGACACATCCGTGACATTTTGGGCCGAATGAATTTTTTTTCTGTCATACATATGACACTTCTATGACGATAATTGTGATAAAACCCGGTATCATCATAGATGTGGTGGGCTCCTACTTCTATGACAAAAAATGGGCTTTTCGTCCTGGGCGGGCCGGAGACGCAGCTGCATGACATTCTTTGGGTCGTCCATGACAGAAAAAACCGTGGTAGAAGCGAGGGCGAGGAAAATTTCAGGGAGTTCTCGGTTACGGTGGGAGGTCGGGTGCCGAGCGATGCGCGTATCTCTCATACACGTACGCGCGTGTGTGTGAGGCGTTGGCTCTAACTGAACCCGAGCGAGGCGTTGGGCTCTAACTGAACCCGAGCGATTGCACTGCAGGCTACGCGTTACTGAACCCGAGCGATCGATCGATGGCTGTTAACTGAACCTGATCGAGCGATTCCTTCGCTACTGCTGCTAACTGAAGCCGATCGATTGGATGAACAGTGAGCGTTGTGTGTGTGTGTGTGTTTTGGGGGGGGGGTTGGATGAATAGTGAGCGGTGGCATTGCCTCTGGATGAACAGGACCCAGTGGTGTGGAGGGCTGGATGAACAGTAGATGATGGAGGGGTGCCCGTGGAGGGGTGGTTGAATAGGACCCCGTGGTGTGGAGGGCTGGATGAACAGTAGACGGTGGAGGGCTGGATGAACAGTAGACGGTGGAGGGGTGGTTGAACAGTAGCCGATGGAGTAG
>NC_041393.1:545229985-545253484 GCF_002162155.2 Triticum dicoccoides | reverse complement strand
TTTTGTGGTACGCCACACCCCTCCCGATCAACAGGACCCCCGTTTCGACCTTAGGAGGTCTGTTTCCTCCGTTTTGCGGTACGCCACACCCCTCCCGATCAACAGGACCCACGTTTCGACCGTAGGAGGTCCGTTTCCTCCGTTTTGCGGTACGCCACACCCCTCTCGATTCATGGAATTATGCGATATGCAAAAGAAAAAAGATGTGGACAATGATGTTGTGAAGTTGAAATTATTTCTGTTATCTTTGCGAGATCGTGCAAAATTTTTGTTTTCCTCTTTGCCTCGCAATAGTATTGATTCTTGGAACAAGTGCAAGGATGCTCTTATTACTAAGTATTTTCCGCCCGCAAAAATTATTTTCCTTAGAACCCAGATCATGAATTTCGAGCAACTTGAACATGAGCATGTTTCACAATCTTGGGAAAGGGTGAATTTGATGCTAAGGAATTGCCCAACTCATGGGTTAAATCTTTGGATGATCATACAAATTATTTATGCGGGATTGAATTTTGTTTCTCGTAATCTTTTAGATTCCGCCGCGTGGGGGGGGGGGTACTTTTATGGGAATTACTTTGGGTGAAGCTACTAAATTGCTAGACAATATTGTGGCCAATTACTCACAATGGCATACCGAAAGAGCTCCTATTAGTAAAAAAAAAGTCAATACGGTAGAGGAAATAAATTCTTTGAGTGAAAAAGTTGATGCTCTTATGAAGTTGGGTGCTAATAAAAGTGCTCGTATTGATTTTAATGATGTGCCTTTGTCTACTTTGATTGAGCAAAATAGTGATGCCATAGATGTAAATTTTGTCTCGCGAAATTTCAATACAATGCTTATAGAGGTAATTTTAATCCTAGGCCTTTTCCTAGTAATTCCTCTAATAATTATGGTAATTCCTATGGTAATCCTACTTATAATAATAATAGAAACACCTCTGATCTTTAGAAAAATATTAAAGAATTTATCAATACTCAAAAGGCTTCCAATACTTCGATAGAAGAAAAGTTGAATAAAGTTGATGATTTGTCTAGAAGTATTGATAAAATTTCTCATGATGTAGAAACTCTCAAGATGGAAATTTTTATGCCTAAAGTTGAAGAATCAATTAAAGCTCTTTATGTTTCCATGGATGAAAGTAAGAAAAGAACCGCTATACTTAGAGCTAAAAGAGAATTTTTAGAAAGAGCGTTTTCTAGTGATTACTTTCATAAAAGTGATGAAGATCTTAAAATGATAGTGTTTTTTCTATTGATTCTTTCTTTAGTAAAATTAAGATTGATGAAAAAGGGACTAGAGAAGAGTCAACTTTAGTTACAAGGCATCCCTATGATTTGAAGGGTGAAAATCTTGTTGAAAAATTTGATAAATGTGGGTTTGAAGAGGTCAAGACTTTAACTAGTGATGTGCCCACTATCTTGGACTACAAAGACTTTAATTATGATAGTTGCTCTTTGGTTGATTGTATTTCTTTGATGCAATCCATGATAAATTCACCACATGCTTATGAACAAAATAAAGCTTTTACTAAACATATTGTTGGTGCCATGATGAAAGCTTTTGAAGAAAAGTTGGAATTAGAAGTTTCAATTCCTAGAAAATTGCATGATGAGTGGGAACCAACTATCAAAGTCAAGATTAAAAATTATGAGTGTTTTGCTCTATGTGACTTGGGTGCTAGTGTTTCTACAATTCCGAAATCCTTATGTGAGGTGCTTGGTCTTACCAATATTGAAGAATGCTCTTTAAATTTGCACTTGGCGAATTCTACTATTAAAAAGCCTATGGGAAGAATTAATGATGTTATTATTCTTGAAAATAGGAATTATGTGCCCATAGATTTTATTGTTCTTGATATTGATTGCAATCCGTCTTGTCCAATTATTCTTGGTAGAACGTTTTTACGTACTATTGGTGCCGTGATTCATATGAAAGAAGGCAATATTAAATTTCAGTTTCCACTAAGGAAGGGAATGGAACACTTCCCTAGAACAAGAATTAAGCCACCATATAAATCAATGACGAGGGCATCTTATGGATCTAGAACTAAGAATGACAAAACTTAGATCCTTCGCGTTATCCCTAGCTAGGGGCGTAAAACGATAGCGCTCGTTGGGAGGAAACCCAACTTGTATCCTTTTGCCTTTTGCTTTTCTTGCTGTTTTCAATTAAATACCCAATTATACCTCTGGTTAGATGTGTTTTTGTGGTTTAAATTAGTGTTTGTGCCAAGCAAGGCCTTTGGGATGATTTGGGTGAAAGTTGATTTGATCTTGCTGAAAAACAGAAACTTATGCACTCACGAAAATAATTTTCATAAATCACAGAAACATGCTTTTGAGTTGATTCTTTTTGCAGAAGAGTAATGTACAAATTTCTCAGGCTTTCGTAATTTCTCAAGATTTTTGGAGTTACAGAAGTATTCGAAATATCCAGATTCCTATAGATTGTTCTGTTTTTGATAGATACTGTTTTATTTGCGTTGTGTGCTTGTTTTGATGATTCTATGATTTTCTTTGATGAGTTTTTGCCATAGAAAAGTTAGAATACAGTAGATATAATGCAAAAATAAAATATTGATAGGTGTGCAACAATACTTATAGTAGTGGTTTGCTTTCTTATACCAACGAATCTCACAAAGGTTTTGTTGAGTTTTGTGTGATTGAAGCTTTCAAGTTTTGGTGATGTTATGATGGATGAAGGAATAAGGATTAGCAACAGGCTAAGCTTGGGGATGCCCGACGCACGCCAAGATAATATTCAATAAGTAGCAAGCAACTAAGCTTGGGGATGCCCCGAGTGGCATCCCCTCTTTCTTCTAACAACCATCGGTATTTTACTTGGAGCTATATTTTTATTTGTCACATATTATGAGTTTTTCTTGGAGCATATTGTATTATATGAGTCTTTCCTTATTTTGCTTTGTGTTTTAATTCTTGAATCCATGATGGACACACCTTTTTGAGAGAGCCAAAAACTATGCTATGCTTGCTCCTATGCTTCACTTAAATTTTTAGAGCCATGGAATTGCTCTAGTGCTTCACTTATATCTTTTTGAGCATGGTGTGCTTTGTTATTTTTGAAGAAATGCTCTCATGCTTCACTTAAATTTATTTGGTAGTTAGTAAATTTTTTAAGAAATTCTCTCTTGCTTTACTTATATTATTTTGAGAGAAAGAAATTTAATGCTCATGATATTCATTTATATTTGTTTGAGCTTATTAAAAGCAACATATGAAATTAGTCCCAAAGTGACAGATATCCAAGGAAGATATAATAAAAACTTTCATGAAGATCATTGCACAAAATAAACTTGGTTCTTAGTAATGGTTTTGAGATATGATGATATGATATGTGAGTCATGTTGATGAATAATTATGCTTTAGTAAGAATATTAGTGTTAAGGTTTGATATTCCCTATGCAAGCATGAAAATCAATAGTTATGCAATGAAATTACATCCTACTTGTGGTGCATTATTCGACGTTACTTATGCTTAATGCTCGGGTATGAGATTTTTCGCTTCTTGGTTGGGCGCTTCTCAACTTTTGCTAGCCTTCATTTTGCACTAAGTATGACCACTACTTGTGCATCCAAAACCCTTTAAACCAGTTTTGCCATATGAGTCCATTATACCTACCTATATGCAGTATTTCCGTGCAATTCTAGGCAAATTTTCTTGTGTCATTTATAATTTTCAAAATAAATTTCTCTTTTGTGCGCTCTACCGCTCACGAGACGGTGAGGGGTAGCCAATATTTTCCATGCTAGATGTGTTATTCTCACGATGAGTGTTTATTCATTTGTCATTGCACGAGAGTACGGCAAAGGTATTAGGGATGCCCAGTCCCGAAATGAAAAATGAATTTACTTTATGTTGTCAAATAATAAATTCCTTGGAAAGTGTTGGTATGTGTTGACACCAGATTTTGGCATGACATAAAAAGAAAATGAGATGGCTTCGAGTGAAAGGGTTTTCAGCCTGGAAAAGTTTCACGTCGCCGAGAGGAACAACTTTGATGTTTAAGTCATAGCCGTCCGACCTCATCTCTAAGGCCGAAGTTGTGTTCAAAGCACTGGATTTTGTATTCAGAACACTGTTCGGCTGATTACGCCCCCAGGACAGCCTCATATGGAAACATTATCTACATGAATTATCTTTGTCTCGTTGAAACGATCGATTTTGATATAAAAATCGTCTCAATCCGAGGTCGTATGCAAAAGTTAGAGCCCGCACAGCGAGACCCTCCAGCGAGCAAGATATGACGCCCGGAACCAGACACATATTTGGGTATGTGTGATGAGATGCGTGAATAATTTGTTGTTTTGCATGAGCAATTTGACCCTCGAGATGACCTCTAATGCAAAAACGTTCAACATGAAAGATGTTCGTCTCGTCGAAACGGTCAAGATTACTTTTGGACTTGTTTCCATACGAGGTTGTTTGCCATCACAAAAAAGACCCGCAAGGTACAGTCAGTTTAAACCGAACAGTTTTGGAAAGTTCGGATAAAACCAGTCCGAATTTGACTAGGGTTTTGGACGTGAATTGATGTAATTTTCTTGTAAGGAAAGACTAGATGAATCCGTTTCTTGTACGGGAAGTCCAGCCGCCTCTTATATATGTTGGGGGTGACAGCCGATTGAAACAACACACAATGGAACAAATCAATATACTACTTTTTCCTGTCTATGTTTTATCTCCCCACCGTTTTTTCTCTCGTTCTTCGCTGTTCTTCGTGTTTGAGAGCTGCGAATCCCGAGGCTCTAGGGGCAAGCGAATCGACCTAGGGCAGCCCATAGCTGCCGCAATCCCTGACGGGGTCCCTCCCGGGTGCGCGGGGTTTCGGGTCTGCAAAAGCGCCCGCCGACTGTCTTGCGTATCACGCTGTAGGTCGGGTCTCCTTCGATGTGAGCTGCGGTGCATCACCCCCGGCGTCGAGGGTACACGTGATGTGTTCGTGTGTCAACACACTTTTTGGCGACTCCGCTGGGGACAGACATCAATCATCATCATCCACCATGTCCGATCTTCCCAAGCCATCTGAGGTAGACACCAATAACATCATTAAGCCCAGTCTTGATGAGATATCGGCCGATCATCGCCAAGTCTATGAGGAATACAAGAAGGCGCATGAAGAGAAGGATTTGCAGGAGTTCCTTGCAAAATTCAAGAAGGATCGCCAAGGCAACATCACTCCGATTGAAGAAATCAAGTTCCCTCCTCTTCAAGCCGAGCAGGTTAAACCCGCTGTGAGTACTACCATTTCTCCTGAGCAGTGTGCTGAGATTGAGAGTCGTATTGCTGATGGTAACAATCTGGTCTATCAAACTTTCATAGAAAATACTAATGCTCAGAAAAATATATCTCAATCATCTAGTGGTAATGATGGTGTAGCTGCTAGTGTGCAAAGCCCTAATCTGGATTTATCTATCTCATCGGCGCCTCCCATGCCAATGACTTATTATCCTACTCAAACAAATCAGATTGTGACTACACCCATGAATCCTATTATGAGTATGCCAGGTTCTGTGGCAACGCCGAACCAAACCCTACCTACAGCTGCAACCACTCGGCCATTACCGAACTATAGTTCGGCATACATGCCATAGTTCCTACCTACAGCTAGTAGTTCTACTCCTCCTATGCCGCTGCCACAAGTTTCATCATCCACTGTGGATGATGGTTTAGCTAATCTTTGAGAGGAGATGGCTAAGATGCTCCGAGAGAATTTTGGAGTTGAGTTACCTCGGAATCGGATTTACCAAAAGCCGTACCCCGAATACTTTGATGCCATCCAGGATATAAAATTCCGGATTTTGTTAAGTTTAATGGAGAAGGCACAAAAACCACATGGGAACATGTTAGTCAATATTTTTCGCACAATTGGGTGAGGCAGGCTCATTAAATTAATTGAAAGTGCATTTATTTCCTTTATCATTAACTGGTACCGCATTTTCATGGTTTTCTTCTTTACCACATGGTTCCATTCGAGTTTGGTCGCAACTAGAGCAGAAATTTCATGATCACTTTTATAGCGGCGACAATGAACTCAAGTTGTCACATCTAACATCGGTTAAACAGAAGCATGATGAATCGGTCTCCGATTACGTCAAGACATTCAGTGAAACAAAAAACCGGTGTTTTAGTTTGGTGATAACCGAAAGGGACTTGGCGGACCTAGTGCTGAGTGGTTTGAGAACTCCCATTAGAGAAAAGCTAGAAGGCTATGAGTTCTTAAATATCAACCAAGTCTTACAAAGGGCTTTGGCTCAGGAAAGCCGAAGCAAAGATCTCAAAGAAGTGCATAGATATAAAACCGACCGTCCAAAGATGAATAGGGTAAACTATGATAGTGATCACTCAGACGATGAGGGTGATGTTTTTGCTACTAAATTTGTTTGGCCATCTAAAGCCAAACCATTTACTTGCAATGATCTGAAACCGATTCATAAGAATCGTGATGAAGAGATGAAGTTTACTTTTAACATTGCTAAGTGTGATAGAATATTTGATGCTTTGCTGCAGGCTAAGATTATTAGAATATCTCATACTTTACCGCCGTTTGAAGAGCTGAAACGGCGCGCTTATTGCAAGTATCATAATTCTTTTTCTCATGCTACTAACGATTGCAATGTTTTTCGACGACAGATACAATCGGCCATCAATGACGGACGATTGAACTTTTCTGAGATGCAAGTTTATAAACAGCCTTTTCCAATGAATACGATCGATTTGGAGGGAAAGAAGCTACTCATTCGGCAGAAGGTAGCCGAATTTGCTAATAAAGCTAATGTTATTGTTGGTGAGCCCAGGAAAGACAAGGAGGACAACAAGATCTTGGGAAGATAGGTTGTGCTTGATAAGCAACCCGGTGGCAAGGAGATAATCAAGATCACCATCAAGAATCCGACACACGGGGGGCAACCACAAGTGCAAAAGAACGCTCATGTCAGATTTGTTAAGCCCAAGAGTCCAGAAGTTGGTAAGTGGAAGACGAATGAAGCTAAAGTGCAGCGCAAGAAAATCAAGCCAACTTTTGATATGTTGTTGTCCAAGTATGCCAATCATGCGGCCAATTCTAGCTCTAATCAGCCATCAAATTCGAAGCGCTCAAGGTCACCTCCTCGGGAAGAACTTCAGCATCATGCGAGGCCATATGGGTTGTGGGGGTCGGGACCATGGATGCTGCCACTCCCCTATGCGCCATACTACATGGGAGGTTTCAATGGAGGATGGGGGCAGCCCCCAATGGCCCCTTATGCTTTTCATCCGGGTTGGGCAGAACCAAGGAGGCCCGTTCATGAGAGACTTTCTTATCCCGCACGAGGCCGTTTGAACGATGGTGTCAATCGGCCAATGCAAGATAATGAAAAAACGGTCGGCAAGAAAGAATGGCATTTTGTAGACCTACGAGTTTGTAGTTAGTAGTTAGATGGCTTCCTCTCTCTCTCTCTTGATTATCAATACAATGGTCTCTTGGAGATCCATATGATGTAAGTCTTTTTGTGATGTGTTTGTTGGGATCCGATGAACTTTGAGTTTATCATCAGATCTATGTTTTTATTCATGAAAGTTATTTGAGTCTTCTTTGATCTCTTATATGCATGATTGATTATAGCCTTGTATTTCTTCTTCGATGTTTGGGTTTTGTTTGGCCAACTTGATCTATTTATCTTGCAGTGGAAAATGTGCTTTGTGATGGGTTCGATCTTACGGTGCTTGATCCCAGTGACAGAAAGGGAAACGACACGTATGTATTGTTGCTATTAAGTATAACAAGAAGGGGTCAATTTCTACATAAATAGATCTTGTCTACATCATGTCATCGTTCTTATTGCATTACTCCATTTCTCCATCAACTTAATACACTAGATGCATGTTGGATAGCGGTCGATGTGTGGAGTAATATTAGTAGATGCAGGCAGGAGTCGGTCTACTAATCTTGGACGTGATGCCTATGTAATGATCATTGCCTGGATACCATCATGATTATTTGAAGTTATATCAATTGCACAACAGTATTTTTTTCCCACCGTTTGCTATTTTTCTCGAGAGATGCCACTAGTGAAACCTACAGCCCCCGGGTCCCTTTTCATCATATTTGCCTTTGCAATCTATTTTCCTTTGCATTTATTTTCAGTTGTATTAAACCAAAAATACAAAAATACCTTAATGCAGTTTATTTGTTCCGTGATCTATTTATCTTATCTACCACTTTTACCTCACATTATTTGCCTATCTTGAGGCGCCGTACCCGAAAGGGATTGACAAGCCCTTTAACACATTGGGTTGCAAGTATTTGTTATTTGTGTGCAGGTGCTATTTACATGGTGTGAGGAGGTTCTCCTACTGGTTCGATAACCTTTGTCTCATCACTAAAGAAAATACCGACCATCGCTATACTGCATAATCCCTTCCTCTTTGGGGAAATACCGACGTAGTTCTAGAAGACATCAGTACAACCCAAGATCTGTCATGAACTGCTTCATCGAGACACCTCCCTTCGCTGCCTCATATGTACTCCGCTTCACTTGTAGAATCAGCTACCACACTTTGCTTGGAACTGCACTAGCTTACCTCTCCCCCATTCAGAATATATATGTATCCGGTTTGAGACTTAGAGTCATCCGGATCAGTGTCAAAGCTTGCATCGATGTAACCCTTTATGACGAGCTCTTGATCACCTCCATAAAATGAGAAACATTTCCTTACCCTTTTCAGGTACTTAAGGATATTCTTGACCATTGTCCAGTGTTCCACTCCTGGATCACTTTGAAACCTTCCGGCCATACTTATGGCAAGGATGACATCTGGTCATGTGCACAACATCGCATACATGATAGAGCCTATGGCAGAAGCATAGGGGATGACGCTCATCTTTTCTCTTTCCTCTGTAGTCGCTGGGCATTGAGTCTTACTCAACATCACACCTTGCAAAACAGGCAAGAACCCCTTCTTGAACTGATCCATTTTGAACTTCTTCAAAATTTTATCAAGGTATGTGCTTTGCGAAAGTCCTATTAAGCGTCTCGATCTATCTCTATAGATCTTGATGCCTCATATGAAAGCAACTTCTCCTAGGTCCTTCATTGAAAATCTCTTGTTCTAATATGCCTTCATGTTTTCGAAAAGTTCTATATTGTTTCCAATCAGCAATATGTCATCCACATATAGTATTAGAAACGCTATAGAGCTCCCACTCACTTTCTTGTAAATACAAGCTTCTGTGCAAACTTGTATAAACCCAAACGCTTTGATCACCTCATCAAAGGAAAGATTACAACTCCGAGATGTTTGCACCTGTCCATAAATGGATCGCTGGAGTTTGCACACTTTGTCAGCATTCTTTGGATCGACAAAACCTTCCGGTTGCATCATATACAACTCTTCCTTAAGGAAACTGTTAAGGAATGTTGTTTTGACATCCATCTACCAGATTTCATAATCGAGAAATGCAGCTATTGCCAACATGATTCTGATGGACTTAGCATCTCTACAAGTGATAAAGTCTCATCGTAGTCAACTCCTTGAACTTGTGAAAACCCCTTAGCCACAAGTCGAGCTTTATAGACGGTGACATTACCGTCCACGTCTGTCTTCTTCTTGAAGATCCATTTATTCGGAATGGCCTTTCACCCTTCAGGTAACACTTCCAAAGTCCATACTTTTCTTTCTTACATGGATCCCATCTCGGATTTCATGGCCTCTAACCATTTGTCGGAATCAGGGCCCACCATCGCTTCTACATAGCTCATAGATTCATCGTTGTCCAACAACATGACATCTAAGACAGGGTTACCGTACCACTCAAGAGCAGTACATATCCTTGTCGACCTACGTGGTTTGATAGTAACTTGATCTGAAACTTAATGATTACTATCATTAGCTTCCTCTTCAACCGACGTAGGTTCCATAGAAACATCTTTCTGCATTGCGCTACTCTCTGGTTAAAGTAAAGGTTCAACAACCTCATCAAGTTCTATCTTCCACCCACTCAATTCTTTCGAGAGAAACTATTTCTCGAGAAAGGACCCGTTCTTAGTGAGAAACACTTTGCCCTCGGATCTGCGATAGAAGGTATACCCAATCGTCTCCTTTGGGTATCCTATGAAGACGCATTTGACCGCTTTGGGTTCAAGCTTTTCTGGCTGAAGCCTTTTGACATAAGCATCGCAGCCCCAAACCTTAAGAAACGATAGCTTAGGTTTCTTACCAAACCATAGTTCATACGGTGTCGTATATATGGACTTAGATGGTGCCCTATTTAATGTGAATGCAGTTGTATGTAACACATAACCCCAAAACAATAGTGGCAGATTTGCAAGAGACATCATAGAACGCACCATATCCAATAAGGTACGATTACAATGTTCGAACACACCATTACGTTGTGGTGTTCCAGGTGGTGTCAGTTGTGAAATAATTCCACATTGTCTTAAGTGATTGCCAAACTCATAACTTAGATACTCTCCCCCTCGTTCTTATCGTAGGAATTTAATCTTCTTGTTACGATGATTCTCAACTTCACTCTAAAATTGCTTGAACTTTTCAAACGTTTTAGACTTATGCTTCATTAAGTAAATATACCCATATCTACTCAAATCGTCGGTGAAGGTGAGAAAGTAACGATATCCACCGCATGTGTCAACACTCATCGGACCGCACACATTAGTATGTATGATTTCCAACAAGTCACTTTCCCGTTCCATTGTTTCGAAAAATGGGGTTTTAGTCATCTTGCCCATGAGGCATGGTTCACATGTATCAAGTGATCCAAAATCAAGTGACTCCAGAAGTCCTTCAGCATGGAGTTTCTTCGTGCACTTTACACCAATATGACCTAAGCGGCAGTGCCACAATAAAGTGGTACTATCATTATCAACTCTACATCTTTTGGCGTCAATGTTATGAACATGTGTATCATCACTATCGAGATTCAATAAGAATAAACCCGTCACAATGGGTGCTTGACCATAAAAGATATTACCCATAAAAATAGAACAACCATTATTCTCTGATTTAAATGAGTAGCCATCTCACATTAAACAAGATCCAGATATAATGGTCATGCACAACGCAGGCACTAAATAACAATTATTTAGGTTTATCACTAATCCTGATGGTAATCAAAGAGCGAGTGTGCCGATAGCGATCACATCAACCCTGGAACCATTTGCCACATGCATCGTCACTCTGTCCTTCGTCACCCTTCATCTATTTCGTAGTTCCTATTTAGAGTTGCAAATGTGAGCAACCACACCAGTATCAAATACCCAGGAACTATAACGAGAGTTGGTAAGGTACATATCAATAACATGTGTATAAAATATACCTTTGTTGACATTGGCCCCCTTCTTGTCGGCCAGATCCTTGGGGCAATTCTGCTTCCAGTGGAAAGTTCCCTTGCAATAGAAGCACTTAGTTTCGGGCTTGGGTCCAGCCTTGGGTTTCTTCATGGGAGGAGGAGCAACTTCTTTGCCACTGTTCTTGAAGTTTCCCTTCTTTCCCTTGCTCTTCTTGAAAGTAGTGCTTTTATTGACCATCAACACTTGATGCTCCTTTTGGATATCTGACTCAGCGACTTTCAGCACCTGGAACAGCTCAGAGACTGACTTGTTCATCCCTTGCGTGTTATAGTTCAACACAAAGCTCTTGTAGCTAGGTTCTAGCGATTGAAGAACTGTGTCACTGACTGCCTCGGGCGGGAGCTCAACTCCCAACTCAACCAAACGGTTATTACCCAGACATTCTGAGCATGTGCTCACTGGCAGAGTTGTTCTCCTCCATTTTGCAGGCCTAGAACTTATCAAAGGTCTCATACCTCTCGATCCGGGCATTCTTCACAAAAATAAACTTCAACTCCTGGAACATCTCATATGCTCCATGACATTCAAAATTCCTTGGAAGTCTCGATTCTAAGCCATACAACATGGCACACTGAACTATTGAGTAATCATCAAGATGTGACTGCCAGGCTTTCACAATGTTCACATTCGCTAGAAGGGGTGGCGCACCAAGTGGTGCATCATGGACATAAGACTTTTGGGCACCCATGAGGATAATCCTCAGATTACGGGCCCAGTCCACAAAGTTGCTTCCATCATCTTTCAGCCTAGCTTTCTCTCGGAACACATTGAAATTCAGGGGAGCTACTACGTGAGCCATTGATCTACAACATAATTTGCAAAGACAACTTTGGTTATTGTTCAAGGTAATGAGTTCAGTTAATCTAATTACCTAAGAACTCTGAAAGTGCAACTAATCCCCGGGTGGTTTTGGTAATTCATAACAATATATAGCTCAATGAACTCATATCCATTCAAGATTGATATTTCAGGATGTTCAATGAATGGCATGGCATGGACCAGGAATGTGGATCCCTCAAAATTCTAAGGACAAAGATTGGCAAAAGCTCAAGACTCTTCATCTCTATTTTAGTGATCCAAGATCACATTGAGTCCATAGGAAAACCAATACTATTAAAACGGGATGAGGTGTTGCTTAATGGCTTGCTTGCTCAAATGCTTAGTGACATTGCTCCAAATACCCTCAACCACTTTCTCATTCCAAATATGTCAAAACCCTAACTCCAACTTGGCCCCACCAATTCATCCTATCCGGAGCCACCGAGTTCATATGACATAGCCACTGGCAGAAACCCTAGCAATTCGGTTTCGCCAATACGGATCTCGGTCTCACCGAGATGGCCCTGCAATCTCTCTGTTTCCCTTTGTAACATTTTGGTCTCACCGAAATGAGCAATCGGTCTCACCAAGTTTGCTTGACTGACTCTCTGTTTGCTCTTTGCTAAATTCGGTCTCACCAAGTTTATGCAATCGGCGCCACCGAGATGATGTTTTGCCCTAAGCCCTAGAACATCGGTCCCACCGAGTTGCTCCAGTTGGTCCCACCGAGATTCCTAACGTTCACATTTTGAACTAAATCGGTCTCACCAAGTTCATCCATTCGGTCTGGCCGAATTGGGTCAAATGTGTGTAACGGTTGGATTTTGTGTGGAGGCTATATATACCCCTCCACCCCCTTCTCCATTTGTGAGAGAGCCACCAGAACTTGCCTACACTTCAAACATACATTTTCTAAGAGAGAACCACCTACTCATGTGTTGAGATCAAGATATCCCAATCCTAGCATAAGAATCTTGATTTCTAGCCTTCCCCAAGTTGCTTTCCACTCAAATCATCTTTCCACCATATCTAAATCTGTGAGAGAGAGTTGAGTGTTGGGGAGACTATCATTTGAAACAAAAGAGCAAGGAGTTCATCATCAACACACCGTCTATTACCTTTTCAAGGGTGGTGTCTCCTAGATTGGTTAGGTGTCACTTGGGAGCCTCCGACAAGTTGTGGAGTTGAACCAAGAAGTTTGTAAGGGCAAGGAGATCGCCTACTTCAGGAAGATCTACCTGACTAAGGCAAGTCCTTCGTGGGCGATGGCCATGGTGGGATAGACAAGGTTGCTTCTTCGTGGACCCTTCGTGGGTGGAGCCCTCTGTGGACTCGCGCAACCGTTGCCCTTCATGGGTTGAAGTATCCATCAATGTGGATGTACGATAGCACCACCTATTGGAACCACGCCAAAAATCTCCGTGTCTCCATTGCGTTTGGACCCTCCAAACCCTTCCCTTTACCTTCATATGCAATGCTTTACTTTTCGCTACTATACTCTTATAATTGCATGTGTAGGTTGATTGCTTGACTTATGCTAGTTGCTAAAATCTGCCCACAAGTAAAATTGGGAATATGTTAGATTTTTATTTGGTCAAGTAGTCTAATCACCCCCCCTCTAGACCTAGTTTTGACTGTACATGTGGTATCAGAGCTTGTTCTCCATTTGCCTTGATTTCCATAGCTTTGGTGATCGTAGCCTTTGTTTCACAACATAGGGGAGTATGGGGTCTAACGTAGGAAATTACCACCGTAGAGGTCCTTACTTTGATGGTACTAATTTGGCTAGTCGGAAGCATAAGATGAAAATAAATATTCTTGGTCATAACCCTGCCGTTTGGGCTACTGTGCGTATTGGCTTGCAAGGTGATTTCTTCGAGGATGGTAAAGAACCAGATCATGAAGCGTCAACGGAAGAAATGAAGATGTTGCAATACAATGCTGAAGCTTGCAATATTCTCTTCAATGGATTATGCCCCGAAGAATTAAACAAAATCAGCCGCCTCGAGAATGCAAAGGAAATTTGGGATACTTTGGTTGATATGCACGAAGGTACCGAGTCTGTCAAGGAATCCAAATTGGATGTGCTTCAAAGTCAATTTGACAAGTTCAAAATGAAGGATGGTGAAGGAGTCGTTGAGATGTACTCTAGGCTTTCTCTCGTCACAAATGAGATTGCCGGCTTAGGAAGCAAAGAGATCATCGACAAATTCATCATCAAGAAGATCCTAAGAGCCTTGGATGGGAAATATGAGATCGTGTGCACCTTGATCCAGATGATTCCCAACTACAAAGATCTCAAGCCAACAGAAGTCATTGGTAGAAGTTTTGCTCATGAGATGTCACTCAAGGATAAGGAAGAGCTTCACAACAAGTCAAGCGGTACTTATAAAGCTTCAAGTGATGCTCCTACAAATCCAAGTGAGAAGCAAGTCTCCAATGAAGAATTGAGCTTAATGGTGAAGAACTTCAACAAGTTCTTCAAGAATAGAATCAAAGAGAGAAGCTCCAAGTCAAGATCCTACAATGACAAAAAATCTTCTAGTCGTGATCGTAATTTCTACAATTGTGGAAAACCCAAACACTACTCCAATGAGTGTACGGCTCCCTACAAGAAATGAGAAGATTCACCAAAAAGCAGGAGTAGAAGAGATGAATCACCTCTGACAAAGAAGGAGTAGAAATGATCATTATGAATGATGATCCTCTCGTAGAAGCAAGGATTCGGAAAGGAAGGACAAGACATCAAAGAGCTACACAAGACGAAGACATCAAGCTCATGTTGGTGAATGGGTATCCGATTCCGACTCTGACAACTACTCCGAGAGAAGCTATCACTCCGACTCCGAAGGAACAAAAGATGAAGGTGTTTCCGGTCTTGCACTTGTGTCATCCAACTCCTATGACATATTTGACTCACCAAATGAAGGAATTGGAAGATGCTTCATAGCTAAAGTCCCTAAGTTATCACACCCCGAGTATGTTGACTTCAATAGTGATGAAGATGATTTGCTAGGTGATGATGATTTACTTGTTGACAACACTAGCGATGAAAACTATGATAAAATTGCTAGTAATCATGCTAATCAAGATGAAACGAATGACATGATAAGAAGGAGATTCCAAAGGAAATATGCCCTAGAGGCAATAAAAAATTTGTTATTTATATGCCTTTATATCATGATAAATGTTTATTGTTAATGCTAGAATTGTATTAACCAGAAACTTGATACATGTGTGGATACATAGACAAAACACCGTGTCCCTAGTAAGCCTCTACTAGACTATCTCATTGATTAAAGATGGTTGAGTTTCCTAGCCATAGATATGTGTTGTCATTTGATGAACGAGATCACATCATTAGGAGAATGATGTGATGGACAAGACCCATCCGCTAGCTTAGTATAATGATCGTTCAGTTTTATTGCTACTACTTTCTTCATGTCAAATACATATTCCTCCGACTATGAGATTAGGAAACTCCCCGATACCGGAGGAATGCCTTGTGTGCTATCAAACGTCACAACGTAACTGGGTGATTATAAAGATCCTCTACAGGTATCTCCGAAGGTGTTTGTTGGGTCGGCATAGATCGAGATTAGGATTTGTCACTCCGAGTATCGGAGAGGTTTCTCTAGGCCCTCTCGGTAATGCACATCATAAGAAGCCTTGCAAGCAATGCGACTAATGATTTAGTTGCAAGATGATGCAGTACAAAACGAGCAAAGAGACTTGCCGGTAATGAGATTGAACTAGGTTTGAAGATACCGACAATCGAATCTTGGGCAAGTAACATACCGATGACAAAGAGAATAACGTATGTTGCCATAAGGGTTCGACCGATAAAGATCTTCATAGAATATGTGGGAGCCAATATGAGCATCCAGGTTCCGCTGCTGGTTATTGACCGGAGAGGTGTCTCGGTCATGTCTACATAGTTCTCGAACCCGTAGGATTAGCACGCTTAATGTTTGATGATGATTTGTATTATATGAGTTATGTGATTTGGTGACCGAATGTTGTTTCGAGTCTCGGATGAGATCACGGGCAGGACGAGGAGTCTTGAAATGGTCAAGAGGTAAAGATTCATATATAGGACGACATTATTCGGACACCATAAGTGTTCCCGGGGTACTAGGTACGTATCGGGTCACGGGAAGGGGTTCCTGGCAACCCCCGCAAACTACATGGGCCTAATGGGCCAAGATAGGGACAGACCAGCCCCTAAGGGGATGGTGTGCCCCATGTAGGCCGAATTGGGAGGGGGAGGAAAGGGGGGAATAGAGAAGGAAGGGGAGGGATTCGGCCTCCCCCTTCCTTCCATCCCTCTCCTCCTTCCTTCCCCCTCCAACACTTATGGAAGGGGGGAGGCCGACTTGTGGGAGGAACCCAATAGGATTACTCCTACTTGGGGTGCCCCTTTCTGCCCTCTCCCTCTCCAACCTATCATATATGTGGGGGGCACCGCAAGAACACACATCATTGATTCCTAGCCGTTTGTGGCGCCCCCTCCACAGTTTACGCCTCCGATCATATTCATGTAGAGCTTAGGCGAACCCCTGTATGGATCACTTCACCATCATCGTCACCACGCCGTCGTACTGACGCAACTCTCCCTCGACACTTTGCTGGATCAAGAATTCGAGGGACATCATCAAGCTGAACGTGTGCAGAACTTGGAGGTGTCGTACGTGCTTGATCACTTGAAACAAGAAGAAGTTTGACTACATCAACCGCGCTGGCAAACGCTTCCGCTTTTGGTCTATGAGAGTACATGGACACATTCTCCCCCTCTCGTTGCTATGCATCTCCTAGATAGATCTTGCGTGAGCGTAGGATTTTTTTTGAAATTGCATGCTATGTTCCCCAACAGATTGAGCGTCTAACTAAAGAACTAAAAACTCTTAAGTTAGCTCATGAAACAACTCTAGAGGATCATAGAGAGCTCCTAAGGACTCATGAGAAGCAATGCTTCGAGAAGCTAAATTCAGAGAAACAACATGAGTTCCTAAAAGCTATCAATGATGATCTTCGAAAGAAGAGTTCTTATCTTGCCAAACGTCTCCTCTTGTCTACTTATATGCCACAAGTAAAATCTAGCAACAAGAACAATAAAGATTCTTCCTCTATTAGTAACAATAATCATGTTAAATCCGATATTGTTGGTTCTAGTAGTTCTCTTGATTCCACTAATGATTCTATTAGCCAAGTTTTACTTGAGCAAGAAAATAGCTTATTGAAGGGAGTTATAGAGGAAGGTGTTTAAAGGGCCTTGCCGGAAGTAAGCAATTTGAGGAAATTGTATGCAAGCTAGGAAGGCACCGGAAGAATCAAGTTGTTGGTTTTGAGCGAAAGTTCAATGCCAATGGAGTTGAGTGTGAAGAAGATCGATACCCCATGATGAAGTTTGCTTCTCAGCAAGAGAAGTATGACCCCACTTATTTCAAGGGAACACAAGCTCAAGATGATCTTCCACCATAAGACCACAAGCTAAAAGGCATAGACAAGCTTCAAAGAAGAGATTGACTCATTTGAAGAAGCTCCTAAGGCGATGGTCAAGTGGGTTCCCAAGACTACGTCAAGTTGCACTTCATCAAGTCAGACTACAACTCCAAGGATTCCCATCAAGTTGATGTGGATCCGATAGAAGAAGAACTAGAGTGTTCTTGAGGGTGACTCCGCCAACATACTTCACTCATATTCATTTTGGCAAGGACATGCATGTGCAATCAACTTTCATATCTTGCACTAGTTCATGGAGTCACAAACCCTCATGTTGGTAAGACAAGGGACAAGGTAACCTAATGCTTTCAAGGAAATCATCATATGTGTGTTTCACTCCATGTCTATGGACATCCTTGTATGTTCCTTGTGGGACTAACCCATGTAGGTATTGAAAGTGCAACACTCCAATGGATTGCTCCAAAAGATCTACATAAACATTGAGCATCCACATCTTCAACCTCTACATGAAGTCATCATCAACAAACCCAGGGTTAGTTCATCCCTCTTAGGGGGGATATCACATCTAGGTTGAGCTTTGCTCTAAAAATTTGAGCTAAAGCAACTCTAATGGTGTGAACACAACAACGCTTTATGTAAAAGTGGTAACCCCACTTGTGCTTAAACGATGAGTATGACCTATGATAAAATGTTCTCATTTGAATCTGAAGGAAATATGCTCTAGAGGCAGTAATAAACTTGTTATTTATATTTCTTATATCATGATAAATGTTTATTATTAATGCTAGAATTGTATTAGCCGGAAACTTAGTACATGTGTGAATACGTAGACAATACATAGTGTCCCTAGTATGCCTCTACTTGACTAGCTCGTTAATGAAGACGGTTATGTTTCCTAACCATAGACATGTGTTGTCATTTGATGAACGGTATCACATCATTAGGAGAATGATGTGATGGACAAGACCCATCCGTTAGCTTAGCATTATGATCATTACAGTTTTATTGCTACTACTTTCTTCATGACTTATACATGTTCCTCTGACTATGAAATTATGCAACTCCCAAATACCAGAGGAACACCTTGTGTACTATCAAATGTCACAACGTAACTGGGAGATTATAAAGAGGCTCTACAAGTGTCTCCGAAGTTGTTTATTGGGTTGTCATAGATCAAGATTAGGATTTGTTACTCCGTGTATCGGAGAGGTATCTCTAGGCCCTCTCGCTAATGCTCATCTCTATAAGCCTCACAAGAAATGTGATTAATGAGTTAGTTGAGGGATTAAGCATTATGGAACGAGTAAAGAGACTTGCCGATAACGAGATTGAACTAGGTATGATGATACCAACGATCGAATCTCAGACAAGTAACATACCAATGATAAAGGGAACAACATATGCTGTTATGCGGTTTGACCAAGGTTGTCAAAATTGCGATTCTGTTATACGATTCTACAACTTTATGATGCAAACTAACCCGTATGATTCTACGATTTTAGTTCATAGAATCTACATTTCTATGATCCTGATAGTGAAGATTCTTTAATTTGTGACCATACTATCGGAGTTCCGATCCGATTCAAAATCGCAATTCTAACAACCTTGGGTTTGACCGATAAAGATCTTCGTAGAATATGTAGGAACCAATATGAGGATCCAGGTTCCGCTATTGGTTATTGACCGGAGATATGTCTCGGTCATGTCTACATAGTTCTCGAACCCGTAGGGTCCACACGCTTAATGTTCGATGACGATTTGTATTATGAGTTATGTGATTTGATGACCGAAGTTTGTTCGGAGTCCCAGATAAGATCATGGACATGACGAGGAGTCTCAAGATGGTCAAGGCATAAATATTGATATATTGTAAGGTTAAATTCGGACACCGGAATGGTTCCGGAGTGATTCAGGTATTTTTCGGAGTACCGGGAGGTTACCTGAACCCCCCCGGGGAAGTAGTGGGCCTTCATGGGAGGCCTCCCCCCTCCCCCCATGGCAAATCCGAATTGGACTAGGGAGGGGCGGCACCCCCCTCTTTACTTCTCCCCCTCTTCCTCCTTCCCTCTGCCCCCCTCTTGGAAAAGGAAGGGGACTCCAACTAGGATTGGGAATCCTAGTTGGAATCCCCCTATGGCGCACCTCTCCTGGCTGCCGGCCTCCTCCTCTCCCTCCTTTATATACGTGGCCAGGGGGCATCGCAAAGCACAACAGACAATCTCTTAGCCTTGTGCGGTGCCTCCCTCCATAGTTTAACACCTCGGTCATATCGTCGTAGTGCTTAGGTGAAGCCCATAGTCGGTAACTTCATCATTACCGTCACCAGCCATCATGCTAACGAAACTCTCCCTCGTCCTCAACTGTATCAAGAGCATGAGAGACGTCATCGCACTGAACGTGTGCTGAACACGGAGGTGCCATACGTTTGGTACTTGGATCGGTTGGATCATGAAGACGTTCGACTACATCAACCGCGTTACTCAACGCTTATGCTTTCGGTCTATGAGGGTACGTGGACACACTCTCCCGTCTCGTTGCTATGCATCTCCTAGATAGATCTTGTGTGACCGTAGGAATTTTTTTGAATTACTACGTTACCCAACAGTGGTACCAGAGCCAGGTCTATGCGTAGATGTTATATGCACGAGTAGAACACAAAAAGTTGTGGGCGATAATAGTCATACTGCTTACCACCAACGTCTAACTTTGATTCAGCACTATTGTTGGATGAAGCGGCTCAAACCGACATTACATGACCGCATTCATGTGACTGGTTCTACTGATGTGCTTTGAACACAGGTGGCTGGCGGGTGTTTGTTTCTCCAACTTTAGTTGAATCGAATTTGACTACGACCGGTCCTTGTTGAAGTTTAAAACAACACACTTGACAAAAATTCGTTGTGGTTTTGATGCATAGGTAAGAACGGTTCTTGCTAGAAGCCCATAGCAGCCACGTAAAACTTGCAACAACAAAGTAGAGGATGTCTAACTTGTTTTTGCAGGGCTTGTTGTGATGTGATATGGCATGATGAGATATAAATTGTTGTACGAGATGATGATGTTTTGTAAGAGAGTTATCGGCAACTGGCAGGAGCCATATGGTTGTCTCTTTATTGTATGAAATGCAATCGCCATGTAATTGCTTTACTTTATCACTAAGCGGTAGTGATAGTCGTAGTAGCAATAGTTGGCGATACGGCAACAATGCTACAATGGAGATCAAGGTGTCAAGCCGGTGACATGGAGATCATGCCGATGCTTCGGTGATGGAGATCATGAGCACAAGATGATGATTGCCATACTATGTCACATATTTTGACTACATGTGATGTTTATCTTTTATGCATCTTATTTTGCTTAGTACAACGGTAGCATTATAAGATGATCCCTCACTAAATTTCAAGGTATAAGTGTTCTCCTTGAGTATGCACCATTGCTACAGTTTGTCGTGCCGAGACACCACGTGATGATCAGGTGTGATAAGCTGTACGTTCACATACAACGGGCACAAGCCAGTTTTGCACGTGCACAATACTCGGGTTAAACTTGACGAGCCTAGCATATGCAGATATGGCCTTGGAACACTGAGACCAAAAGGTCGAACGTGAATCATATAGTAGATATGATCAACATAGTGATGTTCACCATTGAAAACTACTCCATCTCACGTGATTATCGGACATGGTTTAGTTAATTTGGATCACATGATCATTTGGATGACTAGAGCACTAGTAGAAAACAAAGCTTACGTTCGGGCCAGATAAGCCCATTAGTCCCGGTTCAGTCACGATGTGAGGCCCGGGGGCCTACTGTGCCTCATGGGGGCATTGGTCCCGGTTCGTCTGGCACCTTTGGTCCCGGTTGGTGGGACGAACCGGGACCAATGGGCCTCGCTCCTGGCCCACCACCATTGGTCCCGGTTTGTGGATTGAACCGGGACCAAAGGGTGGTCTTTAGTACCGGTTCAAGGCATGAACCGGGACCAATGAATCAGCCAGGGGAGAGGGCCTTTGTGTGTAAAACATTAAAGGAAAAAGAATTTTCATAAAATAAATAAAAAAGCAAAAAAGAAAAGAAAATAAATAAGTAGAAACAAAATAAAAATAAATAAGTAGAAACAAAAAAACTTTTGTAAATAAGTAGAAACAAAATAAACTTTAATAAAGTAAAATAAATAAACTTTAATAAAATAAATAAAAATAGCAACAGTATGTAGAAACAAAATAAAATAAATAAAGCAAAAAAGAAAGAATTTTTATAAAATAAATAAAAAAAGTAAAAAAGAAAAGAAAATAAATAAGTAGAAATAAAATAAACTTTAATAAATAAGTAAAAAGAAAATAAACTTTTATAAACCTCAAGTATTATTGAAACTAAAATTATATAAAATTTATGTAATTAAAATTATCAAAGTATCTTCTGTTCAAAACATTAAAAGAAAAAAGAATTTTCATAAAGAAATTTTTTGTTAGAAACTTTGATAGCAAAAATAATTATCATAAAGAATTTTTTGTTAGAAACTGAAATAACAAAATATGTTTTTGAATATAATGATAAAACACAATAATATTAAATAGCAGGAAAAGAAATCACTCAAAAATCTATTTTTATAGTAAAGCTATTGAAAAACTAGTGATTCACACAAATTTCCAAAAATTCAAATTTAAACTATTCAAATTGGAAAACAAATGGCACTGACAGAAAGTTTATAATTTTTATTACCTAAAAGCAAAAAAGAATCACTTAAAAACTAGTAAGTATTTTGCTGTAAGTAGAAACAAAATAAAATAAATAAAGCAAAGATGAAAACAAAAAAAAGTGTCACCTACTTGGCCACCACGGCCTGAATAAGACTAGAAACCCAACCATGGGTCAGGATTCAGGCCCACAGTAGGCCTAGTAGGCCCACAGGCACATAGTGACAGATTAGGCCCGAAAGCCTGCAGTTGATAGGAGCTCGAGAGGGTGGGCACAGCAACGCTTATAAACAACTCTCGAGCTCTCTCAACTAGCGAGGTGGGACTAAACTTTGGCCGCAATGCGGGAAGCACAGGGCCTTTGGTCCCAGTTGGTGGCACCAACTGGGACTAAAGGGTAGCATTGGTCCCGGTTCGTCGCACCAACCGGGACCAATTCCCACCCTTTAGTCCCAGTTGGTGCCACCAACTAAGACCAAAGGTCTCTGCTTCCTGCCCTTTGGGCTGCTGAAAAGAGACCTTTGGTCCCCGTTGGTGACACCAACCGGGACTACAGGCGGTATTGGTCCCGGTTGGTGCCACGAACCGGGACTAAAGGTGGTTGCTATATAAGCCAACACTTAGGAATTTTCCCCCATCCGCAATTCTTCTCTCCATCGGACGCCGCCAGGCTGCTGCTGCTCCTCGACGCCGCCGCCGCCCCGAGGTCATCGTCGTCGTCATCCCGCGCCCCTGCCCTGCCCCGATGCACCGCCCCCTGCCACGCTGTCGCCTCGCTGAGCATTGCCCCGACGCCCTCGTCGTGCGTGCCCCCGAGCCCGCCGGTGGCCTCCTCCTCGTCGCCAAAGCTCGCCCCCGATGCCATTGCCGCGCTGCCCCTGCTCTGACACCGTCGCCGTCGCCGCGTGCGCCACCCCTGCCCCGACCCCGTCAACGTTGCCGCGTGCGCCGCTTCTTCCCCGACCCCGTCGCCGTTGCCCCGACCATGACCTGCCCGACCACACGCCGCCGCCACGTTCGGTCCGGCCGGCCTGCTTCTCAGTTTTTTCATATATATGATGTTTTTTTTGATTATATGTATATGTGTGATTATATGTATGTGTGTATATATGATTATACGTCCTGTTTTTTCCAGATTTTTTTCATGTAC
>NC_041393.1:545229131-545229726 GCF_002162155.2 Triticum dicoccoides | reverse complement strand
ATATCGATCTTAGGTTAGTGCATAAGTTAGTGTAGAGGAAAAAGTAAAATAAGGAAAAGGAAGAAAAGAGGAAGAAGAAGAAAAAGAAGGAGTGGAAAAAGGAAAATAAGAAGAGGAAGAAGGAGAAGAAGAAAGGAGAAGAAGAGGAGAGGAAGAAGAGGAGAAATAAATAAGAGAAAATAAGAAAAAAAAGAAGAGAAGAAGAAAGGAATAGAGGTGAAGAAGAAAAAAATAGAAATATTCTATTTTTTTTCTTTCTATTTTTTTCTTCTTCACCTCTATTCCTTTCTTCTTCTCCTATTTTTTTTCTTTTTTTCTTCGATCTTCTCCTCTATTCCTTTCTTCTTCTCCTATTTTTCTTCTTCTTCTTCTAATTTTTTATCGGATATGTAGTTGTCGATATACCACCTCCCCGATAACTTCAACATGAGGGGGGGGGTCGATATACCCCCTCCCCGATAACTTCTACAAGAGGAGGGGGGAGGGGGTCGAGGTGTCGAGGGTTCGAGGGGTTGAGGGGTCGAGGGTTTGAGGGTCGAGGGTTTGAGGGTTTGAGTGTTCTAGGGTCGAGGGTCGAGGGTTCGAGGGTTGTCGA
>NC_041393.1:545223226-545228918 GCF_002162155.2 Triticum dicoccoides | reverse complement strand
GGTCGAGGGTCGTCGAGGGGTCGAGGGTTCGATGGTTCTAGGTTTGAGGGTTGAGGGTTCGAGGGTCGTCGAGGGTTCGGGGGTCGTCGAGGGTTGAGGGTCATCGAGGGGTCGAGGATCGCCGAGGGGTTGAGATGTTGCCTAGTGTCAAAGTATTGAACAAATCCATGGCTTCATCATTAGCCGGAAGTAACCGGGGCATGGTGGTACGAAGTTCTCCAAAGTTATTCTGGAACGGAGTCCCAGATAAGATAATTGGCCTTTTGGTACAAATTTCAGCAAAGGCCTTCCAAATAGCGATATTCAGAAGGCTCTTGCTGTACTTTGTACCAAAAAGCGAATTATCCTATCTGGGATTCCGTTCCAGAATAACTTTGGAGAACTTCGTACCATCATGCGCCTGTTACTTTCGCCTAATGATGAAGACATGGTTTTGTTGAATCCTTTGACACTAGACCCTAGAAGCGCTGCCGATGCCACCCAAATTTACCAGGTTAAAAGAGTGTTGTCGTCGAGGCCACCCCAAACCCTAGAGAAGCGTCGAGGACACTAATTAATATAATTCCTTGTTGTGATTAGCTATAGCTAGGTCTACGTTTACCACTAATATATCCATCTGTCATGTTTGTATAATAATTGCCATGTTGTAATGTTTGAAGAAACTATGGAGCACGGCCGAGACGAGGAAGCAGAACAGGTGTTGGGGGACATAATCACAAACGGAGGTGATGTTATGTCGTATCTCAACGAAATCGATGGTCTGGAAGGAGAGGGTGAAGCAGGCTACGGTTATCGAACAACGGAGGAGGAAGGACATGATTATGATGGCTCCGGTGGCCGAATGCCGGTGCAAGAAGGAGACCATGATGACGGATCCCGTGACCGAACAGAGTTCGGACAGGTATATATATTAATTAAGCCTATGCTGACTAGCTAATTGATGCATTCATTGTTTTGGTATCTACACATATTAACTCTCGTCTTTCTTCTTTTTACTAGCCCTCCGGATCGAGCACAACTTTGGTAAAGAGACGAGGTCCGAAGAAAAAGTTGTGCTCGAATGAAACGTTCATGATCACAGCAATCGCGCACGATGGCCAACCGATTGAACCCCTCCGGACCAAGGACGCATTTACTTCTCAGTACGGGGTTCTTGTTAGGGACATGATCCCAATCAACATCGAGCTATGGAATCAGCCTAAGAAGGAAGATCTTCAAGTTTCTTTTGTCGAAGATAGACAGAAAGAGGATCTTTGGAAAGCGCTGAAGGTAAATTTCACACTACCGGAAGAGGAGGATCCAGAGAATCCAGTTATAGAGCCATTGATCAAGTCATGTGCCCTCAAGAAGATGGTAGATCTATTCAGGAGGTGGAAGAATGAGCTGAAAGAAAAGTTTTTCGACCAAAAAAAGACAGCAGAATTCATCGGCCGGTATGAGAAGCTCAGAGATCAATGGGATGCTTTTGTGGCCAACAATACACCAGAGAGGAGTAAGAAGATGTCAGCGACAAACAAGATAAATGCTGCGAAGAAGGAGCATCACCATCGCATGGGGTCAGGTGGCTACCTCAAAGCCCGACCATTGTGGGCCAAGGCAGAGAATGACCTACTTGATAAAGGGGTCGAACCAGAGACATTGAACTGGCCAGACCGTTCAAGGACTTGGTTCTTCGGGGTTGGCGGAACCTTGGACCCTGTAACAGGGAAGTGCGTTTGGACGAGCAAGCAATTGTGAATACCCATCACGAAGCTTCAGGACTATATCGCCGCAGCGCGGGAAGGGACGTTCGTTCCAGATAGAGAGAAGGACGACCTCACAATGGCCCTCGGGAATCCTGAGCACCCTGGACGGACTCGAGGCACGCCAGGCTCCATTCCGTGGAAGGCTGGGTTTCCGGACGCAGGCGGTTACAAATGCCAAGAGAGGAGGAGGAAAGTGGAGCAGAGCGAACTACAGGAGCTGCACGTGAGGGTACGGAAGCTACAGGAACGAGTAGCGGCTCGAAGCAAGCGACCTGCCGAAGCTACCCCGCCATCTCAGCGGAGAAGCAACGTGGCTTCCACCGAGCTGCTTCAGCTGGAGCCTGTCTTCACGGCTCCTGCTAGCTACCCCGTGCATGCTATCACAGAGTCTCAACATTGCCACCTTATGACGCAATGGCAGAACTACAAAGTCTAGGCGGCTGTCGGCTCTGTTCGACCTCCTGAACCCGGCGCAACTTTTCGCTACCGTCCAATTCCAGAAGGATATGATAGGGTGATGGTAGACGAAATAACGGAGGGATTTGAGGAGCTCATGCTTGACCACCCTACCGGTGAAGGGGAGATTCGGCTGGGTTCTGCTTTGAAGACTCCATGCCTATGGCAGAAGGAGCTCATCAACCTTCCGAACTGGACGCCTCCACCTCCTCCTCCTCCTCCTCCGGCAAGTCAGGGCACTCCTCCTTCTCCTCTGCCTTCTCCTCCGACGAGTGATCAGGGCACTCCACCACCTCCTCCGCCTGCTCCTACGGCGAGTGATCAGGGCACTCCGCCTCCTTCTCTGCCTACGCCGGCGCGCCCGACCAGCCAGCCTCCTCCTTCTCCGGCTCGTCAGCAAGGGCGGAAGAGACCCGCCGCTACTCTGGCTGCTCCTATGCATCGTAGTCCTTCTCCACCGCCTCGTAAGCAACAAAAGAAGACAGCTGCAGCCGCTCGGCCTGCTCCGGCGTCTAGCAGTACAACCAGAGGCGGGAGGCATTACAGATTCGGTCCATCTCTCAGGACTCCAGAGAAGTTACCATACTAGATGACCGAACAAGAAAACACAGACATCTGTCAAGCCTAAGTGAAAGACTACTTGGAAACGCAAAAAGCTAAGAAACATCCACCTCCAGAGGAGAAGATAGACCCGGTGAAAGTGAACCGCACTTTGGATGCCTTGCAGCGACCACTGAGGGAGTCCTGGATTAAGGGGTCCTCGGACAGCCGGACTACTAACATGGGCCGGACTGTTGGGCTATGAAGATACAAGACCGGAGACTTCTTGCTGTGTCCGTATGGGACTCTCTTTTGCGTGGAAGGCAAGCTTGGCAATTCAGATATGTAGATTCCTTTCTCTGTAACCGACTTTGTGTAAACCCTAGCCCCCTCCGGTGTCTATATAAACTGGAGGGTTTAGTCCATAGGGATAACAACAATCATAATTATAGGCTAGCCTCTAGTGTTTAGCCATTATGATCTCGTGGTAGATCAACTCTTGTAATACTCATATTCATCAAGATCAATCAAGCAGGAAGTAGGGTATTACCTCCATAGAGAGCGCCCAAACCTAGGTAAACATTGTGTCCTCCGCCTCATGTTACCATTAGCCTTAGACGCACAGTTCGGGACCCCCTACCCGAGATCCGCCGGTTTTGACACTGACATTGGTGCTTTCATTGAGAGTTCCACTACATCGTCACCACAAGGCTTGATGGCTCCATCAATCATCTACAACAATGCAGTCAAGGGGGAGATCTTCCTCCCAGGGCAGATCTTCGTATTCGGCGGCTTTGCACTTCGGGCCAACTCGCTTGGCCATCTAGAGAAGATCGATAGCTATGCCCCTGGTCATCGGGTCAGATTTGGAAGCCTGAATTACGTGGCCGATATCTGCGGAGACTTGATCTTCGACAGATTTGAACCCATGACGGCCGTCCCCTACCACCACGATGAACATGACCTAAATCTGTCATTAGATTGCGCTTAGGAGATAGCGCCCGTAACTACTCTGGCCCTAGATCTGGAGCAGACCGCGCCATCCAAGGACAGGAAGCTAAACCCCACCACGAAGGCCGCAGATTCATCGGCGGTTGAGCCACACACAGACCCAACATCAAGCTGGGCTTGTGTCACCGGGACCTCGAGTCGTCTCCGGCCATAGATTCCGGACCGCGTACATCCGCATCCATCGAACCTAATTGGGCGCCGATCTTGGAGTTCAGCTCCGCGGACATCTTCCAGCACTCACCTCTAGGCGATGTGTTAAAATCCCTCTCCTTGTTAGGGGACTCTCGGCCGAACTATGTCCTGCTCGAATGGGAAGCGGACGATGAAGAATTTCGTTTCCCACCCACCACCCACTTTATCGCCACTGTCGATGACTTAACCGACGTGCTTGATTACGGCTCTGAAGACATCAACGGTATGGACGACGATGCTGGAGAGGAGCAGGAACCACCACCTATAGGGCGCTGGACAACCACCTCCTCATGCAACATATACATGGTGGATACACCTAAAGAGAACAATGGTGACAATGAAAATCCAATCGAGGATAAAACTCATGAGATACAGCCAAAGCACCGGTGTCAGCGGCGCCGCTCTAAACCATGTCGTGGGAAAAACAGCAATACCGGCACAGGAGAAAATAACACTCCGGACGATGCCGAACACAACGAAGACCCCGTTGAACCAACCTCTGAACAGGACGAACGGGAAGAATTTATCGTGCCTGAGGAACCTTTTGAGCAGGAGCTTTTTAAGCGCCGGCTAATAGCCACTGCAAGGAGCCTGAAGAAAAAGTAGTAGCAGCTTCAAGCTGATCAAGATCTGCTAAACAATAGGTGGACTGATGTCCTGACAGCCAAGGAATATGGCCTCGAGCACCCAACCAAAATTTACCCGAAGCGCAAACTATTGCCACAATTCGATGACGAGGCGCTGGATCCTGTCGCATCAGCCGATAATGCTACTGACCGACTACCACGCGGCTGAGACAAAGCGGCCACTCAAGCCGAACACCAGCCCGCACCTCCTTGCCATAAAAATAGAAATACAACAGCTCAGGAATATACATATGACATGCGGCATGACTTGGAAAATAGAGCAGACCATACCAGGTCGATCTACGGATCGCGGGGGCGTACCCCGATGCGCGATGACGACCACCAGGCCAGACGTGAAAAATATAACCACGTCCGGGCCAAAAACCACAGACGAAGTCCATCCGAGCTATGTCACGACTTGGCTCGGTATAGAGGTGCCACACCCCCCCCCCCTTTGCTTCACTAATGAAGTAATGGAACATGAATTCCCGAAAGGGTTTAAACCTGTAAACATCAAATCATATGATGGGACAACTGACCCTGAAATACGGATTGAGGACTTTCTTCTCCATATTTATATGGCCCGCGGTGATTATCTTCACACTACAAAAAAAGACACATCCGTGACATTTAGGGCCGAATGAATTTTTTTTCTGTCATACATATGACACTTCTATGACGATAATTGTGATAAAACCCGGTATCATCATAGATGTGGTGGGCTCCTACTTCTATGACAAAAAATGGGCTTTTCGTCCTGGGCGGGCCGGAGACGCAGCTGCATGACATTCTTTGGGTCGTCCATGACAGAAAAAACCGTGGTAGAAGCGAGGGCGAGGAAAATTTCGGGGAGTTCTCCGTTACGGTGGGAGGTCAGGTGCCGAGCGATGCGCGTATCTCTCATACACGTACGCGCGTGTGTGTGAGGCGTTGGCTCTAACTGAACCCGAGCGAGGCGTTGGGCTCTAACTGAACCCGAGCGATTGCACTGCAGGCTACGCGTTACTGAACCCGAGCGATCGATCGATGGCTGTTAACTGAACCTGATCGAGCGATTCCTTCGCTACTGCTGCTAACTGAAGTCGATCGATTGGATGAACAGTGAGCGTTGTGTGTGTGTGT
>NC_041393.1:545222528-545223023 GCF_002162155.2 Triticum dicoccoides | reverse complement strand
TTGCCTCTGGATGAACAGGACCCAGTGGTGTGGAGGGCTGGATGAACAGTAGACGATGGAGGGGTGCCCGTGGAGGGGTGGTTGAATAGGACCCCGTGGTGTGGAGGGCTGGATGAACAGTAGACGGTGGAGGGCTGGATGAACAGTAGACGGTGGAGGGGTGGTTGAACAGTAGCCGATGGAGTAGCGCGTGGTGAAGGCTGGATGAACAGGAGCCCGTGGAGGCTGGAGGAGGTCGACGGTGGAGATGAACAGTATCCCGTGGAGTCCCGTTTTGTGGTACGCCACACCCCTCCCGATGAACAGGACCCCTAATTCGACCGTAGCGCTCCAACACAAGTCCGTTTCGTCCGTTTTGCGGTACGCCACACCCCTCCCGATCAACAGGACCCCCGTTTCGACCGTAGGAGGTCCGTTTCATCCGTTTTGCGGTACGCCAGACCCCTCCCGATCAACAGGACCACCGTTTCGACCATAGGAGGTCCGTTTCGTCCG
>NC_041393.1:545221809-545222518 GCF_002162155.2 Triticum dicoccoides | reverse complement strand
GGGAAATGTCTCCTAGTGTTACCGCTGAGCCATGGTAGCTTGCTACTGCTCTGGAACACTTAGGCTGGCCGGCATGTGTCCTTCTTCGTTCCTGTGTCTGTCCCTTCGGGGAAATGTCACGCTTTGAGTACCGGAGTCCTGTTAGCCCACTACAGCCCGGTTTACCGGAGTCCTGCTAGCCCAGTGCTACAGCCCGGACCCACTTGCTGATGACCGACACGTTCGAAGCTGGGTCATGGATGCCTGTCCCTGTAAGTCTGTGCCACTTTGGGTTTACGACTAGTCATGTCAGCCCGGGCTCCTTATCATATGGATGCTAGCGACACTATCATATACGTGAGCCAAAAGGCGCAAACGGTCCCGGGCAAAGGTAAGGCGACACCCGTGGGGATACCGTGCGTGAGGCCGCAAAGTGATATGAGGTGTTACCGGCTAGATCGATGTGACATCGAGTCGGGGTCCTGACATCCGTTTTGCGGTACGCCACACCCCTCGCGATCAACAGGACCCCCGTTTCGACCGTAGGAGGTCCGTTTCGTCCGTTTTGCGGTACGCCACACCCCTCCCGATCAACAGGACCCCCGTTTCGACCGTAGGAGGTCTGTTTCCTCCGTTTTGTGGTACGCCACACCCCTCCCGATCAACAGGACCCCCGTTTCGACCGTAGGAGGTTCGTTTCCTCCGTTATGCGGTATGCCACACCCCTCTC
>NC_041393.1:545068463-545221742 GCF_002162155.2 Triticum dicoccoides | reverse complement strand
AGGTCTGTTTCCTCCGTTTTGTGGTACGCCACACCCCTCCCGATCAACAGGACCCCCGTTTCGACCTTAGGAGGTCTGTTTCCTCCGTTTTGCGGTACGCCACACCCCTCCCGATCAACAGGACCCACGTTTCGACCGTAGGAGGTCCGTTTCCTCCGTTTTGTGGTACGCCAAATCCCTCCCGATGAACAAGATCCCGTTTTCGAACGTGGCCAGTGGAACACAAGGCCGTTTCCTCCGTTCCGCGGTACGCCAGGCCTCGTTTCCATCGTCTGTTCCGTCCAAGCCCTCCCGATGAACACGACCACGCATTCCGTTGCCTCCCGATTAACATGACGCATTCCGTTGCCACCCCATGAACACGACGATGACGATGTTTCTCCGTTCCGACCCAGCCAATGTACACGAGCCCTGGCCGTACGTATATATGCGCGAGTAGGCATTCGAGACCCCGCCTGTATCTACACATACGTGGCCGTATTTTCTTTCTTGCACCCTGGCCGCTATATGTATGTGTACATGCTACGTGCGCGCCTCTACTACGACACGTGCGCGCCTCTACTATGACACATGCGTGCCTCTACATCCACCAGTATGTACGTACACGTTCGCGACCAGAATGGCAACGCTACGTATGCTTCGACCAGGTGGGTCCCGACTGTCAGGCAATTCCTTGCGTGCGAAGATGTAGCTGGTGGGTCCCAGCAGTCAGGGGGGCGAATCGTTTTTTTTGCCCAGACGCACTTCCTTGCGTGCAAAGGTGTAGCTGGTGGGGCCCACCAGTCAGCTGGCGAATCGTTTTGTTGTTTTGTTTTTGCCCGGACGCACTTCCTTGCTTGCGAAGGTGTAGCTGGTAGCTCCCAGCAGTCAGGGGGGAAACTTTTTTTTTGCGAAATATGGTGGCCCGTCCGGTGGGTCCCCGCTGTCAGGTGGAGGAATAATTATTTTGCACGTAATAAGGAGGCACTCCTTGCGGCCGCCATGGACCCAGCTATCAGCTTCCGCTGTCAGGTGGAGGAATAATTATTTTGCGCGTAATAAGGAGGCACTCCTTGCGGCCACCGTGGAACCAGCTGTCAGCCTCCCCACGTACAGTACTCTTCCGATGGAAGTCGGTCATTGACCACATTGACCACGCCGCGCCGAGAGCACCAGGGCGGTGGACGACGGCGAGGCCTAGGAAGGGGACGACGCGGAGCTGGGGAAGACGCGGTAGTGGATGCCCACGCGGAGAGGAGTACGACTGTACGAGGGTTTACTGGTTCGTCTGCCATCGCCGGAGAATAACAGCTGGTGTGGGTCAGTAGAGGGATGGCTAGGCCAGCTATGGGAGTACGGTGGGGGCGGTGAGGCCTGCGCAGCAGCACAACCGGCCGTGGGGAGGAGGGAGCAGGCAGTCCCGCCGGGGCTTATTTGAGCGGCTGGAGCAGGAAGAGCAGAGATTGAAGAAGCACGACGGCCGTTGGATGGACATCCAACAGTCACTGCTTGTGCGTCAACCTTCTTTTTAGGAAAGCCTCAAATCTGTGGAAAACGGCATACAGCCAATCTGCCATTATTTCTAATAATTTATAGCCCATTTGCTAATTCTTAAGGTTTTATTTGGAGCCCATATTCTTTTTGTTAGCATTACAACCCATATTGTGGCCACGGTTAAAAAATTATACGAAATTTTGCATATTTCGGTGCGGTCCGAACTGTTTTTAATCACGAAATTTCGACTCACATTCAAACTGATTTTAAAAATAAATGTATATCAATATAAAATCCAACAAATTCTCCATGCATAAAAATTAATGTAATTTAAAATCTCCAAATGAAAAAAAAGGATATTTGAAACATATTGCCGGTTTGATGTGTTTTAAAAATGTACAACCCATTTCTCATTACTGATGGGCCATTTTCTTGGCCAGCCGAATGAAACTCTCCTTGTCTTGAAAGATTTGCAGCCCAACAGGCCTAATAAAGCGACTTACTTGGCAAATCACAAAAAAACTGGGTTGTGGCCGTGGACCCAACTGTCAGCCTCTCCACGTACAGTACTATTCCGATGGAATGTCGTTGACCACATTGACCACGCCGCGCCGAGAGCACCAAGGCGGTGGACGACGGCGAGGCCTAGGAAGGGGATGACACGGAGCCGGGGAAGACGCGACAGTGGATGCCCACACGGAGAGGAGTACGACTGTACGAGGGTTTACTAGTTTGTCTGCCGTCGCCGGAGAATAACAGCAGGTGTGGGTCAGTAGAGGGATGGCTAGGCCAGCGATGGGAGTACTGTGGGGCGGTGAGGCCTGCGCGGCAGCACAGCCGGCCGTGGGGAGGAGGGAGCAGGTAGTCCCGCCGGCGCTTGTTTGAGCGGCTGGAGCATGAAGAGCAAAGATTGAAGAAGCACGACAGCCGTTAGATGGACATCCAACAGTCACTGCTCTCGTGTGTTGACTAAGTTGACAGGGCGTTGCGTGTGCGTCAACCTTTTTTTTATGAAAGCATACGCGTCAACCTGTAGTAGGCGCACAAGTCAGCCTCAAATCTGTGGAAAACAGCAGACAACCCGTCTGCCATTATTTCTAATAATGTACAACCCATTTGCTAATTCTTAAGAATTTTTTTGAACCCATCTTCTTTTTGTTAGCATTACACCCCATATTGTGGCCACGGTTAAAAAGTATACAAAATTTTGCATATTTTGGTGCGGTCAACTGTTTTTAATCCAGAAATATCGATTCACATTCAAACTATTTTGAAAAATAATTTATATAAATATAAAATCCAAAAAATTGTCCATGCATAAAAATCAATGGAATTTAAAATCTTGTAATGAAAAAAATTGAAACTAATTCTCGGTTTGATGTGTTTTAAAAATGTACAGCCCATTTCTGGGCAAACCGAATGAAACTCTCCTCGTCTTGAAATATTTGCAGCCCAGCAGGGCCGATAAAGCAAGTAGGGCTTGTTTGGGTATTTCTTTAAAAACATAACTAGGCTAGCCATTTTCAGCAAGAAAAAAACAAAACTGGGCTCATGATGTGGTAAACATAAATAAAACCCTGGCTAGACGGGCCACGGCCCCCGCACAGCCCCGTTGTTACCCTGATCCGTCGCTAAAACTAGTATAAATAACAACTACTTGTTCCTCAAAAAAAAACTACGCGACTTGCTGGGTCCCTGGTGTCAGCCGCTCGTAGTGTAATTCTCTTGTTTATTCACTACATTGACAATGGTGTGAGCCCCAGATGTCCAACCATTAGGAGGAACCATATTTTTGGGCATGTAATACGGAGGCACTTGCTTGCGTACTGCCATGACGCTGGTGGGTCCCTGCTTTCATCCTCTCCACCTACAGTCATCTCCTTGTTCCTCTCCGTTGTTGACGACGTAGACAACGCAAGAGGGCGGCGCACCGCGCACGACTAGCGAACAAAGGCTGCAAGACGGAGGACAACGGCGAGGCCTCGGACGAAACGAACAGGAGCCATGGTAGATGCGCCGGTCCAGTCGCAGGAGGAGGGGAGCGTCGGTGTCAAAACCGGCGGATCTCGGGTAGGGGTCCCAATCTGTGCGTCTTAGGCTGATGGTAACAGGAAGCAAGGGACACAATGTTTACCCAGGTTCGGGCCCTCTCGATGGAGGTAAAACCCTGCTTCCTGCTTGATTAATATTGAAGATATGAGTAGTACAAGAGTATATCTACCACGAGATCGTAGAGGCTAAACCCTAAGAGCTAGCCTATGATGGTATGATTGTAATTGTGATCGGCCTTCTAAGGACCATCCTCTCCGGTTTATATAGACACCGAAGAGAGCTAGGGTTTACATGGAGTCAGTTACAAGGAAGGAAATATAATATCCGGATTGCCAAGCTTGTCTTCCACGCAAAGGAGAGTCCCATCCAGACACGGGCCGAAGTCTTGAGTCTTGTATCTTCACGCTTCAATAGTCCGGACGATGTATATAGTCCGGCTGTCCGGATACCCCCTTATCCAGGACTACCTCAGAGCCCCTGAACCAGGCTTCAATGACGATGAGTCCGGCGCGCAGTCTTGTCTTTGACATTGCAAGGCGGGTTCCTCCTTCCGAATACTCCAAGATTATTGTCGAACATGTAGACCGTGTCCGGATCTGCAAAATGATCTTCACACACCATTGTAGGGAACATAGCACGAATCCATTCTCCTGTCAATCTTCGTATGTCATGCTCTTGCATCATGGCCTGGTCCAACACGAACCAGCGTTTCCTGCCCCACCACGACTCGTGTTGCGAGGCGGTTTTATTGGCACGTCCTACCAAAGTAGTGATCGTGTTCCTCTTATTACGGAGTCTTTCATCAATATGGGTGTGTTTGACCCAACGGCGACCATTGGTATGACTCTGCGTATTTTAGATAAGTCCCAAGCGGTCACGTTGAGGACTCTTGATATTCATCCTCTTTATAAAGGGGTTAAGGCCTAAGCCTCTTTTCCACCTCTCCTGCTCCTTCTCGCACCTCGAGCTCCAGCACTCCAAACCTAAGCTCCAACACCCCAGATCCTCCAGTATGTCCGGATTCGACGCAAAAGGCCGGTGGGTGGCCTCCTCGATCCAAGAGGAGGATATCACTAATCTTAGGCAGGTCGGATACCTGACCGCTGATATTCAGCACAAGCTTCCTCCTCCAGGGTAGGTTATCCCCATGTTGGAGCCTAATCAGAGCGTCGTGTTTGTCCCTCACTTCCTCCGAGGCCTGGGCCTCACCCTCGACCCCTTTGTGAGGGGGCTCATGTTCTACTATGGCTTTGATTTCCATGATCTGGCTCCAGACGCCGTCCTCCATATCTCGTCGTTTATTATCGTGTGCGAGGCCTTTCTCCACGTCAACCCACACTTTGGCTTATGGCTCAAGACCTTCAAAGTGAAGCCGAAGATGATTGAGGGGCGACATGCCGAGTGCGGAGGTGCCATAATAAGCAAGAACGCCGATGCCCCATGGCCAGAGGGCTCTTTTCTGGAAGTATCCGACGTATGGCAAAGGAGGTGGTTTTACGTTACAGCTCCCAGAGGCACAAAGTGGGTAGCCGCCCCCGAGTTCCGCTCGGGTCCTCCGTCACAGTTAGTGTCTTGGACCGACATAGAACGGAATTATGGGGCCTGCAGGTGATGTACCAGAACTGCAAAATGGCATCCGGGAGCTTATTGAGAGGGACATAAATCTTGTCAGCATAATGCAAGTGATGCTAATCCGACGGATGTTGCCGTGCAAACGTCGGCCTCTCCGGATGTGGGAATTTAATCCGGAGGGTCCGTGGACTATTAAGCACTTCTTCGACCTGAAGCTTGAAGGAATGTGTAAATTATTCTTCGGACCACAAGTAAAGTGTCCGGACGCCACCGAGGATGCTTGCCTAAGCTGCAATCGCCTAGATGCCCAAGTAAGTAACCTTAAAGTCGGACACTTCATTTATATTTATCATAACTATTATTCTGAAAATTCCTCTGTGGCCAGGAATGGCTCAACAAGGCGGAGAGAATCAGGTGTCCGGCGCCACTTCCTGAAGGCTCGCCTGGTCCAACCATTGCAAAGATGCTTGGCCGGACGCTCAGCAAAATCCCCTCAGGGAAACGCGAAGGAAAGGGCAGTGAAGCCGCACTACGCATCCAGACCGGAGGAATCGCTACCTCTACTATGGAGGATAGCCGGGAAGGGGAGGTTAAAGCCTCCTCCCCACGCGGGAAGAAGAGGGCAGCCTCCAAAGACTTGGAGGCGGAGACGCCCAAGCAAGGGAAGAAGGTATCACCCGGGGCTCTGCCGTGACGGGCACCCTCACCGCGCCGTGCCCACCAACGGGCCAGCCCTCCACCGAGCCATAAGTTATTCATTAATTCGAAGGTGTGGTGTTACTCCGAGATCCGTAACCGGGACTTCGTCTTTTGCAGTCCGGCGAGCAGCTCTTCTCAAGAGAGTTCGTCTTCGGGGGACCTTCGTCCGGAGATGATGGAGAGTGAGACTCCACCCACCTCTCTGCCTCGTGAAGCGGGCAACACGGAGGTGTCTTCATGGAGGAGTCCGGATCTACCAAAGCCGGAAGCGAACACGTCGGTCACCCTAAGCCCGGAGCATTTGGCTCCCATGGGGGGCGATGAGAAGGGTCCGGCATAGTTCGATGTCCGGCCGGACATACTGACAAGCTTTCTGGAGCGAGCCACGCTCTTGGAGGAGCACCGCTCTTTAATGAGCACGGTACTCACGAAGAATTCATCCGCTACCAGCGGTTTGAATGAGGCGTTTACAAGCCTTCTCAAAGGCTTTGAGGTACGTAGTGAAAAATGCACTATTTTTTTGGTCATGAAGCACGCGCTAGGTGTGCTCCCTATGGATAGTAGCCCCTGAGACTCTGGTTGCTCGCCATAGGCGGCAAACGGGGGATCATATAGTAACTGCTACGCTGTATATGTGCGCAGGTATGCAAGGATCCGACAGCCGACCAGTCTGTTGAAGTTGCCGAACTGAGAAGGCAGATCGAATCTATTGATGCCGATATCACGCTGGTGAACAAACGGCTGGAAGAAGCCCAGGGTATGTACTCTACTTCCCTTATTATATTGTATAGGAAAATGTGAGAATGGCATAATGTTAATGCCCTGTGTATGCACTGCAGATGGTGCTGCTGCCATGGAGGCCCTAAGGGCCGAGCTTGCTCAGGCCAAGGAACAAGCTCGAGCAAGCAATGCGGCTGCCCTAAAGGCAGCCGAAGAGTTGAGAGCAAATAGGCTGCTCATTGCCGAAGCGAGGAAAAGATAGCCGAAATGGCTAAAGAGTTGAAAAAATGCCGCCGACCGGTATGTGCTCCTTGAAAAGGAGAATAAGGCTAGTTCGGACGAGCTGGATAAGGCACTTAATGCCGCCAAGGAGATGCGCACCGAGATTCGGGGTATGCGGGAGGAGCTCCAACAGGCCGACAAAATCGTGGCCGGGGGCTCCTACCTACTGCGGACGAAGTTTTTGGATCCAAAGTATGCTCCCCTAGCTGGGCGTTGGAGTCCTGCAGATGCATATGCGGACTTGACGAATAGTACAGCTGACGCTGCCAAGTTCTTTGAGGGTCAAGGTGATAAGGAAGTGGAGAAGATTTTTTGGTCGCAATTTAATGCTCCCAATCGCCCGCTGCCGTTGAATGAGAAGGTGGCTGCTGTGTCAGAGCTTCATAGGCTGTCCGGGCTTGCAATGCGGTCTATAATAGACCATCTTTGGTCGAAGGGGCCCAAGCCGGATAGTTATTTTGGTTTGGTGCAACAATTCCTTGTGGTCGTGACCCGGATCGACGCCATGAGGAGGTCGGCATGCATAGAAGGTGCGCGGATGGCTCTTGCCCGCGTAAAATCTTATTGGACGGTTATGGAGGCCACCATTATAGCGACCCGGGATCCGGCGGGAGGCCAATATCTGGCCAAGCACTACTTGGCGCAGGTCACAGAAGGTGCTCGCCTAATAGAGGCGCAGTGCTCGAAGAATATTTTGTTCGAGAGATAAGTCGAATCATTGTAAAAACAATGTTCATTTTGATTATGAGGCTATATTTATATTTTTTGCCTGAAAATATGATTGTGTCCCCTGTACGGCCATTCTTATATGTATAAGTAGTCCGAAAGATAGCAGTCGTTGGCTTCAGCCCCCATGCAGACCATGCAGGGGTGTTCGCGAAGAATATGCTTAATCACACTTGATCCAACGTCTTGCTCCATTAAGGAGGTGATCGCACGTCGAACTAGGCAACCGGACTATATAGCTGTAACACTTTCGCTTAGCCATGGGAGTATAATGGTGGGGCTACTATGTAGCCCCTGGTACCTTCGCGTGCATCCGAATACAGGCGCGTGTGTACATGGCCGGAAAACAGCCCTTCGTTAATGCAGAGGAATCCTAGAGATTTCTGTGAGTCTTCGAGTGGTTGAATGGTCTCTCGCTATATCATGACGGTCAGTTTCAGCTTTCTCTACTGAGGCGCTCATCCGGAATTACCCGGGCACAATCGCATTAGTTCTCCTTTGGCCTGCCTTAGCCGATAATAACGGAACATAAGGCGGCAAACCCAGGAGCCGGGCAAACCCAACATTTGACCAAAGACATGATTCAGAGCTGATGCATATAAGGCCAAACTCATGACGCCGAACACTCCCGAAGGTGTTCGGACTTTATAACAGAAGATGGGCTCAAGAATGCCCATTCAATATGAACGATGTGTTTCCAGGTACGTGCAGTAACCTGTCGTGGCGAAATGCCAATAACGACAGTATCGTCTGTGGGTATGGAACCCATGGGATGGTTTGAGCAACAAGAGGCAATAGAAAAGGTTTACACATGGGCTTAATCTAAAAAGAAACCTATTGAACGGGGCCCTACTACACGTCTGCGCCTTTGTCTCGGTTGTGCCGTATCCTGGAAGGGTATCACGCGGGTGTTGCCTATGGGAAAAAAAAGGAAAACCCATAGGAGGGTACAATGTAAGTATGCGATTGATAGTAAAAGTGTAAGATGATGTCCTGCAAATAAGGTTGAGCCAAGTGTGGGGCTGTATTAAATATTTATAGCCCCTGGTTTCCGCTGTGGGATTACATATATGGTGTCCGGTTGAATTTTATCTGGGCTACCGGACTCGTCTAACCGTGTCTGTGGTTTTAATGACTAGTCATGTTTATGATATTAGAGGCCGCTTATAGTCCGGCCACCAGGGCCGTCGCGTGTTCCTCTGCACGTGAAGAGCGCTCTGTGATTCCGCTAACGGTGATGACGCCACGTGGACCGGGCATCTTGAGTGTAAGGTAGCCATAATGCAGCAATGCGTTGAAGCGGGCGAAGGCCGTTCTTCCAAGCAATGCGTGATAGCTGCTTTGGAAGGGGGCGATGGTGAAGAGTAGTTCTTCGCTTCTGGAGTTGCCTGGGGAGCCGAATGTTACTTCCAACATGACGGAGCCCCTGCCATAGGCTTCAATGCCTGGTATCAGCCCTTCAAAGGTGGTGTTGCTTTGGCCAATTCTGGATGGTTGTATCCCCATTCTGCAGGCAGTGTCCTCGTATATTAAATTGAGACTACTGCCGCCGTCCATGAGGACACGGGTGAGACGGTGTTCGTCGATTATTCGGTCAAGTGCCAAGGCTTGTGATCCTCCGCACCGAATACTAGTTCGACTGTCCATGTGATCAAAAGTAATCGGACGAGACATCCAGTAGTCAAATGTGGGTACGATGGACTCTACATCATGCGCGTCTTCGAGCGCGCGTTCTTGCCTTCTCGTGAATGTGTGAGTCGCGTGGATCATGTTTATTGTTTTAACTTCTGGCGGGAATTTTTTCTGTCCCGCAGTGTTCGGCTGGCGAGGTTCGTCCTCGTCTTCACTTGGTGTTTCCCTTCCTTTGTGTTCGGCATTTAGTTTGCCGGCCTGCTTGAAGACCCAGCACTCTCTATGGGCGTGGTTCGCAGGTTTCTCCGGGGTACCATGAATTTGGCATAGTCTGTCCAGGACTCTGTTCAGACCGGACAGTCCCTCTTTACTGCCTTTAAATGACTTCTTTTGCTGAGAGCCCCTGAATCCGGCATTAACCGTTGTGTTATCCGGTCTCCCTTCTTTGCTTTGTCGTTTGTGTTTATTACGCCGTGGCTTCCCGTTGCCATCCCTTATTTCGGATGTGCTAGGATCGCTGGTGCCTTTATGGGCTAGCCAGCTATCTTCACCCGCGCAAAAGCAGGTCATAGGGCTTGTTAAGGCTGCCATTGTCCTTGGCTTTTCTTGGCCAAGGTGTCTGGCGAGCCATTCATCGCGGATGCTGCGTTTGAATGCCGCTAAGGCTTCGGCATCCGGACAATCGACAATTTGATTCTTCTTAGTGAGGGATCTGTTCCAAAGCTTGCGGGCGGACTCTCCGGGCTGTTGGATTATGTGACTTAGATCGTCTGCATCTGGAGGCCGGACATAAGTCCCTTGAAAATTGGCCCTGAAAGCGTCTTCTAGTTCCTCCCAACTCCCAATTGAGTTTTCGGGGAGGCTTTTCAACCAGTGTCGAGCTGGTCCCTTCAGCTTGAGGGGAAGGTATTTGATGGCGTGGAGATCATCCCCACGAGCCATGTGAATATGCAGGATAAAATCCTCGATCCAGACCCCTGGGTCTGTCGTTCCGTCATATGCCTCTATGTTCACAGGTTTGAAACCTTGTGGGAATTCATGGTCCAGTACTTCTTCGTTGAAGCACAGGGGGTGAGCGGCCCCTCTATATCTGGACGCGCCGTGGCATGTAATCGGCTGTTGTTGTGTCCGGAGTTTATTCCGAACTGGTATTTGGCTTGTATTAGCGTTTGGGTGACCATAGTTCCTCGCCGGGGTGTGTCCTTGAGATCCATAGATGGACCTGGCTGCACCGACCTTCTTATCCAGCTTCTCACATAGATCGTGCACGGTGTCAGTAGCCGCTCTGTTGTGGTTGTGACGCGGTACGTCTGGTCTCCTGGTTGTATTACTCTTCGGTGGAGCGGCCTCGTCGTCTAATTCTGGCAGTAGCTTGCGCTTTGGATAGCTTTTGGTATGGCGATCATAGACATATCTTTCTTCAATGTCTAGCACTTTATTCCATCTGCGACTAAGCTTTTCCATTGCGGCCTTAAGCCGTTGTTTCTGCTTCTTTAGACTTCTTGCTGTGGCCAAAAGCTTTCGGTGGAGGTTATCTCGTTCCACTCGTTCGTCCGGGATGATGAATGCATTGTCGTCAGGACTGTGTTCCTGTTCTGGGGCGGTTTCATGAGCTCGTCCCTCCGGATCATTGTGATCGGATATTTGCTCCGAACTAGGTTTGGCGTGACCTGGCTTGTCCTGCTCCATCGCTGGGTCCGTGTGGTCATTACTGCCTTCTGGTATGTCAGCCCTTCTTGCGCTCTTGTCGCTATTTTTACTGTTGCTGGACTTTGAGCGGCATCTGCGCCGCCGTTTTGGCTTTTGTCCGGGTGTTTTATCTTCCGGATTATCGCTGTCGTCCTTCTTGGGCGTATCCACCATGTATATATCATGTGACAAGGTAGTAGTCTCGCACCCTAAAGATTCTTGAGCTTCTCTTGCATCGGCGTCCATACCGTCGATGTCTTCGGAGTCGAGGTCAAGGATGTTGGTCAAATCATCGATCGTGGTGATGAAGTGGGTGGTGGGTGGGCAGCGAATTCCTTCGTCACCTACTTCCCACTAAGGGCGAACATAGTTCGGCCCAGAGCCTCTTTACAAAGAGAGAGACTTTAATGAGTTCAACATGTCGCCAAAGGGCGAGTGCTGGAAAATGTCCGGAGCGGTAAACTCCATTACCGGAGCCCAGCCTGGCTCGACTGGCTCGAGGGTGTGCGAACCGGAACCAATAGCCGGATACGAGTCCGGGGGGCCGGGATTACAGGCCTCCACAGAGGTGAGACCTGTGTTCGGCTCCACCGCTGGTGAGCGTGCGGCCTGCGGAGCGGGGTCTACCCCTCCGTCCTTGGGCAACGCAACCTGTTCCGGATTTAGATCCGGGGCTATTGCAGGGATGATGTTCCGAGCAATGTCCGACAACAGGTCTAGGCCATGCCCGTCGTGACTGTCCGGCGCTCCTGGAGCAGGGCCGAATCCTTCGAAGATCAAGTCTCCGTGAATATCCGCCGTGTAGTTCAGGATTCCGAACCTGATCTGGTGGCGAGGGGCGTAGCTGTCGATCTGCTCCAGATGGCCAAGCGAATTGGCCCGTAGTGCGAAGCCGCCGAACACAAAGATCTGTCCGAGGAGAAAAGTCTCCCCCCGGACCTTGTTGTTGACGATTGAGGACGCCATCAAGCCTCGAAGCGACGACACAGAGGAACACTCAATGAAAGCACCAATGTCGGTGTCAAAACCGGCGGATCTCGGGTAGGGGGTCCCGATCTGTGTGTCTTAGGCTGATGGTAACAGGAAGCAAGGGACACAATGTTTACCCTTGTTCGGGCCCTCTCGATGGAGGTAAAACCCTACTTCCTGCTTGATTAATATTGAAGATATGAGTAGTACAAGAGTAGATCTACCACGAGATCGTAGAGGCTAAACCCTAAGAGATTGCCTATGATGGTATGATTGTAATTGTGATCGGCCTTCTAAGGACCATCCTCTCCGGTTTATATAGACACTGGAGAGAGCTAGGGCTTACATGGAGTCGGTTACCAGGAAGGAAATATAATATCCGGATCGCCAAGCTTGTCTTCCACGCAAAGGAGAGTCCCATCCGGACACGGGCCGAAGTCTTGAGTCTTGTATCTTCACGCTTCAATAGTCCGAACGATGTATATAGTCTGGCTCTCCAGATACCCCCTTATCCAAGACTCCCTCAGGGAGTACGAGGGTTTACTGGTTCGGGTGCGGGTGCGTGTTAGGGCTCACGTCGCCAGAGAATAACATGACGTGTGTAGGAATAGAGGGAGGGACTGGCCAACATTGGAGGGTACGTACGGTAGGGCGGTGGAGGCGCAACCAGCCATGGGATGCAGGAGCAGGCAGAGCCGACGGGGTGGTTCGGTTTGGGCGGCTGGAGGAAGAAGACAAGAGATAGAAGATACACGACAGATGTTGGATGTCAATCCAACGGCTGGTAGGCAGAATCGTTTGTTGACTGGCTAGGCTATTTCCTCGCGGGTCCCAAATATCAGAATCCAAATCTGTCACGGTCATGCAGCCTTTCCTATGAAAATTTACAGCCCATCTGATATGCTAGTTCGAAATAAGTTTGTGGGTGCTGGTGGGGGCTAATCACTTGGCTTCTGTAATGCACAGTGAGCTCAAGCAGCCGACGAGAGTGATGTTATGTCCCTTGGTTGGGATTTGTTACAACATTTCACTCTAAATTAAATGAATGGCAAGCCATGCCTTGTTTCAAAGAAAATATGACAGTCACAGCCGAGTTGAAAAGGGCAGGAACATCTAACTCCAGCTTACAAACTGTACAAAAGCACGAAGGTTAATTGTTCATCACGTTTACAAAAAAACCCATGTTGAAAAGAGCAACAACATCTAACTCTAGCACTGTTTTCGACAGTCATAGTCAAATGGATCGGTCAGGTCCATAGAATGAACATCCTGGGTCGTAAAATTCACTGGATTATGACCACAATATGTTGTAAATAGAAGCCCGACACGTTCAGATGCTCTTTTGCCCACCTGAAACTCCTTTTTTTGCACTTCGACATACCCATCCGTCAAAACCATGCTGCTGATAAACTTAAGCTTGATGGACAATAGTAACCTCGCATTCACCAAGAAGAATGTGACAAATCTAGTGTTTGCACAGTTGGCTACATATCGTTCTAGCGTTATTGTCTTCAATCGAATGTCATGAGAAGTGAGAAAATTCCGATGGTTACGAATCCACCGATTGGTTATAACTTTCTTACTAAATAGACATGGAGATTGAAAACAGTTAAGGTCTAAAAAAGAGTGTCGAAAGAGCAACAGCTGAACGGTTAATTCTAGTACACTATATGCGGGCTTCCAATGTGCGTGTGAAATTATCGCCTTTATATATAACTTCTCCAGACATGGAAAGCATTGTAGCAAGCCAATAATCTTGTTCAGATCAAAACTAATCATTTGGATATATAAGATCTTGACAGAATCCAGCACCATTGATAGGCCATCCATGGAGAAACTCTTCATTGAGCATAGAACATAATATTAGTACAAAATGTGTACTCCAAGATGATATATAACTTATGGGCAGAAATTTAAAATGCAACTTATGGTTACAAGTGTAGATGATAATATAAAGTACCTGAAGAACTGTGGAGCCAAACACCATATTGAAATGAGCACAGAGATCATGTATTACACCCAAGGTCTCCAGTTTAGGTGCAGAGAGGACAGTTATTTGCAATGGTGAATAACTAGAATCAAGGATCAACCTTTGAAGTGAAGGGGCATCTTGGATGATGAGCTGCCTTCCATCAAAACAAATTCCAATACTTACAAGGTTAGGCGACTTTATTTGGAGACAATTGATTCTAACTGTGAAAACAAGCACCAAGCACTCCAGGGCAGGGCAACTGGAGTGGATGATACTGCGCAGTGAGACCTTCGATATACGAACCCGCACAAGTGAAAGTTTCTTGAGAAATGGGAGTCGAAGGTTTAGTACCAGATTGTATGGTAGGTAGCACAGCGCAAAGGTGGCGGTGTGGAGAGAGGAGGAAAACCGCGAGATGGACATCGGTGTTGAGGGCACAAGTTTATGGCGTTCGGTATGTGGTATGTGATTTCCAGGGGAATAGTAGAACTCAAGCAGCTGTAGTTCTGTGAATTCAGGGGATTTCAGCCAGGCGTCCACCGTGCAGGGCATGGTATGCTTGCTCAGGTAGCATGACGGGATGCAGAGGATTTGAATGGAGCCCTGGTGGGAGGAGATGATGGCTCTGGGGATTTCAAAATCATTGAAGAGAGATAGCTGACGACAGTCGAGATTAAGGGGCACAGCGCACCATAGAGGGCGCCACCGAATTGAGAGGACTTGGGTGCAGCAGCAATCCTTGGTGGGGAGAAGCGAGATGATCTCCCCAAGGACGGCGTCCGGGAGATCGGTGATGCGGTCCACCCGAGATCCTACGGGTTCCTGGGATCCGGTGGGGCGGGGTCACCGCTTCTCCCCACGCTGCCGGGTGTGGGATCTACAACATGCGTCGCAGCTGGCGGGAGCCTCATCTTCTTGGCGCTGGGGTCAGCCGACTCCATTTTCCTCGAGGGCGCCGCGTCGCGCTCATGGATTTGAGCAGAGTAACGAATGACGAGCCTAGTTGTAGTGCGAGTGAAGAAGGAGAGCTGAGGTTTTTTCTGTAGTAGTGAGGAAGAAGGGGAGCTGGGGTTTTCTGTAGGAGTGAGGTGAGGAATTTGGGGGTACGAGTGGAGCGAGCTGATGTGAGGTGGGTGGGAGCGAGGAGGAAGAAGAGCACCCTGGTTTTTTGGGGGGCGGTGTGCTGGGTGTGGGTAGCGCCTCTCATTCAGTAAATATAGGGCTGTTTTACTATTTACTAGTGTGGATGGGCTGTTTTGTCTTGGGCCCAGAGAAACAATTACTACTAGTAAAGTGGAGACACTCTACAACTACCCAGAAAAACAATTACTACTAGTACAGTGGAGACACTCTACCACTTCTGGCTCCTTCTAGGTCATTGAAACGTATCCCTCTACTGAATGCTGTTATACTTTTGTTCACCGACATGCGGGCCATGCAGCGCGCGGGCCCAAATGCCATCCACCAAATTAGAAGGCAGTATAAATGCAGAGAGTAACCCCGATTGTAGCGCGGCAGTAACAAGACGTCGTATCACAACCCCCCCCCCCCCCACAGTCTAAGTTTGACGGACGAAGCAACCATCATTTAACTCTTTGCTGAATCCCCTTCTCCCTCGCCGTCTTCAAGAAAGGCAACACTCGCATCTGCCACTGTTCTTCTCTCCCAATGAAGGGAAGGTAAGTGGATCCGTGATGTTGGTATATTTTCGTTCAGAGAAAAAAGAACTTTTGCAAAGCAGTAACCGATCCTCACTCTCTTTTTTGTTTCATTGTCATTGCGATTGTGTTTTCCTTTCAGTGGTCTCCTAGTATTCATCAGTTTCATGATGGACCAAGGAGAACCAGGCAAAGATCTGCCTATATTGGAGCAGACGCGGGAGGCTAATCCCCACGAGACAGAGAGCTCCAAGAAGATGGAGGCAGCCATCGAGCCGACCCCAGATACGCTCACGGCCACTACTGAGATGGTCAACACCCCGTTTGAGGTTACACCCCCGTGGCACTGCAAGAGCAGTTTTCCCCCTTCGAGGATGTGTCCCCCCCCCCACCGAGCTGCCCAAGGTGATTTTCTTCTTTGCCGATCTCGATTGTGGTTTTTCATCTAAGTATGTGGTGATTAATAATGCAAAATTTTATTAGCTTCAATGCCATGCTATACATAGTGGTTTAAATAACTGGTGTTTCTTATACTGAAAAGTAATTCAAAATTTGTTTCTGTCTCAATTAGAACCCTGATGCAGACAAGGATTGTGTGGTTGTACATGTCACTCACTATGAGGCGGATGACCTGAATATACGCACTGGGAAAACAGAGTTCTTAGGCTGTTGGATCCTGGAAGCCATTTGCGGTTATACCAATGAAGAGTTGTATTCCAGCCTCACTATTGTCAGGCGTGTTGTCCAGGGTGTACTGAAGCACAAGAAGTTCAAAGCTACTCCTTTGTTTGTGAGGCATACTGTTCTTGTCAAGCTTACGCCGAAAGATGACATGGCATGCCTCCACAAACAAGTTTATCAGTGGCAAGGCCACAAGGTTGTCTTCATGAAGGTTCACAGGATTGAGCTGCTGCGGGACGTCCTCGATGATTTTCATGGCAAGGTTTGTCTTGTGTCCAGCCCAAATTAGATCGAGGCATGAAATAGTTGCCCCAGCTAGTGTTTAATAGTAGTTTGGATTGTGTCTAATTATCCGAACCTTGCCTGTTATCGACCCCTCTGGGGCTAGTACTCTGTTTGAATCTGTCTATGGGAACTGTTGCTACTTTTGTGTGCCCGTGAATCATGTGAGAACCATCGTAATTGTTGCCGAAATAGATGCATCCTCACTAGTTTTTTCATGAATATGGCATGGTAAGACATAAGTTGTCACGGTTTATCATATGAGCAATGTGTGTTTTGATGAAATAGAGCACTCATTCGAGAACTGTGCGCCGACGTATACATAAGTACTTGTAAACACTGTTGGTGCTATCCCACTTGTAAGCAGTTGTGCAAAACACGGCACATTGGCTCAGCTCGCTTCAGCACTAGGCTATCGACCAACTAACAATCAACAATCTGTTAGCTGACATATAAGCAACTATGTATCTTGTTACAGTGGTTCATGCAGTTAATTGAGGCCATAGTGTAATATATTACAAACGTTCACACGCTAGTCCAGCGCTCATGTGGAACACTCACATTAAACTCGTCTTCATAAAAAACTTGAAAAGCATAAGTTAAGCAATTTTATACATCTCAATGATTCATAGAACATAACAAACATATACTAGTTCACAACAAAAGACAAAGTTGTGAGAAGGTTGACAAATCAGGAAAAAACAAGCAAGGCTTCTCTGAGCAAAGGGCCTCCCGGCAGGCTTAAATTTCCTGGAGTTCACTCTGGTTTTTTCTTGTTGCCACCATCCAGGGTTAGGTTCTCTAATTCCAGAATAACCAATTATAATTGTTGTCTCAGCTGGAATGCTGAACTGAACCATGCAGTGTACTGACCAGTTGAAATGCTTGTGCATTCCACTAAATTTAAGCACCGTTATTTGCAGAAATAAGAAGGCCACAATGCCTCTTGTCCGCGCACCTGTCCAAAAAACCGCCGTTGCAGCCGTGCCAGCTAGTCCTTGGTCCTTGGAAGAACTGGCAGAAAGTGCATTCCGGACTAGGATGTAGTTGTTTTTGCTCATCCCTGCACTGCAATCAGGAAGTAAAACGTACGAATCAGCTTCTTTTAGATTGTGTTGGTCATTCTACCTAATTACTACCAATGTAGGAATACCTTGAAGACTGGAGGTTAGATGACGACAACGAGGGATAGCCATCTCATTTTGCGCAGTTGTACTAAAACTGAGGTGTGTGCTTTTGATTGCGCGGATAGAAACGATACGGAGACAGACATCCCGAAACGATATGGAGACAGACGTCCCTGTTTGCGCAAATACGAAATACGGTTATTTAAACAGTGACAGATATTTGCAGTGGCGTATGATTAACAACATCTATTGTGTTATAATTGGCATTAGATTGACAGTATGAAGAGTCCTTAAGTAAGTAGCATCACATCACATCAACAATGCCACTAGATTAACATGCAGAACAATAGCATTAGTATTACTGTCATGAGAGTAGCACATGGTCAGTAAATGTGCAATCAAATTTTTGCAGTTCCACTGGGATGAAGCAATGTTAGCGGTGTGAGAGTTAAGTGTAACTGCAAAAACACAATTCATGGAAATAAAGAAAGATGGAAGCACTTCATAAAATGGTGGTGGCATTGCTTCAATTTATCGACATCACTAGACCATTACTTATAGTGATAGGTGGCATTGCTTAAAGCTTCATGTGATTTTACATTAACGGTAGCGATATGGGCGTAGGGACAACAAGGGCATAAAGTGGTGAGGCAGATGTGGCTGCCGAGAGCAGCAAACACTCAGGCAGCATGTCTGCATTTGTCCCATTTTTTATCTCCTCGGCGACATTTTCCTATGTGAGCACAAGAAATCTAGACCTGCTCATTCTCATTTGCGTTGTCCCCCAACACCCATCACTTTCTTTCCTTTTTCAACCAAGAGATAGGTCCACTTCCCCCCACCCTTTGCCATCCACCATGCTTTCTTTATCTTTTCAACCAAGAGACCAGTTGGGTAGCCAGTATCTACTACTTTCCCCCGTTTCCTCTTAGAACCAAGTCCTAGATTCATGCTACAGCTTTCCCACTTTCTTCCCTGTTTGAACCAACTCTTAGAGTCGACTGTATGAACTAGCTTTACCTCTAATAATAGTAAAAGTCTAGGTGGCTTTGGAACAGCGGACGGAAGTAGAAAAAGATCCACACGAAGGGAGCTGGGACAGTAGAGCAAGGCAGGTTTCGAAGGAATATATACCTGAGGGTCGTCGGCATGTGGCAAAGACGGCGTCGGGAGGCCGCATCTTGGCCACAATACCGTAGGGAGGAAGAAGGGTTCGGAGGCACTCCCGAGCTGGCGCTCTCTCGGAGAGAATGACACGGCCGCCGATCGGGACGCGGGGGCAGCCGTTGATCTCCTCCCTCGCCGCCGAAGACGGCGTGAACGATGCACCTACACCCCTGCCCCGGTCGAGGTTGTCCGGCCAGATTTGTGACCAGCCGTGAGCTGCGAGAGAGTGTGGCCACCTATGTCTTGCTTATATCTGGAGAGAATGAGAGAGTGAACGAGAGGAACCCTAGTAAAGCAAGTGCTAAGGCTCCTGCTTATATATATAGTGGAGTGATTTTGTTGTACCAGCTTCAAAAAAATGCACTCCTACATGTACCAGTGAGTGGGTGTGAGAGAACTAGTGCATGCGTGCACCGCTTCTCTTCGTGAGAGTACAATATTCTATGCCCAAAGAACGTTCACCGCAAGAGTAATAGTATAAGTGTGTGATGTGTGAGCTAAAATAAAATGTGCGCGACGTCTTTTGTTTTTTAGAAGTTCTGAGGGTAGGGTGTGAAGAGCACATATGTGCGTGTGGTCTACCCGCAGATAGACGGTGGGTGCGACATGCGAGTCCGCGAGAGGACTCGGGAGAGTCATGACTCGTGAGGGTGCGTGTGCGTGAGTGGGAGGGGGCATGTATCAATGCAATGCATGTGTCCGTAAATCATTATCCGACAAACATTCGCCACAAGCCTTTTCCTGAAGAACGCCGTAAGAACCGTTAGATCGGCATCCGACAATGTTAGTTTTGCCATGTCATTTAACAGAACACACACTCCTCCTACACACAAATCTTCCACGTGAGTGTTAGCAACTATCGTATGCTCCCTCCATTCCGAAATGCAGTGCATATAGCTTTATTGAAAATTCAAACCTCGCAAACTTTTACCGAGTTTTCGTGTACCAAATTGCACATGTAGAATACCCTGTATATATCATTTCATTCATCTTCGAGAGGTAACTATAAAGATGGGGGAGGAGTATACAAAATAAGACCATCGTATCACCCGCATCAATTTCAACCATCCTTTGGTGTCGAGGAATATCATAGGAACTCTATATGATATGATTTTTATAGGATTTTTTTCCTTTAGAGCCAATTGGTTCATAGGAATAGATTCATATACTCCACATTTTAAAGGAAATAAACATGATATCATTTCTATAGCTTTAGAGACACTTGGTTCAAATGAATGTATTCCTATACTCCCTTAATTTTAAAGGAAAATAAACATTAGCGTATATTCAATAGAAAAGTTCCTATGATCTGAACAAAATTGCATATCTTTTCTAATCCCTCCTCATAGGAATTGAGATACATGTCATCTCTAGATTCAATAGAAAAGTTCCTAGGATGTGAACCAAATGACATCTCTTTTCCAATCCCTACTCATAGGAAATGAGATGCTCCATGTCATCTCTTTCCCTACAACTTCCATGTATACATCTTCTATTCCTAAATAGATAGTACAACCCACTAGTAGCTTTTTTCCAAAACATGCAACTATGGCACAAGAACTATATAGTGTGCCAATAACTTTGAAAGATGGTCGCTGGATGAAGCTAATCCGACAGCGCAAAGATGGCGAATCCGAGTACTATTGGCCGTTGGATATCATCCACATTCCACCAGATCTACCACATGTACAATTTAGAGTACTCCATGGTTGAACTTAAGCATAATGCACAAACCTCAAAACACAAGCACTTCTCCTTTGTTCTAGAATCTTCTGTATCATAATTGTTTTTTTTCTAAATGAATTGCCATTATTTGTTTTTTACTTTATGCTTTACAATGCACAACCCCATGAATCTTAACATTTTTATAAAACTAATTGATTTTGAATGAGATGAACTATAAGAACTAAATGAACATCTACATCATGCATATATGACTCAAAGCTTTACATGCTATAGTGTGTATTTATTCATAATTTGGTTTCAAAATCTCATGCGTTTAATTCATAATGGCCTTTCAGTCGAACCTACGTCCACAATTTTTTATACGTACTATATCTCCACTGATCCCCGAACCCAAAATGCTACCTCGTTCCCGTAAAACCAAGCAGCCCACACATGCGTCGACTCGAACCCGTTTACTACGACGTGGCCCCGCACGCCATAGTACTCCTACAAACCCTACCGCCGCACTCATCATCGGTTTTCTTCAAGAGGACGAGGGAGAAGCCGATTTGTAGTGGAGGCGCTTTCAAAAAAAGGATATGTAGTGGAGACCCCTACCCTAGGGTGCCCTAGGTAGCTGCCGCACGCATCATTGTTTTCTCTTTTCTTTATGCTCTTGCGCCCTGAGTGAAATGATGGTTGCTTCGTCCGTCCAGCTTAATGCAGGCCCTAGAGTGAAATGATGGTTGCTTCGTCCGTCCAGCTTAATGTAGGAAAGGTGGGGCTTTGTGATTTGACCCCTCGTCGCTCATTTTCTACTACTGCGGCGCTACGACCGGGGTGCCTCCAGTTCCAACTGCTGCTCTGAACTGTAATTTGGTGCATCGCATGTGGAACAAGACGGTGGATGAGCCACATGTCGGCCAAAGGGGTTCTGTTAAGTGTGTCGCCATTTCGTGTGCGGACTGACCCTGCTTGAGTTGCTACGCCAACACGACAGGAGCATCCTACCACTTGGTTTTGCTCCTTGGTGAATCCCGACTATATTGATCTAAAAAGATACGTGCTGAACTACCCTCTCTGTCTCGGTTTTTTATTTTTAGGCGTCTCGGTTTATAGGGCGTGCACGTAGTTCTAGCTCATCCATTTGACTAACTATATATGAGTTACTAGTATGTCACAAAAAGTACTACTATATCATTGGATTCTTAAGCGGATGTAGTTGTATTTAAAAGTCGAGGGCGGGGCTTTTCCTGCACGGTAGGCGGGGCAGTTCCGCCTAGTCGGTTCGACAAAGATGTGAGAAGATGAGGGAGTAGGCTGCTGCAAACGTAGGACTGTGTTATTTGACAGCGAGCTACTGCTGGACAGGTGGGGCCCCGTGATTTGACTTGCCATTATCATTTTAACTGCGGCGCTACGACCGGCGTGAGTCTCCCGATTCCTGACAACCTCCATACAGGTGCCTCTCCCAATGCTCCACCATGTAGTTGAGGCTGGCTCCTGCATGAGAGCCCACTTCTCCACTTTTTCCTTGCCTCTTTCCTGCACACATGCAAAAATGCCATGTAAAGCGGGCTTATAGCCCACTATTGTAGTACTTACTTACTCCTATAGGTGCTAAGCTTGCCACATCGGCATAAAGTCTGATGTGGCAAGTTTGGTGACCCAACGAAGAAATGGTGCTAAGCGCGTGTGCTTAGGTGAAAAGACAATTTTGAGTCTATAGCTAATTAAATGAAGCAAACTTAGCAACACCATTTCATTGGAAGAGGTCACTCCTTGGCAAATGCAATAAATACTAGTACTCCCTCTGTCCTAGTGTCAAAAATGTTCTTATATTATGGGACGGTGGGAGTATGAAGAAAGAGATAGAGAGGGGTAAAAAAATACACTTATAGCCAACCTTATAGCTAACCTTGTTGTAGTATGAGTGACTAAGTGATGACTATGTATGACATGCCACATCAGATAGCCTAACGCACCGTGTTAAATCTCCAACGGCGCGACAGCGCGAGCGACACGACGGTCGTGGTAGGCGCAACCATGATACGGGCTGTTGGCAGCCCTTGGATCTGAGATCAAATGGTAGCATGCTAAGTTGCTAAAAATTTGCAGAATAACCCTCCAGGATAGGATATTCACCCATAGGTCTAGAATCATGCCATGCAACTATTCAATCTCAGATCCAAGGGCTCTCGGAAGCCCGTATCATGGGAGAATGGAAAACCACTACCCTGCCGTTCGCACGCTAGCAGTTCGCTCCTACTTGTCCCCGCACGTCCTTCAATACTTCGGCGGTTCGCTCCTAGTCATCCCGTCCATTCACATTACGGCAGTTCCACTAATCCTAACCCTCCTCCCAAATCCATGGCGTCCCAAATCTCCACGATCGGCGGTGAGTACAAGGTTAGAACCATCACCGGCGATGAGTTCGACGTCATCTACACCCGTTCTTCCGCGACGGTGAAAGGATGCCTTTCTCGCTTCAGACGCATGTTCAAAGACTCAGATGATGAGCGGGTCGCTGGGCTAGATGTTGAGTACACCATGGTCCTGGAACGAGAGAAGGATCTAAAGGATGAAGAGAGGAAGAAGCCCGCCGTGATCCAGGTTTGCGTGCATGACTTATGCTTGGTCTACCACATATGCCATGCCGATGTTGAATGCCTGGATTTTAAGGACTTCCTCGAGAGCAACCTAGCCAAATTCGTTACTGTAGACTTTGGTAAGGACAAAGAAGTCCTGGGTCGGATAGGCCTCGTTGTAGGCAACACCTTTGACCTCCAGAAGAATCGGCCGGTGTCCTCTCGTCAGCCTTCAATGCTGACCCTGGCAGGAGCCATGGTTCATACTTTGTACGGTAAACTGGAGAAACCTCATTACACGTTTCATCGTTATGCATGGCAGCGGAATGTACTAGATATAGACCACATCCACTACGGTGCAATGGATGGCTACCTTTGTTTCAATATCTACAAGGGTTGGATGAAGAGAAAGAGCCAAGTGTGCGGTTCAAGCAAAGAAGTATCGGCCAAGAGGAAGAGGGACAAGGACGAAGTCGAGGACGTGGACGAGGACTCCTCCGAGTGAGTAAGGTGTCAGTATCGTTGCTCATGGTGGTTCTAATGCGGTGTCTATCGGATTAGTTGCATAGTTTAATTTCAGGTGTGCTTAGCTGAATTTGAGGGGTGTTTGTGCTGAGCCCCAGCAGAACTATGTTATGTTTCTTCTCGTTACTTTAACTCCTCAGTATGATACATACTACTAGTATTTCTTTAATAGAATTTAGCACCCCAATTAAGCACGTACTAGCTTTTTTAATAGTACTATATGCATAATTTGGCGACAAGCGCTCTCTATATGTACCACCTTTTTTTAATTTTTTGCTCCATGGCGCAATCCATCGATAGTACTACTATACAAAAGTATACATTTTTTAAAAGGCTGGAGTACTGTTCATCACATATATAGCCAGTTAAATCCTCATCCTAGAACGACGTGCATGCCATGTAGTAAACCAATACGGAGGAAGTATAGTAAAAATGAGGTGATTTTACCGAGCGATCGGCGGGGGAGCATGGCCTGTCATGCGGTCCCACGTGTCATGATGTACCAAGGCGATGTGTGTCTCCCTCTTGAGGCAGAAGCAATACTACGTGGTTTGAGATGATGGCGAACCGAAGTGTGAAATAATGGTTGCTTCGTCCATCTGGGAAAGTGCGGCATTGTGATTTGACGTCTCATTGCTCATTACTACTACTGGGCCTGTACGACTGGGGTGCGTCCCCCCTGCTGTTCAGCATTGTTATTTGGTGCTTGACACGTCGACCCGGTTGCTATTTGTCCCACATGTCGGCGACAGGAAGTACAAAATTCATGAAAGGGAGCGTCGACGGAGGAGTATACTACAAAATTCATGAAAGTGAGCGACTTAGTTTTGAAAAAATTTGTTTTTACGGGGTACGTACCCACTAGGGTTTATAGGGCTCATCTAAAAAACATTCGTTTTTCCATTTGATAAGTCTCAATTCTACTATACTTGTAGTAGTACCATTACATGTTGGATTTCGAGGTGCGATAGATCACCCGACGCAAGCAGTGTCAAGAGGAAACTAACCAATGCATGTACAAGTTCATGGAAATTTAGTGGTAATTCATGCATTCGTTCTAATTAATGCCTTGGTAAACATAACTTCTTGAGAAAAATGAGCGTACTAATTACTTGTGCAAACTACGAAATTAATTCGACCACTCACCGTCTACCTTGGTTGGAGAGATTTTGAAATTGAGCCATAAACTGGAAAGGAGGGAGTAGTAACTTTTGTCTCGATTACTATTTGTGGCCTTGTATAGATGCAAAATGTATTTTTTTATAGTGGCCTTGTATAAGTAAATGGAGGGAGTACTAACCAAGGTACGTAGTAGGGACGAGGAGTAAACGGAGGGAGTAGTACTCCCTCCGTCTAGGTGTGTGGTCGTCTTACAAAAACAAAATAATCCCAAAACACTTAGGTGCGGTGTATTAAATTCTACCTCGTTCTTGTTTCTTGACATATCAACCAATAAGAGATGTGGGGTGCGCATGCTTTTAATGACTTGAGACTACCAAACATGACATGCAGTGGTTAGTTCATTGCATGCAATGCTATTAATTAGCAAATGAACATTAAGTTCTCTCGTTTTCTCCTCCTCCTTGGTCACGGTGCACAACCTAAGATGACTTACTCACCTAGACGGAGGGAGTAAAATTTTCTCCTCGTGCTGTGAGCCACCGCGCGCGTGGGCGAGGGAGCGGGCGTAAGGCATACAGTAGTAGGAGTACTACTACTACTACTCGTAAGCAAGCTTCGCCTCATCCTGTGAGCCACCGCGCCCGTGGGCGGGGGAGACGGTGTACTAAGCAAGCTTCTCCTCGTTCTGCGAGTTGACGGGACACATCAGAAGTACTTCAGTGTATAGAGCCTTGCCTCTAAGGTAGGCCCCACATGGTTTGTCTCTTTTTTAACATAACACGTCAAGTCGCAATTTGTTTGTTCACCCATGGTAGACGATCCTCCCTCCACCAAGTGGACAACCAGTACACGTGCCAAATTACCACATGGGCTGCCTTTTTCATACAGAAATGAGCTCCACCGTGTACACGCGCCGGTGTGGTTGGGAAAGAGACGGGAGTACGTGTGCCGTGCGTGCACCTCTTCTCTTCGTGCACGTCCCCCACCTTCGTAGTGTGTGAGAGAGAGATACAAACCTAGACATAATGCGCCGTCCATCCCCATACCTCCGCCTAGTCCGACCACCAGTCACCACCACGCCCCACTCCTCCTCACCTTATCTATCATCTTTCTCCCTCCATTTTTATATACAAGGGGCCACTATCAAAATTACAATTTGCAGATATACAAGGCCACTAACACTAATCGATGCAATATGAATGGTGTTTGCCTCATGGTACTAGCAATGGAGGACATTAATTATCCCTTGCATGCATGCGGGAGTTTGTAAAAAATGCATCTTGATGTTCCGTGCAATGCACGGGCATCTTGCCAGTCCATGAAAACAACACATGGCAAAATTCCACGACGAACGAGGGATTTGAATCTGTTGGGAGGGGCTGTTTGGGTCTTGCCCGGGGTAGCCAAAATATTGGCGACCCTTTTGTCCACCGGTGCCTTTGCCACCGATGAACAAGGAATGGCTCGGGTGCTCATCCTGTCATGCATCCTCCAGTGCGCACGTTGGAGACGAGCTTGCACGAGTTGTGTTTTTTTGTCCCACAACGCCGCCCGAGCCGCCTGCAGACCGACCGGCGACCCGCAAAATACGACATCCAACCGGACGAAATTCACACAAACACGTAGACAAACTGATATTTCATATAAACAACGACGGAAATCATATAAAATACCAGATTTTCATACAAACATGACGGATTTCATTACATTCAAATGAACTACGTGGTGCTAGTTCTGGACAGCACATGTATATAATACCTGGCCTAGATGGTCGCCCGCCGATCGATTTGTGTTCCTTATGTCCGGCAGCACGATCACCGGACTGCCGCGAGCCCCGGAGGTATATGCTTCAGCGCAAAGGATGGCTCGCTTCCCCACTGCCCAACTGATATCATTGGCTAGTGCCGAAGATGATGGTGGTCGGCACCGGTTCGAGTTCATCACTGGCCACTACTTCGCCATGGCCGGCACCGGCTCGAGTTCATACTAACATTCCCCTCTTCCGTGGAGCCCATGCGGGGTCGATGAAGGTCCTCGCAACAAAAGGATCCGGCAAGACACCTGCTGTGTACGCCGGCGTCGCCTCCGCGGTGGCCTTCATGGGACCCAAGCGGCGGCGGCCTCCCGTGTTCTACTTCTCCTCGATGATGGCGGCGGGCGCGGAGGCGCTGGCCACCGACTCGTCGTTCTCCATGCACCCGGCTTCTGTCACTGCTTGCATGGCACGGCCGCCGGCATGGGAGTCTCGGCCATAGAAACGGGAGACGCGGTATGAGGCGGCGGCGTGGACGGTAGCAATGACGCCCGTGCGCTGCTCCTCGTCGAGCTGGCCTGGAGCGGCGAGTTGCTGAAGCACGCGCCGACTTGGGGCGGCAACTAGCTCCGTCGGGCGAGGGGAGGGAGGTGGATCAGCGAGCTGCATAGCTCATATCCGGCGGGCTACCCAGCCGGCTTGGATGTGGAATAACTACTCTTCGTAAGCCATTGTATGAGTGGACAAAATAATGGAGGAGATAGGGGAGCGGCGGAGGTGTGCGATTCTTGGCCGGTGTTTGGCCTCATTTAAATAGGAGATTAAATAGACGGCAGACGGGAGGAGCTCGGCCGGCATTGCGTTTACGCCAGCTCGGTCATGAACGGACGTGTGTCCAGAGTGGGTTTCTCGGCTTCCACACGGGCGGGTTTCATGGAGGCGTTTGAATGCGGCATGGAGGCGTGTTCAATCGGGCGTGCAGCGAGTGGCGCCCTCAACTCTGACCTAGGACACCATGCTGTTCTTCCACTGACGTGTGGGCTCTTTGGGTGCATGGCCTGCATGTCAGTGACCAACGCAGGCAGCGCACAGCAGAGGAACCTTTGGTGTGCCAGGGCGGTCAGAAGAGGGCATTTCATAAACCGATGATTGTTCATTGAGTGTGATGTCATCTTTTTCATGTAGATAAGCCTACTATGTTGATAGCCCGTTCGATACATTGTGATTCATAAAGACCGCTGCAAACATCAATGTTCTGCTTATCACAGATAAGATTGATTAATACCCGTAACAATCCATGTCCTTAACAAAGGGTGCACGCACGTATAGGTTGAGCGTGTGTCTTGCGTCATGTTCTATGTGCATGCAGGCGTCCGAGTGTTGCGTGCGTGCATGGGTACGTTTCAGTGTTGCATGCATGGGTGCGTACGTGCGTGTGTTCGTGAGTGCATGTGTACGTGTCAGTGTTGCACGCCAGCATGCGTGCGTGTGTATGTGTCAGTGTTTCACGCCTGCATGCGTGTGTGTCTTGCGGGCGTGCACGTGTACTTTATGTGTACGTGTCAGTGTTGCACGCCTGCATGCGTGTGTGTCTTGCATGCATGCATGTGTACGTGCGGGGTGAGGCTACATGTCAGTCGACTGACTTTTTCATCTCTGGTCATTAGATTTTCCAGCCGTTGCATACGAAATCAAGGGCCTCTAGTTTATCATCAAACTCCACCCCCCTGAGCTGCCAGTCCCCGCCGCCCGCGGCCGGCCCGCCCTCCCCGAAACCACTCCCCACCGCCGGTCCGCCGCCGCACCGGCCATCCCTCTAGAAGCCCTCCCACTAATTTATTACCATTTTTGTCCTTCATATACGTGCTGACGGGTGGGCCCTATGGTAATGTCCGCTGATGAATGTGGACCGTTTGACTGGTCAATTGATCGTGTTATCAACAAATTACGGAGTTGTATGGTGAGCCAGTGACCGTATGATCACCCTAAAATGTACTCCTATTTTATTAACACAGTACAGACTCAAACTACCATTTCTTTCTTTCATATACGGGCTGACAGGTGGGCCCCACGGTTACGCACCCCGATGGTGCAACACTAGTTGCGCCGCGTGGAACGTTTGACTGGTCAATTGATTGTGTCATCAACAAAATACGGAGTTGTACAGGTTAGCCAGTGACCGTATAATCATGACATGTATTTGTTTAACATGGTATAGACGCAAGCGCTCATATATACGCGCAAGCACTCACCGCTATAAGCGCACACACGCAAACCCTACCCCTATGAACACCTTCGAGAGAGTGGGCCAGCATATATGATCTTGAGATTTTAGGAAGTCACCATAGGTGCCTCATAGTCGAGTGGAACGTCTCCTCCCACTGAATGTGCATCGCCGGAAAATACTGAAATTAACATAAGATAAATGCGAGCACCGGGACTTTAACCTTGGTGGGCTCGAGAACCCACTGTCCTCCTAACCATCCAACCACATGTTGGTTAGCACGACAAAATGTATGTGGTGACCGTGATGAGCTTATTCTGAAGTCCAGTGACCATATCGTGCTTTCGCCTCAAATACAATGACCGTAAGTGTCGTCAACAAAATACGGAGCACACATCAAATGCAAAGTCTGTCAGTGTCATCAACAAAATATGGAGACGTATCGTGAGCAAGATACCGTTGTACTATTGTATATGCTTATTTTCTTAGTGGCCGATTGTGTGTGTGGTGTGGTGGGCACATCATTTCTAGTTGTGGTGGGTCAACATGAAGACTCATGGGTTGGTTCCATCCTGCACCACATATAGGTTGGATCGAGACGTGTTATATGAAGACCCATATGGAGGACTCGGCGTACAACACGAAGCTACCAGAGTCGCGGAGGATTCTATCCCCACTGGTGATAATCCGACTATATATGATTTGTAACCCTGGCCCTGAGTATGTTATACAAGCTTGGGGGCTAGTTTGTCGATAGTATACACACACGCACAATGCTTGGTTTTCACGTGTACTTTGTACACAGCCCTATCACTAATATATAGTAACAGGAGTAGGCTCTTTCTTCAACTGCAAGGGTCCGATCCGAACTAGGGTAAAACTTTGCCTCGTATTACCATCCAGCCTAACAGCCAGGGATATCCTTCCGAATGATATGATGAAATCATATCTGCCAACTACTAAGAGAGAGGTGTGTCGGGGGGGGGGGGCAATGTGTGCGAGAGAGGCCTAAAGATAATGTGCATGCGGGAGACACGTAGGCACATATATGTGCGTATAGAGGGCTAGTATAGACCGTGCGTGTGTATATATGCATGCGAGAGAAATAGTGTTTTCCAACTGAGATTAGTGAAAAGAGTGGTACATAGTAGTCAGAAAGAGAGAGAGAGAAACATAGAGAGCATGTGTGTGAGACACCTAGACACCCTAAGAGAGATTGTGAGCATGTGTGAAAGAGAAATGCCGATGCATATAAAGTCTGTGCACTTATGCGTTAGATAGAGAGATATATAACGTGTTTGTGAGAATGGGGCGAGGCATAGTGCATCTACGTGTAAAAGGTGGTTCTATACATTAAATTAAAATATAAATGGCATTATTATTTTTGGATGAGATCATGAATTTTGCAAATTGCGTATGGACGAAAATCGGTCTATTAGACACCCATACTCTATTGAATTCTAGTATGTGCATGTGTTTATTTCATATTGTCGATCCATGGAGTGAGAGCGGTTTGAAATACAGGCAATGGATGCTTTTGCAATTCATATATAAACATTAATTAGTGCAGTCCATGTTGTTAGTGTGAAGCACTTTATACATTTGTCACTTGCATGGATACATTCCAAATTGCTAGCTACGAAATAGAATACATGTCGAATTCAACATAAAGGGGGTTTCAAAGATTCGAATTCATAGGAAGTGCATTCATCTATTTGAACCAGAGATAATGGCATTTGTAAATTAGATGTAAAAGGGGGCATCAATCTTTGTTGTGAGTTTGAACATGCTATATATATTCATACGCATATCTAACTTTTTATTTTTTGCAACCAAGGAGATTATATCTGGAACCATGCATGAACTGAGGTAAGTTGCATATTTTTTAATATATACTCGTGTACAATGTATATTCAAATGTACCCCCTCCATTCCAAAATAATCGTAGCTTTAGGATTTTCAAGAGTAAAGATTTGTGAAGTTTGACAAATCCTGAAAGTTCAATTCAAGAGAACCGAAAACGTTAATGCTTCTGCTACCAAATATTGAACGAAGCGCCAAATAGGCCTCTGGTCACCCGAAACCGCGCGAGACTAATGTTTGGTGGTAGGAAATTACTGTCCTGACTCTGGCCCGTGTAGCCTATCGGCCCGATGTCCAAAGGTCTAAACCGGGGTAGGTTTGTAACTTCACCAAGACGCATGTCTCAGCCGCCTCCAAGAAGCATTCATATGCCGTGGGCGCCTAAACACCCATGACGCTCGGCCGAAATCTATCCCGCCCACATTTGGTACACCTGACATGATTGTCCTACCCCCAACCCGCAATATGTCCGAAATTTTAGATGGGGGCAAAGTTTCTAACTTTCCCCAAATTTCAAACAAGCGCCTCTCAAACCGAAACATTGTTCCCCCTTAGTTCCCCGCCTCCCTCCGTTTCCCCATTCATACTCCGTGGGCGCGAAAACGCCATCTCCACCAGCCGCGAAACCCCAGCCTCCTCTGTCCTCCACCCCATAGTGGCTAATCCACCGCCGCCCTCCTCCATCACACCGGAGCTGGTACCCGACGTCGTCGTCCAACGCAACCGCAACCGCAATGCCCTCAACGACTTAGCAGCTGAAGCCGAGGCAGAGCTGTCTCCACGACGCCGATGCCGATGTGCGCCGTACCAGAACCACTCCGACCACGCCGTCCTGTACCTCACTGCTGTGGCTCCACTGTCGCAACTGTCCACCGCACCGGAGCTGTTCCCGCTACACCGTCGTTTGCCGCCTCGGATCTGCTTCCCCATCGCCGACAGCCAGCCACCGCACCACACTCAACAACTTGGTCATGGGTTCATCCAAGGCTGCACCGTCCTCCACAACTTCTGGTTTCCGGCGAACAACAAGAAGATCGTCGGAAAAATAGAAGGAGGACACATCACTGCCTGCAGAAAGAGGTACTCCTCTTCCCTTATTCATGCAAATCTTACGTCTCCGCTCACACCGTATTCATCCCACGAAAGAAACTAGTTGAGCGCTTCTTAATGCATCTTCTTCGTGATACTAAATGCACAAGGTTTCCTCCCTTTTACTATTTCACCTTTGCTAGAGGTCAGTAGCCCACCTAGATTTCAATTCAGGGTCAGTCGAACTGCAATTAAAAGAAGCAGCACCCGCTTAGGTGCGCGGAGCACCTAGTCCGCCTGTTCCCCGGGGAAGCGGCTCATCGGTGTCTATCATAGGGGTGTGGGGCGCAGGAGCTGCTTGCGCCCGATCTGGAGGTCGGCGGGGCTTGAATGGATGGCTCGGGGGCGGTGCCAAGCATGGCGGTGCGGTGAGGTAGAGGGGAGGGCGCAGGAAGGGGAGGAATACTGGGCCGGTGGTCACTGGAGTTTCGAGGAAGATCGTCAACACTGACTGGCTGGAGGTAGATGAAGGCGATCTGCCCGTTCTTTGTATATCGGACGGTGCAGAAAAAATGGACTGACCTATTTGCTTTCAGTCGACTGTTATTTTCATAGAATCTTGTAGTAATTTAGTGTGTCGTGCATGTTGTAGAGCTATCATATGTCTCCCGTCATTTATTTCTCACCGACCTACTATCTGCTACCTTTACACTGTACTAATTGTGCACACACTTCACCCATACTCACACTATTGTTTTTATATGCATGGGTATTTCAGACTCTGACGCAGTGTTGATGAATGCAGAAAAGAAAAGACACAAGTCACTCCAGTGTAATTCGAAGATAAGCACTAAGCGTTTCAGCGCTCTAATGGGTGCAATGTCAGCAGTTGGAGACAGTAAACGTAGCTCTGCAGTTGATGATCTCAATTGCCACACACAACCATCCCAGGTGCTTTCTTTAACTTCGCCCTGTCAAATGTGGTTGCATGTTGCATATGGTGTCTAGCTTGTATTGCTTCCAATTTGGTTAAATTGCATCTGCTTACTTTACACATTATACCTTTCATAATGACATGCCTTCCTGTTTTTGATACATACTACATATGTCTATTAACTATGTTCGTACATCAAACTAATGCTCTTTTGTATCCCTCCTCAATCACTTATGATGAGACAGTCACCCGGGTGGGTTATTGTGAGATGCCCTACTCGTTTAAAGAGTGCAGTGTCATCCTCCCCACATGATTCTCAAGAAACAGCAAGGCTAAATGAAGATAGTCAACGTAGCTCTCTAGTTGATCACCGCAATTCCCCCACACCACCATCGCAGGTGCTTGCTCTTACTTGGCAGTGTGATATGTGGTTGCATGTTGCATATGGTGTCTAACTTGTAATGCTTCTAATTAGGGTAAATTGCATCTGCTTAGTTAACACATTATACCTGTGAATATGACATGCCTTCCTGTTTTTGGTACATACTACGTCTTTCTATTAACCATGTTCTTACATCAAACTACTTTTCTTGTGTATCCCTCATCAATGCTCCTAATTTGTTAAATTGCATATCCTTAGCTTACAAATTATACATGTGAATATGACATGCCTTCCTATTTTTGGTACATACTACATCTGCCTATCACACCATGTTCTTACATCAAACTACTGTTCTTGTGTATCCTGCATCTATCGCTTATGATGAGACAGTCACACGCATGGGTTAATATGAGACGCAATACTCTTATAAAGAATGCAATTTCATCCTCTCCACATGATTCTCAAGAAACAACAAGCCTAAATGAAGATATTGAACGTAGCTCTGTACCTGAAGACCGCACTTCCCCTACACCACCATCACAGGTGCTTGCTCTAACTTTGCAGTGTGATATGTGGTTGCATGTTGCATACGGTGTCTAACTTGTAATGCTTCTAATTAGGGTAAATTGCATCTACTTAGTTTATACACTATACCTGTGAATATGACATGCCTTCCTATTTTTGGTACACACTGCATCTATGTGTTAACCTTGTTCTTACATGAAACTACCTATCTTCTGTATCCTGCATCAATCATTTATGATGAGTCACCTTTATTCGTTGCATATTGCATATTATTTCTAGCCTGTTGCCATGTATTGCTTCTAATTTGGTCAAATACATTTGTTAGGGCACCCTATTAATTTGGCAGAGTGATATTGGTTTCATCTTTCATATGGTTTCTAGCTTGCATCGATTCTAACAAGTTCAAGCACCTTGTGCTTAGTTTACACTTTATACATCATACATGTCAATATGTCACGCTGTCCTATTTTTCATACATATTCCATCCTCCTATCATGCGGCTGCCTTACATGAAAGTAGTGTTCGTCAGTATCATGCATCAATGAGTTCTGAAGAGCAAATTTTATTCCTTTTTCTTGCGGGTTTGACTTGACAAGGCAAAATCAAGAAAGAGGAAGGAAAAGAGTAAGGAAGGCGATGATGGTGGTCCTCTGCAGCAACGTAAACGGAGCATCTGTACCGATTCTCCTTGTACTGATAGTGCATTACAAGGTCCAAGTCTCCGCTCCCCTACTCCACCATTCAAGGTGCTTGCTCTAACTTGGAAGTGTGATATCTGGTTGCATGTTGCATATGGTGTCTAGCTCGTATTGCTCCTAATTAGTGTAGACTGCATCTGCTTAGCTTACACATGATACATGTGAATATGACACGCTTTCCTGTTTTTGGTACATACTATATCTGTCTATCACACCATGTTCTTACATGAAACTACTCTTCTTGTGTATCCTACATCAGTCACTTATGATGGGACACCTTTAAGTTGGCAGTGTGATATTGGTTTGCATCTTGAATATGATTTCTAGCATGTATTGCTTCTAGTTTGATGAACGCCACCTATGACGAGACAGTTTTAACTTGGCAGAGTGATATTGATTGCACCTTCCATATGGTGTCTTGCAGTGTTTTTAATATGTTGAAGTGCCTTCTGCTTAGTTACCACATCATAGGTGTGAATATGTCAAGCCGTCCATTTTTTCGTACATATTCCATCCTCGTATCATGACTTTGCCTTTCATCAGAGTAGTGTTTGTCAGTATCATGCATGAATGAGTTCTGAAGAGCGAATGATATTCCTTTTTCTTGTCGGTATGACCTCACAATGAAAAATCAATAAAGCTGAAGGAAATTGGCAAGGCATTGGATGATGGTGGTCCTTCCAAGCAACTGAAACGGAGGTTCTCTACAGATTCTACTCCGGCATCCTCCCAACAAGATTCGCAAGACAACGCAAGGCTAGACAGTCAACGTAGATGTGTAGATGATGAGCACATCTCCCCTACTCCACCATCACAGGTGCTTGCTCTAACTTGGCACTATTATATGTGGTTGCATGTTGCGTATGATGTCTAGCTTGTATTTCTTCTAACTTGAATTGCATATGCTTACTTTACACATAATGCCTATGAATATGAGACGTGTTCCTGTTTCTAGAACATACGTGTACATGATGAGCACATCTCCCCTACTCCACCATCACAGGTGCTTGCTCTTACTTGGAACTGTTATATGTGGTTGCGTTTTTCGTATGATGTCTAGTTTGTATTGCTTCTGGTTATGTTGAATTGCATCTGCGTAGCTTACAACTTATACCTGCAACGATCACTTACCCATAAGACATATTTAACTTGGGACTGTGATATAGGTTGCATCTTGCATTGTCTTCTAGCTTGTGCTGCTTCTAATTTCTTGAAATGGAACTTACAACGAGACACTTTTTACCTGATAGAGTGATATTGGTTGCGTGTTCATATGGTGCCTAGCTTTCATTTCTTCTAATTTTGTTGAAATGCCTTCAGCTTATTGTTTTTTCATACATATTCCATCCTCCTATCCTACGTGTGAATATGAAACGCTGTCTTTTTTGTATATATTCCATCCTCCTATCCTGCGCTTGCCTTACATCAAAGTAGTGTTCGTCTGTATCATGCATCAACCAGTTATGCAGAGCTAATTTTATTCATCTTCTTGTGGTTTTGACTTCATAAGGCAATATCAGAAAATAGGAAGGAAAAGAGTAAGTTAGGGGATGTTGGTGGTCCTCCGCACCGACGCAAACCGAGACTCTCTAGATTTGCCACTGCTACTGCTAATAAAGTTGAAGTCCCAAGTCTACATGATGAGTTCATCTCCCGTACTCCACCATCACAGGTGCTTGCTCTAAGTTGACAGTGTGATAATTGGTTTCATGTTGCCTATGTTGTCTAGCCTGTATTTCTTCTATTTTGATTAAATTGCACCTGCCGAGTTTATACATTATACATGTGCATATGACATGGCTTTCTGTGTATAGAATACACTGCATCTATCTATCATACCATGTTCTTACATCAAAGTACTACTGTTGTGTATCCCGCATCAGTCACTCATGATTGGACACTTTTAACATGGCAGTTTGATAGTGGTTGCATCTTGCATTGATTTCTACGTTGTACTGCTTCTAATTTTTCGAATTGCCACTTATGACAAGACACTTTTAACTTGGCAGAGTAATATTCGTTGCATCTTTCATATGGTGTCTAGCTTGCATTACTTCTATTTTCTTGAAAATCCTTCTGCTTAGCTTGCACATCATAGCTGTGAATATGTCACGCCGTCCTGTTTTTCTTACATATTCCATCCTCATACGGTTGTCTTACATCAAAGTATTGCTTGTCTGTATCATGCATCAATGAGTTCTGAAGAGTGATTTTATTCTTTTGTGTTGTGGGTACAACTTGACATGGCAAAGTCAAAAAAGAGCAAGGAAAATAATATAGTAGGGAGTGCTATTACTCGTCAGGTGAAACGGAAAAGGATCTGTCATCGAGATTCTGCTGGTCCTTATAGTGCAGTACAAGGTCGAAGTCCACCGGCTAAATCTACAAACACAGTATCACCTGCTCCACCAGCTGCAGCATCCGCTTCAATTGTACCAGCATCTCTACCAGTTACTCGTCGTTTACTCCGGAATTGGCCAGTTCCCAAGCTTCCTTCACACCTAACACTACTTCTGAAGCACTGCTGACACAACAGGACTTGGCAAGATCAGATGAACCTCATGAGCATCAACACCAAGACGGTACCTGACCGAGTCAAGTTGTAGTTGCATGCTCCTTTATATGTACTCTCACAGTTTGATGTACACTAACACTTTCCATATTCGTTGTTGAACTAGCACTACAGCGCAAGCGAAAACAGACATCAGTGATAATGCTTGACTTATTAACAAAATCTAAAGGAGGAAGAATGGAGATCCATTTTGAGGTAGGTTTAAAAAGGCCATGTGATGCTACAGAGTCAGCCAAGTTAGTATCAGAGGCAGCTGTTGCCATTAGGTGTCATGCACGTATCCTCCCAACGTGGATCCAGTACAGGAATGAGAAAGACAATACCCAGTTTAACATCTTCCTTGACCATTTATCCGTAAGTAATGTTATTCATCGCAATTAGTAATATTGTCTTGCTCTATCCCATACTTTCTAGCTTCCTCCTAATAAGACTCACATTCTTTTTTCAACACATGAGGTTCAAGTTGGATCCGGAAGATGATGCAACTAAACAAGCATGCACTCATGTTTTTCAGTCTGCTCTGCGATAGTATCGGTACCACCTTAGACAATCTCACTTTCAAGGCAAGGCTAACAATGAAATCGCCCAAACATCTCCAGTGGAATATATTACAGATGAAGACTGGACAGCCCTCGTTAAACATTGGTCTGATCCAAAGTATCAGGTAGGCTATATGTATTTGATCAGACCACATATTGAACTTGTATTTATGTATGTGCCTTACAAGTGTATCTTGTTCTAGGCTAACTGTTTGAAGAACAAAACCAACCATTCTAAAGTGAAATTCCAACAGACAACAGGATCCCGTAGCTATATTGCACACTACGAGGCTCTTATAAATAGCTGCTACTTCCTTCTTTTTTGTGTGCCATATTATCGTATCTATATTGACTTGTTCCAAATACAGAGGAAAGCCCGTGAGGACCAAAAAGAACCTGAACCGAATGCAGTGCAAATCTTCAAGGATTGCCACACCAGCAAGATGAAGGGAATGAGCACACCAGTTCAAGCCGCTGTTGTAAGTCCTTACTCCTCCTGCCTTGAACTGACTGGTACCGTGATGTGTTCATTTAACTACTTGGTTTGCAGCCAATGTCAGTTACTCTGTTCACTTTTATACACAGTTGTCTTAACATATCATTTCACCTTACATGGTTTAAAAGAGATGAAGGATATTCTTTTGGTCTTGATCTGTAATCTAGTTGTTATGTTCACGTGCGCACACAATGATAAAATAGCATGTTTGTTTTATATATGTTTTCCCATGATATGAATGATGTCATACTATGTTCATCCTACTTTAAACCATGTCTCTTTATCCTTAGATGTCAATGAATGTGAGGAAATAGACAATATAGTAGGCATGCTACATGGACATATGTTCCAAAAGTGATTTTATTATGTAGTTGGCACTACAATACATGCTAATGTATTACAGTAGTTCACCAAAATAAGTTATGTATAAACGTTTAACCTACTTTATTTGTTTTTGTCTCATTAGTAAATTATCTGGTACACTAATCTACAAGTTCAAACTTTCAGGAAGCTATGGAACAAATGATTGAACAACCGCAACCACCTGAAGTTGACGAGGCTATGACAGGCACAATGTCACCTCTTGCTGCAGTGCGTCAGTATCTCTCCACTAACAGTGCAAAAAGCACCTTCCTGCGTAATTCTGGGTTGGTTGTCAAGGTAACCTCGTCCAAATTTCCTTCTGAACAAAATCTTCCTGCTAGACTAAGTGATATATCTGTGCTCCAGACACAAGTCCAATCCCTAATGGACGTTGTTTCGGAAACAAAAATAGTGGTTGAGAAATGTCATCAAGATATGAATGGTTTTGAAACCAGACTATCAGACATTCGCTTCGTTGTTCAAGAGCAATGGTGGAAAAAAGGTGGAGATCGTGCTGCTCCATCAGATTCTACAGCCTGAAACATTAGCACTCAGGTCAAATGATCTGTGCTTCTATACATCTAATGGTGCTTTTATCTGGAAGGACTGTAAACTTTATGCCAACAGGCCTTTTGTTGTATGGTTGGAATTTATTTTGTTGTGATACAACATTTATGATGCTGCCACAGGCTGCAGTAATTACGATGCTATTTTTGTATAATGTAGGTTTATCTTAGTAATGTATTCGGCCGAAAGCTTCGTAGGAGCCCAACATGCCAACATTCGTCGGGCCGATTCCAGTTGGGCTAAAAACGGTTACGGGCCGAAATTGGCATGTATCCCACTAAAAATATCTGGGCCTAAATGAGCATAAGCTTTCATATTTTTCTGGTAAGCATGTGCCCATAGTGGGCCATTAACAGGCCTAAACATAATTTGGGACCTCAGTAAAATTAGGCCATTTACAGGTGTAAATATCTCGAGCCCATAAAAAACATGAGCCTTTAATAGACCGAAAGTGAGATTGGGCCCTGATTGTGCCAAAAAACCCACTGGACTTAGCAGGCAGAAATGGTGGCCCATTTACGATGCGGATCTTTGACAGGCCGAAATTCGGACGGGCCATAAATGCACCGACCTAATACACGGGCCTTTAACGGGCCGGAACTTCGGTCGGGCTAGATTATCACCATTTTTATATGGGCCGTTCATGGGCCCGATATGACGTTGGGCCACATATGGCCCATGGTTTACGTCCGGCGTTAACAGACCGGAAATGACAACAGGCCGAAAGTGGCCCAAATCTATAGTGGGCCTCTAACAGGCCGAATGTCAGACATGGCCGAATATGACCCAAATCCTTTACGGTCGTTTATGGGCCGAAAGTTTTCATGGCCTATAAATGGGCCCAAATGAAGCCGGACCTTTAATAGGCCGGAAATACATCGGGCCGTAATTCAGCCCAATTACTTAGCGGACAGTTAACGGGCCGGAAATACACCGGGCCCCATTGATGACAAGTTTAGGGCGGGCTGTTGACGGGCCGATTTGACAGAGAATGTTGGGCCTTTAGCTGGGCCGGCCCATTATGGTCTGCAGAATCTTGTGGGCCTTTAGCTGGGCCGGCCCATTGTGGTCCACAAAATCTTGTGGGCCTTTAGCTGGGCCGGCCCATTATGGTCTGCAAATTCGTGTGGGCCTTTAGCTGGGCCAGCCCATTAAGGTCCGCTAAATTTTGTGGGTCTTTAGCTAGGCCGGCCCATTATGGCCCGGTAAATCTTATGGGCCTTTGGTTGGGCCGGCCCATTTAAACCTTGTGGGGCACTTTTGGGCCGGTCCACGTGTCAACATATCATAGGTCATCTCGACCATTGGATGAGTTACACCTGTGCCAACGCGGAGCTGACGCATGGATCCGTCAGCCAATGAGAATTTTACACGTGGAAAATCGGCATTGGTCGTGGCTGTTAACGGGTTATCGGATCCAAAATCCGACCCGATAGCTTAACGGCGTTCCGCTACGGTGGATGCCACGTGTCGGTCACCATTGACGAAAGCACTTCTGTGACGCGCAATTTATCGTCATGGAAGTGGACACTTCCGTGATGATAATTTTGGTAATGTCATGGAACACTTCTACGACAGCACAGGTATGACTATCTTGATTCTGTCATCAATTTGTCATGGATGTACATGCATGACAGAAAACGCGACCTAATGTGACAAACACGTATCATCACGAAAGTGTATTTTTTTTGTAGTGTCACTCCATCAAATATCTCCCGCTAAAACTCAAGGGACCAGCTCGGCACTGGTTAAACACCATGCCCGAAAACTCCATTGGCAGCTGGGAAGACTTGGAAGACGCCTTTCTTGATAACTTTCAAGGCACATATGTCCGACCTCCGGATGCCGACGACTTAAGTCATATAGTTCAACAACTCGGAGAGTCGGCTAGGAAATTCTAGACTAGGTTCTTAACTAAAAAGAATGAGGTCGTTGACTGTCCGGATGCTGAAGCCTTAGCGGCCTTTAAACATAGAATCTGTGACGAATGGCTCGCCCGACACCTCGTCCAAGAAAAGCCGAAGTCCATGGCGGCCCTTACGGCACTCATGACCCGCTTTTGTGCGGGCGAAGATAGTTGGCTAGCCCGTAGCAATAACAACACAGGCTAACCTGGCACTTCTGAAGCCAAAAACAGCAACGGCAAACCCCAACGCAAGAGACACAAGCGTCAAAACAATGGCGACAACGCCGAAGACACGGCAGTCAACGCCGGATTCAGTGGCTCTAAGTCTGGTCAGCGGAAGAAGCCATTTAAGAGAAACAATCCGGGCCCGTCCAGTTTGGACCGCATACTCGATTGTCCATGTCAAATCCATGACACTCCTGATAAACCAGCCAACCATACCAACAGAGAGTGTTGGGTCTTCAAACAGGCCGGCAAGTTAAATGCCGAAAACAAGGAGAAGGGGTCGCAAAGCAATGACGATGACGAGGAGCCCCGGCCACCGAACACAGGGGACAGAAGAAGTTTCCCCCCAAGTTAAAACAGTGAACATGATATACACTACCATATCCTCAAGAGGGAGCGCAAGTGCACACTCAGGGACATCTACGCGATGGAGCCAGTCGCCCCAAAGTTCAACCCATGGTCGTCCTATCCGATCACTTTCTACCGCATGGACCATCCGAACAGTATCCGTTAGGGCGGTTCAGATGCACTAGTCCTTGACCCAATCATTGACGGATTCCACCTTACACGAGTCCTCATGGACGGAGGCAGCAGCCTGAACATGCTCTATCAGGATATAGTGCGCAAAATGGGTATCGATACCTCAAGGATCAAGCCCACAAAAACCACCTTTAAAGGTGTCATACTAGGTGGAGAGGCGTGCTGTACGGGCTCAATCACACTGGAAGTGGTCTTCAGATCCCCGGATAATTTTCGAAGTGAAGAATTGATCATCGATATCGTCCCCATCTGCAGTGGTTATCACGCACTGCTCAGACGAACCGCATTTGCTCGCTTCAATGCAGTGCCGCACTACGCTTACCTCAAGGTCAAGATGCCCGGACCATGCGGTGTTATAACAGTCAATGGAAACACAGAACGCTCCCTCCGTACCGACGAGCACACGGTGGCCCTTGCAGCAGAAGTACAGAGCGGCCTTCTCAGGCATAACCGCAATACGGCGGCCGAGCTCCCAGACACTATCAAACGAGTCCGAACCACTCCGCGGCAGAATGGTCCAGTTCATCAAGAGCTCGACTAGCAAATTGGCCTCCGTCCCAGTCCCGTCAAAATAGTGGCATTTGTACCGCGCATACATAACTACGCACTGAAAATACCATGGGCATAGACGGAGGCATAGCAAGACCATGGTCCACAATACGGCTCAACCGCTCCTGGACTCGCATACTTTTACTATTTCTTTTTCCTTTCAGGTTTTTTTCCCCAGGCCTTTTCCGGATAACCTGATCATCGGACCTATCAAGGGACGGATACACCTAGAAGGCAAGGAGCTTTGACGTACAAGGGAACTCCTAGGTGGTCTTTGCTAACGATCATTACACCTGTATTTAAAACCCACACGCAGCTCGCCCTTGGTCATGGCATGTCAAATAGCCCTATTGCTTATCGCACTACTTGTACAAATACACTTTGACATATTAATCAGATTATAATGGAAAATAGTTTGCGGCACAATTCTGGCGACAACAACTTATTGCTTAATTTTTCCTTTTCCTGATAATCTTATCAATTGCACACGTACACTCTGGTACGTTTTAATGCGCTAGGGGCTTCATTATGCTCAATAATATGGCAAGAAAGTCCGAACACTTTTATGGTAGTTCGGCACCCCGAATTGTAGCATTATATGCATCGGCTCTGAATCATGTCTTGGGTCAATAGTTGGGTTGCCCGGCTCCTGTGCTTGCTACCCTATGTTCCGCTATATCGACTAGGGTAGTAAAGGGAGAACTATTGTGATTGTGTCCTGGTTCTTCCAGATGAGCACCTCAGTAGAAAAAGCAGAAAACTGACTCTCATGATGCGGTGAGAACAGGTCAGCTGTTTGAGAGGTTACAAATCTTTAGCGATTTTTTCCGCTTCACGCAATGAATCGGTTTTTATCCGATCAGGTGTGTATAGCACCCCAAGTCTGGCCTTCGAACACCAGGGGCTACGCCTAATTTTTTTTCTTGTCAAACTCCTATGGCTAAGTGAGAGTAGTAAAGCCGCATAGTCTGATTGCCTGGTTCGTTGTGCTAAACACCTCCTTAAAGGACCAAAACCTTGGATAAAGAGTGCTTAGATTTATCCCGAACACCCCCGTACTACCTACGTGGGGGCAGAAGCTGATGACTGGCCAATTCTTAGACTTAATAAAACGGCCGCACATGAGGTTAAATTATAAATAACAAACATTATATTACATAATGGATATGTTCCATAGTACAGGATAGCATGAGTGTATTCATGGGAATATGATATCCTTAGCACATTGCTGCGCCACAAGGCGGGATCCCTCCAGAACAATGTCAAAGTATAGTTCGAGTGTGCGGTGCTCCTTGCCCGCGGGCGGTCCCTCGGTCATCAGCTTCGTGGCGTCCATCTTCGCCCAGTGCATCTTGGCGCGGGCGAAGGCCATCCGCGCACCTTCAATGCAGACCGACCGCTTAATGGCATCAAGCAGAGGGCAGGCACTGAACAGCCGCTTCACGAGTCCGAAGTAGCTGCTAGGAATGGCTTCTGCAGGCCATAGCCAGATTATCAAATCCTTCATGGCTAGTTCGACCGCCCTATGCAGCTCGACCAGTTGGTTCAACTAATCGCTAAAGGGCACCGGATGTTCTGGCGCAAGGTATTGCGACCAGAACAACTTCTCCGTAGAGCTCCCCTCTTTGGTTCGGTAGAATTCCACAGCGTCTGACACACTGCACGGCAGATCCGCAAACGCCCCTGGTGAACTCCAAATCCGGGTTAGTAAGAGGAACCTTTCCTTCACATATTTGCTCTGCATCATAAAAGCCTTACACGCCGCCATTTTCTTGGTCGCCTGGATTTCCTGGAGGGCACCTGAGCTTCATCCCGGGCATCGTGTGCGCTCTGGTGGGCCTTGGCAAGCTCGGACTCTTGATCCGTACACTTTTTGACGGTGTCCTGAAGCTCTTGTTGGACCTCACTGACCCGGGCTTCATGCTTTTCGCGTGCAGCTCTTTCCTCGGCCGCTCTATCCTCGGCCTCGGCCAGTGCCTTCTTGAGGGATTTTAGTTAGCACACATCATTCATCATTCATGAATATATACAAGGTTATTGCATACCTTTATTTTCCTCCACCTGCTTCTCCACACGGACGAGCTCTTCCTCAGCCTGCTCCAGACTCTGCTTCAGTCCGGAGACTTCTGCAGTGTGAGAGGTTGCCGCCAACAGTGATGCCTGCTTATTCACATAGACATTTTAGATTAATCACCTGCGAAAATTTATTTTGATCCTCTATTCGGCTTTTCTTTCCGAACACTGAACATAGTCTCAGGGGCTACTGTCTATACGGTGACATTCTTTTTTTGCGTTGCTTACCTCAAAGCCTGTTAGAAGGCTCGTGCATGCTTCGCTCGGTCTCTTTTCGTGGACTGGACCCTCTCAATCACCATACGCATAAGGGTACGATGTTCGTCAACAATGGAAGCACCCTGCAGCGCTTCCAGCAAACTATCTGGTGCCTCTGGATGGACAGAGGTCACCGGCGGAGTAGGCGCACCTCCCTCTTTCAAAGAGGACTGCTTGCCTGATTCCGGAGCTGTATGGGTCTCCGAAAGTGTATTCGGGTGGGGCCGAATTGGATATGGCCCCCATCGTCAGTATCCATGGGGGTTTGCTCCCCTATGTGTCCGGCAGTCGAGGATTCACCCTCTGGTGCCTCCCTGATGGCCTCCGGATTCTCCCCCGGGCATGGGATCCTTCGGGACGACGCCTCGGTGTCACCCGTCTCCTTGGGATAGGAGGCCGAGGGAAGGGTCCCGCTGTCCATCGCAGCCAGGTCCAGCGAGTCCTCCAAAGATAAGGACCGCTCGAGGTTGGACCGAGCCGGACTGCAAATACATAATTCAGCACATTAAAACAATGAAGCAAAGAGGCCTGACGTACAAAGGTGTCCGGACACTTACGATTTGGCCAGGGGCTTGTCCCTGGGCTCCCACTCCCAGCTGCTGTCGGTGGCCGCAACGGAGCTGTCCGGAAGGGAAGCTTTCCCCTTCTTGGACGCCTCGGCCTCCAGATGCGTGGAGGTTGTCCTCTTCTTTCTCCCCCTTGCAGGGGGGGAATGGCTTTCTTCCTCCTCCTCCTCTTCCTCGTCGTCTTCAGTGGAGGAGTGAGCCTCAGTGTCTTCAGACGCCGCGTCCGAATTGCCCTTGCGACAGAGACCACCACTGGTCTCCTTGGCCTTTTCTCCGGCACCTGATAAGGCGCCGGAACCAGCATCTTCGTCAAAAGCGGGGTTTCTAGGCCTTCGGCCAGCGGAGCCAGACAGTTGGTCAGCTCCGCCTCCTCCGTCCAGGTCTGAAAGAATCAAAAGGGAGGCTCAGGCACTTTCCTCGAATATGTAAGTAAAAGATACACCTTGAAAACATGAAAGAACTTACTGTACTAGCAGGGTGAGTTAGCTCATGCCCGCGATCCTCGTTCGTGAGCAGCGGCACCTCGTTGGCCTTGAAGAGCACCTTCCAGATATCTTCATGCGTCTTGCCGAAGAGCTCCAGTAGGGTCTGGTTCTTGGCTGGATCGAACTCCCATAAATTGCAAGCCCGGCTTTGGCACTGAAGGATCCGGCGAACAAGCATCACCTAGATCATGTTGACGAACTTGAGTCTCTTGTTTATCATGTTCTTGACGCGCGTCTAGAGTGTCGTCAGCTCGTCCGAGGAAGACCAGGTTAGGGCCTTCTCTTGCCAGAAGGTGACCCGCATAGGGACTCTGGAGCGAAATGCGGGAGCCGCGACCCAGTTGGTGTCATGCATCCCGGTGATGTAGAACCACCCCGATTGCCATCCTTTGACAGTCTCCTCGAAAGAGCCTTCGGGCCAGGTGACATTGGGCATCTTGCCCACAATGGCGCCTCTGCACTCTGCTTGCTGGCCACTCACCACCTTTGGTTTCACATTAAAAGTCTTCAGCCATAGTCCAAAATGAGGTGGGACGCGGAGGAAGGCCTCACACACGACGATAAATGTCGAGATGTTAAGGATGGATTTGGGGGCCAGATCATGGAAGTCCAGCCCGTAGTAGAACATAAGTCCACGGACGAACAGGTGGAGGGGAAATCCCAGCCCACGGACGAAGTGAGAGACGAACACTACCCTCTCCTGGGGCTCCGGGGTGGGGACGATTTATCCCTTGGCCGAAAGCCGATGGGTGATCTCCTTGGCCAGGTACCCGGCCTCCCGGAGCTTCTTGATGTCCTTCTCCTTGACGAAGGAGGCCATCCACTTGCCGCCTGCTCCGGATCCGGACATGATTGGAGTACATTTTTGGGCGGAGAAGACGAGAGCTTGGGTGCTGGACCTCGAGAATGGATGGGGAGAGAAGGAGAAGGCGTGGGTGAAAAAGGATGAATCCTTATCCCTTTATAAAGGCAGTAAAAATCATGCGCCTCCCCACTCACCTTAAAACTCGCCTATTCCCCAAGCGTCGTGCAGATGGCACGGATGGGTTACCCATGCCCGTATTGATGAGAATCCCGTGAAAAGGGGACACGATCTCTGCTTTGACAAGACGTGCTAATAAACCGCACCTCGAAATACGGAGCGGTAGGCTAAAAAACAGTTCGAATAATGACCGGGCAATGGCGTGATGTCACGCTACGAAAAGATGCCAGCGGATTGGACTCTTGGAATATTATACTCTCTACGGTTGTGTGTGGTATTTATTTTGCAGAGCCAGACACGTTTTTGGTCCGAAGACTATTGTGGAGTAATCGGAGAAGGAACCCGCCTTGCAATGCCGAAGACAATCTGCGCGTCGGACTCATCATCATTGAAGCCTAGTTCAGGGGCTACTGAGGGAGTCCTGGATTAAGGGGTCCTCGAACAGCCGGACTATTAACATAGACCGGACTGTTGGGCTATGAAGATACAAGACCGAAGACTTCTTCCCGTGTCCGGATGGGACTCTCCTTTGCGTGGAAGTCAAGCTTGGCGATTCGGATATGTAGATTCCTTTCTCTATAACCGACTTTGTGTAAACCCTAGCCCCCTCTGGTGTCTAAGAGGGTTTAGTCCATAGGGATAACAATAATCATAATCATAGGCTGGCCTCTATGGTTTAGCCATTACGATCTCGTGGTAGATCAACTCTTGTAATACTCATATTCATCAAGATTAATCAAGCAGGAAGTAGGGTATTACCTCCATAGAGAGGGCCCGAACCTGGGTAAACATTATGTCCCCCGCCTCTTGTTACCATTAAGCTTAGACGCACAGTTCGGGACCCCCTGCCCGAGATCCGCCGGTTTTGACACCGACAACCACCACCATCTCCGCCGCAAACCAACTATGACCGCATTACTGAAAAGGCATATAAGGAAGTGAAGTTGTCGGGAAGTACTTGCAGTGACATAAGGTTACAAGAATGAAGAAGTGGGAAAAAATTTCCCAGCTCGACGAACAAGCGAACCAATCGTGCCCCCCGCTCAAGCTGTCTAGCGATATCGTCGCTAATCATCCGGGGATCTTGCCCGGTACCAATCCTGCAGATTACATGCACGATGACGATGCACATTTTGATATAATGGAGGTGGACGTATTCAAATACGAGTACGGGAAGCCTCTTGTCAAAGATGGAACTACTCTAACAACGATGATGCGAAGATTCCATGATTGGCACATGGAAACCTGCAGAAAGTCTCAGAAGAAAAAATCGATACTTTGACGCTGAAAGTTAAATAGGATCAGCACGACCTCGTTGGAATTGAGGAGTTGTCTGTTCCATTTGAGGAGTTCTTCCAATTTTTCAATCAAAAGGCCCTCAATAAATTAACGGTCACTTGCTACTGTCTGTAAGTACTACTTCTGTCATTAAGTCTCTATATATAGCTCAACTCTTTCATTGCATGTATATATAATTATCCTCACTATATTATGCAGATTGAAGATCGTCGAATGCAGAAAAGCTGAAATGTATGATATTGGGTTCATTAACACAAATCTCATAGCTCAATTTACGGTTACATTTCATCCCAAAGAAATTGAGGACAACTTTCTACGATCGTTGGTAATAAATCAAAACAAAGATACAATACTCTTTCCTTACAACTTCAAGTGAGTGTTACTGTCTTGTGCATATTCGCTTTCCCTTAATTATTACTCAAGGTTATAATAATTAAAGTAATTGATGAGTTATGCATGCGTGTGCAGTTTCCACTATATTCTCCTAGAGATTAAGCTTGAGTAGGGACTAGTAAACGTCTTAGACTCGAGACAAAAAGATCCCGAGGACTATGCGGACATGTCTAAAATTCTCGAGAAGTAAGTTGAAATGATCATTATCGCACCATATCGGCAACTTTGTTCATTTCGTGATATCAAGTAATTGTTTTCTTTGTCTCGCAGGGTTTGGAAAGTATTCACCGCACAAGTTTCGGGACTGCCGCGAGATCTGCAATGGAAATACCCGAAAGTAAGTACTACTAGCTAGCTAGTTCCGCACATCTCCCGTTGATTCTAGCTGCTTTCATCAATGCCATTTATAATGCTTCATTATCAGTTTTATTGACCTCTATTTGTCGTAAAGTTCTTGTGGCAGGAAGTCAGGAGTAACTACTATGGATACTATGTCTGCGAATTCATCTACAACACGATGGCCAAGAATAGGCGGGGCTACTCTAAAAGACAATATGAAGTGCGTAAGCAAAAAATAGTCACAAGTTTTTTTACCATCGTTTCTGTTCAGTTTCATTCATATATATGTATTGACCACCTTCTTGAAATTAGATGTGGCAGATGCAGGATGAACTCCTACCACAAGATCGCATGCGAGCAATTCAAGAGGAATTGGCTGGATTCTTTCTTGACCACGTCATCAATAAAGCCGGAGAATACCACCATGCATGTGGAAGTTGAGTTCATATCTTAGGGTATTGTAAGAGATCTTACACATTGTATATATATATATATATATATATATATATATATATATATGTAGCCAGTAGCGTCGGTAAGATATAGGAAAACTTGTTGTTCGACCAATCTCTCGAAGAATGAGAGGTCGATAACTTCTCTCTGTATATGTTCATGACGATCTTCTGTACTTAATAGTTTCCTTCATTTGCTTACTAGCTAGCTAGTGTGTCGAGTCCTCTCTATACGTAGCGTCGACCAAGCACGAAGATAAGAGAGGGCACTTCTCTCTATTAGCTAGCTAACACAATATATGAAACCCCTAAATTAACCCTACAAAACCCCCAACCCCCCCCCCTTCAGAAAAAAAACAAAAAACCCAACCCCTGAATTGCTGACGCGTGGAAGCCTTTTGGTCCCGGTTGGTGGCACCTACCGGGACAAAAGGCCCCCCTGCCTGGGCAAGCGGCAGCGGCCACGTGGAGCCCCATCTATCCCGGTTCTTGGGCAAACCGAGACTAAAGGTGTAGGGCTTTAGAACCGACCCTTTAGTCCCGGTTCGGGAACCGGGACAAATGGCCCTCACAAACCGGGACGAATGGGAGTTTTTCTACTAGTGGAGGGATGTCTATCTAAGTGGGAGTGCTTAAGTAATATAATTAATATAACTTTAATTTATCATGAACTTAGTCATGATAGTTTTTGCATGTCTATGTTGTTGTAGATTAATGGCCCGTGCTACCGTTCCCTTGAATATTAATGCGTTCCTAGAGAAAGCTAACTTGAAAGATGATGGTAGCAATTACACGGACTGGGCCCATAACTTGAGGATTATCCTCATTGTTGCATAGAAGAATTATGTCCTGGAAGCACCTTAGGTGCAAGGCCTGCTGTAGGAGCAATTGCGGACATTATGAACGTTTGGCAGAGCAAAGTTGATGACTACTCGATAGTTCAGCGTACCATGCTTTATGGCTTAGAATCGGGACTTCAAAGATGTTTTAAACGTCATGGACCATATGAGATGTTCCAATAGTTGAAGTTAATATTTCAAACAAATGCCCAAGTTGAGAGATATGAAGTCTCCAACAAGTTCTATAGCTGCAAGATGGAGGAGAATAGTTCTGTCAGTGAACACATACTCAGAATGTCTGGGTACCATAACCACTTGAGTCAGCTGGGAGTTAATTTTCCTGATGATAGTGTCATTAACAGAGTTCTTCAATCACTGCCAGCAAGCTATAAAGGCTTCGTGATGAACTATATTATGCAAGGGATGACGAAAATGAATCCCGAGCTCTTCGCAATGCTAAAGGCTGTGGAGGTAGGAATCAAGAAGGAGCATCTAGTGTTGATGGTTAACAAGACCACTAGTTTCAAGAAAAAGGGCAAAGGAAAGAAGGGGAACTTCAAGAAGAATAGCAAGCAAGTTGCTACTACCGGGAAGAAGCCCAAGTCTGGACCTAAGCCTGAAACTGAGTGCTTCTACTGCAAAGGGACTGGTAACTGGAAGCGGAACTGCCCCAAGTATTTGCTGGATAAGAAGGATGGAAAAGTGAAAGGTATATTTGATATACATGTTATTGATGTGTACCTTACTAATGCTCGTAGTAGCACCTGGGAATTTGATACTGGTTCGGTTGCTCATATTTGCAACTCGAAACAGGGGCTCTGAATTAAACGAAGATTGGCTAAGGATGAGGTGACGATGCACATCGGAAATGGTTCCAAGGTCGGTGTGATCGCCGTCGGCATGCTACCTCTACATCTTCCTTCGGGATTAGTTTTAGACCTGAATAATTTTTATTTGGTGCCAGCGTTGAGCATGAACATTATATCTGTTGGAAATATGACCTAGAGGCAATAATAAAATGGTTATTATTATATTTCCTTGTTCATGATAATTGTCTATTGTTCATTCTATAATTGTGTTATCCGGAAATCGTAATACATGTGTGAATACGTAGACCTCAACATGTCCATTGTGAGCCTCTAGTTGACTAGCTCGTTGATCAATGGATGGTTACGGTTTCCTGACCATGGACATTGGATGTCATTGATAATGAGATCACATCATTGGGAGAATGATGTGATGGACAAGACCCAATCCTAAGCATAGCACAAGATCGTGTAGTTCGTTTGCTAGAGCTTTCCTAATGTCAAGTATCATTTCCTTAGACCATGAGATCGTGTAACTCTCGGATACCGTAAGGGTGCTTCGGGTGTACCAAACATCACAACCTAACTGGGTGGCTATAAAGGTATACTACAGGTATCTTCGAAAGTGTCTGTTGGGTTGACACGGATCGAGACTGGGATTTGTCGCTCCGTATGACGGAAAGGTATCTCTGGGCCCACTCGGTAATGCATCATCATAATGAGCTCAATGTGACCAAGTGGTTGGTCACGGGATCATGCATTACGGTACGAGTAAAATGACTTGCCGGTAACGAGATTGAACGAGGTATTGGGATACCGACGATCGAATCTCGAGCAAGTAACGTACTGATTGACAAAGGGAATTGTATACGGGATTGCTTGAATCCTTGACATCGTGGTTCATCCGATGAGATCATCGTGGAACATGTGGGAGCCAACATGGGTATCCAGATCCCGCTGTTGGTTATTGGCATGAGGGCTGTCTCGGTCATGTCTGCATGATTCCCGAACCCGTAGGGTCTACATACTTAAGGTTCGGTGATGCTAGGGTTATTAAGAAGACTTGTAAGTGATTACCGAATGTTGTTCGGAGTCCCAGATGAGATCCCGGACATCACGAGGAGTTCTGGAATGGTCCGGAGGTGAAGATTTATATATGGGAAGTTGTCATACGGTCACCGGAAAAGTTTGGGGGCATATCGGTATTGTACCGGGGCCACCGGAGGGGTTCTGGGGGTCCACCGGGAGGGGCCACCTCTCTCGAAGGGCCTCATGGGCCGTAGTGGGCAGGGAAACAACCCCTGGATGGCTGGGTGCATCCCCCTTGGGCCCATGCGCCTAGGGTTGGGGGGGGGAACCCTAGAGGGGGCGCCCCCCTTGCTTGGGGGGCAAGCCCCCTCCCCTTGGCCGCCGCCCACCTCTAGATATCATCTAGAGGGGGCCGGCCCCCTTCCCCTATAAATAGAGGGGCGAGGTGAGGGCTGCACACGACATCCAAGGCACATCCCCTCCCCTCCCCAACACCTCTCCTCCTCCGTTAAGAGCTTGTCGAAGCCCTGCCGGAGTACTGACTCTCCACCACCACCACGCCATCGTGCTGCTGTTGGAGATCTCTTCCTCAACCTCTCCCTCCTCCTTGCTAGATCAAGGCGTGGGAGATGTCTCCGCTCCATACGTGTGTTGAATGCGGAGGTGTCATCCATTTGGCGCTAGGATCATCGGTGATTTGGATCACGACGAGTACGACTCCATCTACCCCGTTCTCTTGAATGCTTCCGCTCGTGATCTACAAGGGTATGTAGATGCACTCCTCTCTCTCTCTCTCTCTCTCTCTCTCTCTCTCGTCGCTAGATAACTCCATAGATTGATCTTGGTGATGCGTATAAAATTTTAAATTTCTGCTACGATCCCCAACAGTGGCATCATGAGCTAGGTCTATGCGTAGTTTCTACGCACGAGTAGAACACAATTTTGTTGTGGGCGTAGATGTTGTCAATTTACTTGCCACTACTAGTCTTATCTTGTTTCGGCGACATCGTGGGATGAGGCGGACCGGACCGACCTTACACGTACGCTTACGTGAGACAGGTTCCACCGACTGACATGCACTGGTTGCATAAGGTGGCTAGCGGGTGTCTGTCTCTCCCACTTTAGTCGGATCGGATTCGATGAAAAGGGTCCTTATGAAGGGTAAATAGAAATTGGCATATCACGTTGTGGTTTTGGCGTAGGTAAGAAACGTTCTTGCTAGAACCCTATTTGCAGCCACGTAAAAAACATGCAATAACAATTAGAGGACGTCTAACTTGTTTTTGTAGCATATGCCTTGTGATGTGATATGGCCAAAAGGATGTGATGAATGATATATATGTGATGTATGAGATTGATCATGTTCTTGTAATAGGAATCATGACTTGCATGTCGATGAGTATGACAACCGGCAGGAGCCATAGGAGTTGTCTTAATTATTGTATGACATGTCTGTCATTGAATAACGCCATGTAATTACTTTACTTTATTGCTAAACCGTTAGCCATAGTAGTAGAAGTAATCATTGGCGTGACAACTTCATGAAGACACGATGATGGAGATCATGATGATGGAGATCATGGTGTCATGCCAGTGACGATGATGATCATGGCGCCCCGAAGATGGAGATCAAAAGGAGAAAAATGATATTGGCCATATCATGTCACTATTTGATTGCATGTGATGTTTATCATGTTTTGCATCTTATTTGCTTAGAACAACGGTAGTAAATAAGATGATCCCTCATAATAATTTCAAGAAAGTGTTCCCCCTAACTGTGCACCATTGCAAAAGTTTGGGTGTGATAGATTCTAACGTTCACATACAATGGGTGTAAGACAGATTTACACATGCAAAACACTTAGGTTGACTTGACGAGCCTAGCATGTACAGACATGGCCTTGGAACACAAGAGACCGAAAGGTCGAACATGAGTCGTATAGAAGATACGATCAACATGAAGATGTTCACCGATGATGACTAGTCCGTCTCACGTGATGATCAGACACGGCCTAGTTGACTCGGATCATGGATCACTTAGATGACTAGAGGGATGTCTACCTGAGTTGGAGTTCACTAAATAATTTGATTAGATGAACTTAATTATCATGAACTTAGTCTAAAACCCTTTTGCAAAATGTCTTGTAGATCAAATGGCCAATGCTCATGTCAACCTCAACTTCAACGCGTTCCTAGAGAAAACCAAGCTGAAAGACGATGGTAGCAACTATACGGACTGGGTCCGGAACTAGAGGATCATCCTCATAGCTACCAAGAAAGCATATGTCCTAGAAGCACCGCTAGGTGATGCGCCCGCCCCAGCGAACCAAGACGTTATGAACGCTTGGCAGTCGCGTGTTGAGGATTACTCCCATGTTCAGTGCGGCATGCTTGACAACTTAGAACCGGGGCTCCAAAAGCTTTTTGAGCAACACGGAGCATATGAGATGTTCCAGGAGTTGAAAATGGTTTTCCAAGCTCATGCCCGGGTCGAGAGATATGAAGTCTCCGATAAGTTCTACAGTTGTAAGATGGAGGAAAATAGTTCTGTCAGCGAGCACATACTCAAAATGTCTGGGTTGCACAACCGCTTGTCCTAGCTGGACATTAACCTCCCGGATGAGGCGGTCATTGACAGAATCCTTCAGTCGCTCCCACCTAGCTACAAGAGCTTTGTGATGAACTACAATATGCAAGGGATGGTGAAAACTATTCTTGAGGTATTTTCAATGTTGAAATCAGCAGAGGTAGAAATCAAAAAGGAACATCAAGTGTTGATTGTCAATAAAACCACTAGTTTCAAGAAAGGCAAGGGTAAGAAGAACTTCAAGAAGGACGGCAAGGGAGCTGCCGCACCCGATAATCCAGTTGCCTGGAAGAAGCCAAAGCACGGACCCAAACCTGAGAATGAGTGCTTTTATTGCAAGGGGAACGGTCACTGGAAGCGGAACTGCCCCAAGTACTTAGCGGACAAGAAGGCCGGCAACTCCAAAGGAATATATGATATACATGTTATCGATGTGTACCTTACCAGTACTCGTAGTAGCTCCTGGGTATTTGATACCAGTGTGGTTGCTCATATTTGTAACTCAAAACAGGAGCTGCGGAATAAGCGGAGACTGGCGAAGGACGAGGTGACGATGCGCGTCGGGAATGGTTCCAAGATCGATGTGATCGCCGTCGGCACTCTACCTCTACATTTACCTACGGGATTAGTTTTAAACCTCAATAATTGTTATTTATTGCCAGCTTTGAGCATGAACATTGTATCTGGATCTCGTTTAATATGAGATGGCTACTCATTTAAATCCGAGAATAATGGTTTTTCTATTTATATGAGAGATATGTTTTATGGTCATGCCCTGCTGGTCAATGGTTTATTCTTAATGAATCTCTAACGTGATGTTACACATATTCATAGTGTGAATACCAAAAGATGTAAGATTGATAATGATAGTCCCACATATCTGTGGCACTGTCGCCTTGGTCACATTGGTGTCAAATGCATGAAGAAGCTCCATACGGATGGACTTTTGGAGTCTCTTGATTTCGAATCATTTGACACATGCGAACCATGCCTCATGGGCAAAATGACCAAGACTCCGTTCTCCGGAACAATGGAGCGATCAACCAACTTATTGGAAATTATACATACTGATGTGTGCGGTCCAATGAGTGTTGAGGCTCGTGGTGGCTATCGTTATGTTCTCACCCTCACTAATGACTTAAGTTGATATGGGTATGTCTACTTAATGAAGCACAAGTCCGAGACCTTTGAAAAGTTCAAAGAATTTCAGAATGAGGTATAAAATCAACGTGACAGAAAAATATAGTTCTTACGATCAGATCGTGGGGGAGAATATTTAAGTCACGATTTTGGTATGCACTTAAGGAAATGTGGAATTGTTTCACAACTTACACCGCCTATAACACCTCAGCGTAACAGTGTGTCCGAACGTCGTAATCACACTCTATTAGATATGGTGCGGTCTGTGATGTCTCTTACCGATTTACCACTATCATTTTGGGGATACGCTTTAGAGACAGCTACGTTCACTTTAAATAGGGCACTGTCTAAATCCGTTGAGACGACACCGTATGAATTATGGTTTGGAAAGAAACCTAAGATGTCGTTTCTAAAAGTTTGGGGATGCGATGCTTATGTCAAGAAACTTCAACCTGAAAAGCTCGAACCCAAGTCAGAAAAATGCGTCTTCATAGGATACCCTAATGAAACCATTGGGTATACCTTCTACCTCAGATCTGAAGGCAAGATTTTCGTTGCTAAGAATGGGTCCTTTCTGGAGAAAGAGTTTCTCTCGAAAGAAGTAATTGGGAGGAAAGTGGAACTTGATGAAGTACTACCTCTTGAACCGGTGAGTAGCGAAACTCATGAAGATGTTCCTGTGGTGTCTGCACCGACTAGAGAGGAAGTTAGTGATGATGATCAAGGTACTTCGGATCAAGTTACTACTGAACTTCATAGGTCCACAAGGACACGTTCCACACCAGAATGGTATGGCAACCCTATCCTGGAAATCATGTTGTTAGACAATGGTGAACCTTCGAACTATGAAGAAGCGATGGCGGGCCCAGATTCCAACAAATGGCTTGAAGCCATGCAATCCGAGATAGGATCCATGTATGAAAACAAAGTATGGACTTTGACAGACTTGCCGATGATCGACGAGCAATAGAAAACAAATGGATCTTCAAGAAGAAGACGGACGCGGATGGTAATGTTACCATCTATAAGGCTCGACTTGTCGCTAAGGGTTATAGACAAGTTCAAGGGGTTGACTACAATGAGACTTTCTCTCTCGTAGCGAAGCTGAAGTCCGTCCGAATCATGTTAGCAATTGCCGCATACTATGATTATGATATATGGCAAATGGACGTCAAAACGGCATTCCTGAAGGTTCAAGGAATAATTGTATATGATGCAGCCGGAAGGTTTTGTCGATCCTAAGAATGCTAACAAGGTATGCAAGCTCCAGCGCTCCATCTATGGGCTGGTGCAAGCATCTCGGAGTTGGAATATTCGCTTTGATGAAATGATCAAAGCGTTTGGGTTTATGCAGACATATGGAGAAGCCTGCGTTTACAAGAAAGTGAGTGGGAGCTCTGTAGCATTTCTCATATTATATGTAGATGACATACTTTTGATGGGAAATGATATAGAACTTTTGGACAGCATTAAGGCCTACTTGAATAAGTGTTTTTCAATGAAGGACCTTGGAGAAGCTGCTTACATATTAGGCATCGAGATCTATAGAGATAGATCGAGACGCCTCATAGGTCTTTCACAAAGCACATACCTTGATAAGATATTGAAGAAGTTCAATATGGATCAGTCCAAGAAGGGGTTCTTGCCTGTGTTGCAAGGTGTGAAATTGAGCTCGGCTCAATGCCCGACCACGACAGAAGATAGAGAAAAGATGAGTGTCATCCCCTATGCCTCGGCCATAGGGTCTATTATGTATGCCATACTGTGTACTAGGCCTGATGTAAACCTTGCCGTAAGTTTGGTAGGAAGGTACCAAAGTAATCCCAGCATGGAACACTGGACAGCGGTCAAGAATATCCTGAAGTACCTGAAAAGTACTAAGGATATGTTTCTCGTTTATGGAGGTGACGAAGAGCTCGTCATAAAGGGTTACATCGACACTAGCTTCGACACAGATCTGGATGACTCTAAGTCACAAACCGGATACGTGTATATTATGAATGGTGGGGCAGTAGCTGGTGCAGTTGCAAGAAAAGCGTCGTGGCGGGATCTACATGTGAAGCGGAGTACATGGCAGCCTCAGAGGCAGCACATGAAGCAATCTGGATGAAGGAGTTCATTACTGACCTAGGAGTTATTCCCAATGTGTCGGGGCCGATGACTCTCTTCTGTGACAACACTGGAGCCATTGCCCTTGCCAAGGAGCCCAGGTTTCACAAGAAGACCAGGCACATCAAGCGTCGCTTCAACTCCATTCGTGAAAATGTTCAAGATGGATACACAGATATTTGTAAAGTGCATACGGATCTCAATGTCCCAGATCCATTGACTAAACCTCTTCCGCGAGAAAAACATGATCAACACCAGAACTCTATGGGTGTTCAATTCATCACAATGTACCTAGATTATTGACTCTAGTGCAAGTGGGAGACTGTTGGAAATATGCCCTAGAGGCAATAATAAAATGGTTATTTTTATATTTCCTTGTTCATGATAATTCTCTATTGTTCATGCTATAATTGTGTTATCCGGAAATCGTAATACATGTGTAAATACGTAGACCACAACATGTCCCCAGTGAGCCTCTAGTTGACTAGGTCGTTGATCAATGGATAGTTACGGTTTCCTGACCATGGACATTGGATGTCATTGATAACGAGATCACATCATTGGGAGAATGATGTGATGGACAAGACCCAATCCTAAGCATAGCACAAGATCGTGTAGTTCGTTTGCTAGAGCTTTTCTAATGTCAAGTATCATTTCCTTAGACCATGAGATTGTGTAACTCCCGGGTACCGTAAGAGTGCTTTGGGTGTACCAAACGTCACAACGTAATTGGGTGGCTATAAAGGTATACTACAGGTATCTCCGAAAGTGTCTGTTGGGTTGACACGGATCGAGACTAGGATTTGTCGCTCCGTATGACGGAAAGGTATCTCTGGGCCCACTCGGTAATGCATCATCATAATGAGCTCAATATGACCAAGTGGTTGGTCACGGGATCATGCATTACGGTACAAGTAAAGTGACTTGCCGGTAATGAGATTGAACGAGGTATTGGGATACTGACGATCGAATCTCGGGCAAGTAACGTACCGATTGACAAAGGGAATTGTATACGGGATTGCTTGAATCCTTGACATTGTGGTTCATCCGATGAGATCATCGTGGAACATGTGGGAGCCAACATAGGTATCCAGATCCCGCTATTGTTTATTGGCCGGAGAGCTGTCTCGGTCATGTCTACATGATTCCCGAACCCGTAGGGTCTACACACTTAAGGTTCGGTGACTCTAGGGTTATTAAGGAGACTTGTAAGTGATTACTGAATGTTGTTCGGAGTCCCGGATGATATCCCGGACGTCACGAGGAGTTCCGGAATGGTCCGGAGGTGAAGTTTATATATGGGAAGTTGTCATACGGTCACCGGAAAAGTTCAGCGGCATATCGGTATTGTACCGGGGCCACTGGAGGGGTTCCGGGGGTCCACCGGGAGGGTCCACCTCTCTCGGAGGGACTCATGGGCCGTAGTGGGCAGGGAACCAGCCCCTGGAGGGCTGGGCGCATCCCCCCCGTTGGGCCCATGCGCCTAGGGTTGGGGGGGAAACCCTAGAGGGGGCGCCCCCCCTCCCCTTGGCTGCCCCCCTCTAGATCTCATCTAGAGGGGGCCGGCCCCCTTCCCCCTTCCCCTATAAGTAGAGGGGCGAGGGGAGGGCTGCACACAACATCCAAGGTGTATCCCCTCCCCTCCCGAACACCTCTCCTCCTCCGTTAAGAGCTTGGCGAAGCCCTGTCGGAGTACTGACTCTCCACCACCACCACGCCGTCGTGCTGCTGTTCGAGCTCTCTTCCTCAACCTCTCCCTCCTCCTTGCTGGATCAAGGCGCGGGAGACGTCTTCGCCCCATAGGTGTGTTGAACGCGGAGGTGCCATCTGTTCGACACTAGGATCATCGATCATTTGGATCACGAAGAGTACGACTCCATCAACCCCGTTCTGTTGAACGCTTCCGCTCGCGATCTACAAGGGTATGTAGATGCACTCCTCTCTCTCTCGTTGCTAGATAACTCCATAGAATGATCTTGGTGATGCGTAGAAAATTTTAAATTTCTGCTACGATCCCCAACAATATCTGGATCTTGTTTGATGCGAGACGGTTTTTCATTTAAATCAGAGAATAATGGTTGTTCTATTTATATGAGTAATATCTTTTATGGTCATGCACCCTTGTTGAGTGGTCTATTTTTGTTGAATCTCGATCGTGGTGATACACTTGTTCATAATATTGAAGCAAAAAGATGCAAAGTTGATAATGATAGTGCAACTTATTTGTGGCACCGCCGTTTAGGTCATATTGGTGTGAAGCGCATGAAGAAAATCCATGCTGATGGACATTTGGAATCACTTGATTATGAATCATTTGGTGCTTGCGAACCATGCCTCATGGGCAAGATGACTAAATCTCCATTCTCCGGAACAATGGAACGAGCTACTGACTTATTGGAAATAATACATACCGATGTTTGCATTCCAATGAGTATTGAGGCTCGTGGCGGGTATTGTTATTTTCTGACCTTCACAAATGATTTGGGAAGATATGGGTATATCTACTTAATGAAGCATAAGTCTGAAACGTGTGAAAAGTTCAAAGAATTTCAGAGTGAAGTCGAAAATCATTGTAACAAGAAAATAAAGTTTCTACGATCTGATCGTGGAGGCGAATATTTGAGTTATGAGTTTGGTCTTCATTTGAAACAATGTGGAATAGTTTCACAACCCACGCCACATGGAACACCACAGTGTAATGGTGTGCCCGAATGTCGTAACCGTACTTTATTGGATATGGTGGATCTATGATGTCTCTTACTAATCTAATTCTATCATTTTGGGGTTATGCTTTAGAGACGGCTGCATTCACGTTAAATAGGGCACCATGTAAATTGGTTGAGACGACACCATGTGAACTGTGGTTTGGCAAGAAACCCAAGTTGTCGTTTCTTTAAGTTTGGGGCTGCGATGCTTAAGTGAAAAAGCTTCAACCTGATAAGCTCGAACCCAAATTGGAGAAGTGTTCTTCATACGATATCCAAAGGAAATTGTTGGGTACACCTTCTATCACAGATCCGAAGGCAAAATATTCATTGCTAAGAATGGATCCTTTCTAGAGAAGGAGTTTCTCTCGCAAGAAGTGAGTGGGAGGAAAGTAGAACTTGATGAGGTAATGGTACCTTCTCTCGAATTGGTAAGTAGTTCATCAGAGAAATCAGTTCCAGTGATTCCTCCACCAATTAGTACGGTCCGCACCAGTGATTCCTCCAGTGATGATCATGAAACTTCACATGAAGTTACTACCGAACCTCGTAGGTCATACAGAGTACGGTCCACACCAGAGTGGTACAGTAATCCTGTTCTGGAAGTCATGTTACTAGCCCATGATGAACCTACGAACTATGAGGAAGAGATGATGAGCCCAGATTCCGCGAAATGGCTTGAGGCCATGAAATCTGAGATGGGATCCATGTATGAGAACAAAGTGTGGACTTTGGTGGACTTGCCCGATGATCGGCAAGCCATAGAAAATAAATGGATCTTCAAGAAGAAGACTAACCCTGACGGTAATGTTACTGTCTACAAATCTCGACTAGTTATGAAAGGCTTTCGACAAGTTCAAGGAGTTGACTATGATGAGACCTTCTCACCCGTAGCGATGCTTAAGTCTGTCCGAATCATGTTAGAAATTTCCGCATTTTATGATTATGAAATATGGAAAATGGATGTCAAAACTGCATTCCTTAATGGATTTCTTAAAGAAGAGTTGTATATGATGCAACGAGAAGGTTTTGACGATCCAAAGGGTGCTAACGAAGATTGCAAGCTCCAACGATCCATTTATGGACTGGTGCAAGCCTCTTGGAGTTGGAATATATGCTCTGATAGTGTGATCAAAGCATATGGTTTTATACAAACTTTTGGAGAAGCCTGTATTTACAAGAAAGTGAGTGGGAGCACTATAGCATTTTCTAATATTATATGTGGATGACATATTGTTGATTGGAAATAATACAGAATTTTTGGATAGCATAAAAGGATACTTGAATAAGAATTTTTCAATGAAAGACCTCGGGGAAGCTGCTTACTTATTGGGCATCGAGATCTATAGAGATAGATCAAGACACTTAATTGGACTTTCGCAAAGCACATACCTTGATAAAGTTTTGGAGAAGTTCAAAATGGATCAGTCAAAGAAAGGGTTCTTACCTATGTTACAAGGTGTGAAGTTGAGTCAGACTCAATGCCCGACCACTGTAGAAGATAGAGAGAAAATGAAAGTCATTCCCTATGGTTCAGCCATAGGTTCTATCATGTATGAATTGTTGTGTACCAGACCTAATGTGTGCCTTGCTATAAGTATAGCACGGAGGTACCAAAGTAATCTAGGAGTGGAGCACTAGACAGTGGTCATGAACATCCTGAAATACCTGAAAAGGACTATCTCGTTTATGGAGGTGACAAAGAGCTTGTTGTGTATGGTAACGTCGATGCAAGCTTTGACACTGATCCGGATGACTCTAAGTTGCAATCCGGATACGTATTTATATTGAATGGTGGAGCTGTCAGTTTGTGCAGTTCCAAGCAGAGCGTCATGGTGGGACCTACGTGTGAAGCGGAGTACATAGCTCCTTCGGAAGTAGCAAATGAAGGAGTCTCGATGAAGGAGTTCATATCCAATCTAGGTGTACTACCTAGTGCATCGGGTCCAATGAAAATCTTTTGTGACAATACTGGTGCAATTGCCTTGGCAAAGGAATCCAGATTTCACAAATGAACCAAACACATCAAGAGATGCTTCAATTCCATCCGGCATCAAGTCGCGGAGGGAGACATAGAGATTTGCAAAATGCATACGGATCTGAATGTTGCAGACCCGTTAACTAAGCCTCTTTCACGAGCAAAACATGATCAGCACCAAGACTCCATGAGTGTTAGAATCATTACTTTGTAATCTAGATTATTGACTCTAGTGCAAGTGGGAGACTGAAGGAAATATGCCCTAGAGGCAATAATAAAGTTTTATTTCTATTTCTTATATCATGATAAATGTTTATTATTCATGCTAGAATTGTATTGACCGGAAGCTTAGTACATGTGTGAATACATAGACAATACACAGTGTCCCTAGTATGCCTCTACATAACTAGCTCGTTAATCAAAGATGGTTATGTTTCCTAACCATAGACATGTGTTGTCATTTGATGACCGGGATCACATCATTAGGAGAATGATGTGATGGACAAGACCCATCCGTTAGCTTAGCATTATGACCGTTACAGTTTTATTGCTACCGCTTTCTTCATGACTTATACATGTTCCTCTGACTATGAGATTATGCAACTCCCGAATAATGGAGGAACACCTTGTGTGCTATAAAACATCACAACGTAACTTGGTGATTATAAAGATGCTCTGCAGGTGTCTCCGAAGGTGTTTGCTGGGTTGGCATAGATCAAGATTAGGATTTGGCACTCCGTGTATCAGAGAGGTATCTCTGGAGCCTCTCAGTAATGCTCATCACTATAAGCCTTACAAGCAATGTGACTAGTGCGTTAGTTGCGGGATGAAGCATTACAGAACGAGTAAAGAGACTTTCCCGTAACGAGATTGAACTAGGTATGATGATACCGATGATCGAATCTCGGGCAAGTAACATACCGATGACAATGGAAACAACATATGTTGTTATGCAGTTTGACCGATAAAGATCTTCATAGAATATGTAGGAACCAATATGAGCATCCAGGTTTCGCTATTTCTCATTGACCAAAGATATGTCTCGGTCATGTCTACATAGTTCTCAAACCCGTAGGGTCCGCACGCTTAACGTTTGATGACGATTTGTATTATGAGTTATGTGATTTGATGACCGAAGTTTGTTCGGTGTCCTGGATGAGATCACGGACAAGACGAGGAGTCTCAAAATGGTCGAGACATAAATATTGATATATTGGAAGGTTATATTCGGATACTTGAATGGTTCCAGAGTGATTCGGGTATTTTTTGGAGTACCGGGATGTTACCAGACCCCCCCCCTCGGGGAATTAGTGGGCATTCATGGGCCTTAGTGGAAAGGAGAGGAGGGACGCAAGGGAGGCCGCGCCCCCTCCCATGGCATGTCCGAATTGGACTAGGGAGGGAGCGGCACCCCCCTCTTTCCTTCTCGCTCTCTTTCTCCTTCCCTCTCTCCCCCTCTTGGAAAAGAAAGGGGACTCCAACTAGGATTGGGAATCCCAGTTGGACTCCCCCTATGGCGCGTCCCTCCTAGCCGCCGGCCTCCTCCTCTCCCTCCTTTATATACGTGGCCAGAGGGAACCCAAAAGCACAATACACAATCTCTTAGCCGTGTGCGGTGCCCCCTCCATAGTTTAACACCTTGGTCATATTGTCATAGTGCTTAGGTGAAGCCCTGCGCCGGTAACTTCATCATCACCGTCTCCACGCTATCATGCTGATGGAACTCTCCATCGTTCTTAACTGTAGCAAGAGCATGAGGGACGCCATCGTGCTGAACGCGTGCTGAACACGGAGGTGTCGTACGTTCATTACTTGGATCGGTTGGATCATGAAGACGTTCCACTACATCAACCTCGTTACTAAATGCTTCCGCTTTCGGTCTAAGAGGGTACATGGACACACTTACTGTCTCGTTGCTATGCATCTCCTAGATAGATCTTGCATGATCATAGGAATTTTTTGAATTACTACGTTACCCAACAGACTCCTAAGTCAATATACTCATATATAGATGACCTAGTCATCACCAATTCCTTGATAGATGCTAGAGTGTTTGTGCATGCTTTATCACATATTTCCTTTGCTATCTTATTGTGTGAGCATGTTGGTTGCATAATTTTCTCCAGTCGAGGACATCCATTTGTGGTTTTGATTATTTTGTTTTTATTTGCCAAATGGATGGACAAGAATACCTAAGTACTGCCTCAAGCTATCTATGCTTTTTCTCTTCCCAAATTATATTCATGCTACATCACAAAATTCGAACAAGTCTTTTTCAGACCCATCAGGTGAGGAGCACTCAGAGCCGCCGATCCTTCAAGGGCTTACTTCCAAAACCTTCAAGTGAATTTTGGGCAGACCAACACATTCGTATTCGGTCCCACCGAAACCACTAGCTAGATTGATCTAGGTTTTCACCTCGGTGCCATCGATTAGAATGATTTGGTCTCACTGAGTTGCAGGAACTGCAAGCAGTTTTGCATCTCGGTGCCACCAAGACGTTCCACTCGGCACCACCGACAGTGTATGGGTATATATACCATGGCCCTTCATTCGGAAATTCCTTCAAACACTCAAGCTTGTTCCCCCATTGCTGCCGCCCCTAGGTCTCCAGATCATTGCTGTCTCCAACTGTGCACCGTCGCTGCAAGTCTCTCCCGCCATCTACAGAATCCTCTCCGCCATTGTCGCCGTAGTGAGCCATCACCAAGTTGGGGTATGGTTTGAACCCTTTGTGCAAATTCCTTTATCCGATTCAATGCACAAAGTTATTGCCTTTATTCTTTCCATGATTGAAAACTTCCCATCCACACAAAAGTTCCTTTAGATTAGATTTGATGCAAAATCTTAGGGTTAGGTTCCCATCGAGCTCATCTCGAACCGAACAAAATTAAGTTTTCGCTCCCACCGGTTGGCCCCTGCCATTGCACTAAGTACAACTCGGTCTGACCGAAGCGTACTGATCGGTGAGACCGAAAGCAAATTCTCAGTGAAACCCTAGCATCTCGGAGCCATCGAACTGCAACTCGGTCTGACCGATACTGGATGTTTAGACTCTGTTAAGTGCTTCGGTGTCACCGAGATTATCATATCGGTAGCTCCAAAATGCTTTCTGTCAGAAAAATAAAAATAAGCTGTCTTTTGTGATGCTCATCCTCTCTACCCATATCCATCAATTCACAGTGTCTGCTGGCAGGGATGTCTGAAGCTAGTGATAGTCAAAACAGATCAGAGGATCAGATCAACCTCAGTGAGGGCACTAGTCCCAGCAGCAGCTATGATGATGGCAGTAGGAGCACTCTTAGCAACTTGCCTAAAGCTGCTACTAGATAGAGGAAGAAGAGGAATTCTGATATTGCAGATGAGGATTTTGTCGTTGAGGAAGAGGTAACTTCAAAGAAGAAAGTCCCTAGGAAGGAATATATTGTAGCTGCCACCTCAAAACCAGGTCTTCAGAAGAAAGCTCCTTCCAAGAGAGCTCCAACTTCCAAAGCCAGGCAGTGCAAAGTTGCTCAAGAGCAAGCAACTGCTGTTGCACCAAGTGGTGCTGGTGAGAAGAATACGGAAAGGAAAAGAGGTAGATGGTGCAAGCTAGTTGATCCAATGGCTGAATTTGAAAGGCACCCATCCGAAGAAGAAGAAGAAGAAGAAGAGGAAGGTTCAAGCACCACCTACCAAGTCTCAGAAACTGATAGCAAATGCCATTAAGATTGGTGTTGCTCCCTCCAAGCCCAAGAAAGTTTCAAAGGTGTATGCTCCCAAAACTTCAGCTCCCAAGAGATCTACCAGGAACATTCCTTTTCTAGAAAAGAACAAGGCCCCAATGCCATAGGTTCAAGAAGACGATGAGCCACTAGTGCTCAGGAAATTGAAGCCAAAGATTCCTGACAACAATGATGATCATCCAGTTTGCTGAGAACATGAAACTAAGAAAATATGCAGGGCTGATATTATGGAGGAAGACTGGTCCATATGCCACAAGAAGGAGGACTATTGTTGATTACCGTTTCCACACCAGAGACCAGCAGGACTTCTATGAGACTATTTTTCTTAATAAGAAGCCCATTGTGTGTGACATGAAATAGGTGGACTGGGAATACATTGATGAAAATGAGGATTACTCCCCCCACATTCATGAGAGCTTCAAGCTGAATGGAGTTGATGGTTTTGTTGGTCAAGAGCTCACCAAGTGGAACGATGAGATGGTGATGCAATTTTACTCCACTACACACTTCTATCCGGATGGGAAGATAGTGTGGATGAATGAGGGCACCAGGTACCAGTCATCAATCACTGAGTGGGCAGAGGTCACCAATGCTCCAATAGGAAGAAGATGATGATCTTGATGTATATGGCAAACTCAGGAAGGATCACAAATCTATGGCTCACATGTACAAGCCCATTCCTGAGGCTGCATTAGACACTCACAAGTTTGGCTCCATATACTATCTTCTAGCTGGACTGGCCACCATAAACACCATACTAAGGCATACCCTCTTGCCTAAGTGTGGAGATCATAGGATGCTCCACATATTCATATGTTGATCAATTCCAAGGTTGGAACTAGAACATATCTAATTGACAAAGAGCATTTACCTCTTAGGCCAGATTTTGAGGACAATAAAGTTGTCATGGATGATACACATCCTACTTATGTTGAGGCCCAGGAGAAAGCTGAGAAGGCAAAGGCTGCAAAAGCAGCAAAGGCAACAAGTGCTCCAGATACATCTATTGTGAATCTCAAGAACAAGGAAGATTAGCTCACATATCTGCTAGAAGCTACCCTGAGAATAGAGAAGAGTCTGGCCAACTTGACTCAGAATCAGGAGAGCTTAGAGAGTATTGTTGAGGATAAAATGTATAACCTTGATGTGAAGGTCACGGAGATTCAAACTATTGTTGAGAAGCTGAGAGATGATGCTGAGGACAATAATGCCAAAACTACTACAAATAGATTCTAGACAGTGCCAAGGGCACAGAGGTCAGCTACTGAGCCAGTTGCAGACTTGAGGCTTATTCATTATGTACTGCAACCACAGCCAAAGTTGATCCTCCAGTATGTACTCCACCAGCTCCACAACCATCAGCTGAAGCATTTGCAGATGGACTCCTCTCAACGCCTTCTACACACACTGGAGCTCCCGGAGATCGTGCCTAGAGTGCCGTATAGCATTAAACATTTTCAAACTTTTGGTATCTTGTTGCCAAAGGGGGAGAAAGTGTATAGATCATATGCTAAGAGAGAGAGAGAGAGAGTTTCTTGCTTTTGTTGGTTCTTTATTTGCCTTGCTACTTGCTTCTTTGGTTGGTTGTTGCTACTTTATGCTACATTTGTGTTATGCTCGTGCGATACCTTGTGTGATCATGTGTTTGATCATACTACGCTTAATGTGTACTTGCATGACTATCTCTATGAATTTTTATGTGTGATCAATCACTTGTATGGTTGGTGATAAGTGCATGTTATTTAGCTCTTATCATTTTGTGCGCTCCACCAAGATGTTTGTGACATGGAAGAGTGACCAAGATCCTATTCGACTGTGCACTTGCAGTCAAACGCAAATTTTTAAATAATGCACAAATTTAGGGGGGTTCTTGCTTATTACATACATCTCAAAGTGATGATGTATTTCATTCATATTATCATTTGTCGAAGCTTTGATCTATATGTTGTCATCAATTACCAAAAAGGGGGAGATTGAAAGCGCAACTAGTCCCCGGGTGGTTTTGGTAATTCATAACAACATATAGCTCATTGAACTCATATCCATCCAAGATTGATATTTCAGGAAGTTCAATGAATGGCATGGCATGTACCAGGAATGTGGACCCCTCAAAATGCTAAGGACAAAGATTGGCAAAAGTTCAAGACTCTTCATGTCTATTTTATTGATCCAAGATCACATTGAGTCCATAGGAAAGGCAATACTATTAGAAGGTGATGAGGTGTTGCTTAATGGCTTGCTTGCTAAAATGTTTCGTGATATTGCTCCAAATACCCTCAACCACTTTATCAATCCAAATATGTCAAAACCCTAACTCCCACTCGGCCCCACCGATTCATCCTATCCAGAACCACCAAGTTCATATGACATAGCCACTACCAGAAACACTAGCAATTCGGTTTCACCGATATGGATCTCGGTCTCACTGAGATGGCCCTGCAATCTCTCTATTTCCCTTTATAACATTTCGGTCTCACTGAAATGAGCAATCGGTCTCACCGAGTTTGCTTGACTGACTCTTTGTTTGCTCTCTGCCAAATTCGGTCTCACCGAGTTTATGCAATCGGCGCCACCGAGATGATGTTTTGCCCTAAGCTCTAGAACATTGGTCCCACCCAGTTTGTCCAGTCGGTCCCAACGAGATTCCTAACATTAACGTTTTGAACTAAATCTGTCTCACCGAGTTCATCTATTCGATCTGACCGAGTTGGGTCAAATATGTGTAATGGTTGGATTTTGTGTGGAGGCTATATATAACCCTCCACCCCCATCTCCATTCGTGAGAGAGCCATCAAAACATGACTACACTTCCAGCATACATTTTCTGAGAGAGAACCACCGACTCATGTATCGAGATCAAGATATACCAATCCTACCACAAGAATCTTGATTTCTAGCCTCAAGTTGCTTTCCACTCAAATCATCTTTCAACCATATCCAAATATGTGAGAGAGAGTTGAGTGTTGGGGAGACTATCGTTTGAAGCACAAGAGCAAGGAGTTCATCGTCAACACATTGTCTATTATTTTTTGTAGAGTGGTGTCTCCTAGATTGGTTAGGTGTCGTTTGGGAGCCTCTGACAAGTTGTGGACTTGAACCAAGAAGTTTGTAAGGGGAAGGAGATCGCCACTTCATGAAGATCTACCCGAGTGAGGCAAGTCCTTCGTGGGTGATGTCCATGGTGGGATAGACAAGGTTGCTTCTTCATGGACCCTTCATGGGTGGAGCCCTCTGTGGACTCGCACAACCGTTACCCTTCGTGGGTTGAAGTCTCCATCAATTTGGATGTACGATAGCACCACCTATCGGAACCATGCCAAGAATCTCCGAGTCTCCATTGCGTTTGCACTCTCCAAACCCTTCCCTTTACCTTCATATGCAATGTCTTACTTTCCGCTGATATACTCTTAGAATTTCATGTGTTGGTTGATTGCTTGACTTGTGCTAGTTGCTAAAATCTGCCCACAACTAAAATTGGGAATAGGTTAGATTTTTATTTGGTCAAGTAGTCTAATCACCCCCCTCTAGACCTACTTCCGATCCTACAAACTCCCACTCAAATCGACATCTCCCCGGTCGTCCAAGTGCAACATGATCCAAATTCACCAACCCAAGTCCAATCATCACTTGACATGAGGTGGTTTCAATGGTGAACATCTCCATGTTGAACGTATCTACTATATGACTCATGTGTGACCTTTTGATGTCTTGTGTTCCGAGGCCATGTCTGTACATGCTAGGCTCGTCAAGTTTAACCCAAGTGTTCCGCATGTGCAAAACTGGCTTGCACCCGTTGTATGCGATCATAAAGTCTATCACACCCGATCATCACGTGGTGCTTCGAAACGATGAACTTTCGCAAGGGTGCACACTTGTGGAGAACACAATTTTATCACGCAATTTTAGTGTGGGATCACCTTATAATGTTGCCGTCGTCCTAAGCAAAATAAGATGCATAAAAGGATTAACATCACATGCGAATCGTAAGTGACATGATATGTCCATCATCTTGTGCTTTTGATCTCCATCTCCAAAGACCGACATGATCCCCATCATCACCGGCATGACACCATGATCTCCATCATCGTGTCGCCATTGGGGTCATCACGCCAAACATGCTTCTACAACTATTGCTACCGCTTATTGATAAAGTAAAGCATTACATAGCACTTAATGATTGACACGCAGGTCATCTAATAATTTAAGACAACCCTACGGCTCCAACCGTTTGCCGTATTCATCGACATGCAAGTTGTGATAATCTATATGAAAGGATCAAGAAGAGGGGTCTAGAGGGGGGTGATTTGACCCTCAAAAAGTAAAAATGGCAATTTTTAAGGTCTTCAAGTTAAGGTGGAGTTTTAGCACAAGTTTAAGCATTCACAATACATTTCAAACAAGCATGACAAAAGTATATGCATCGGAAAGAGTAAAGCATTCTAATTTCAAGAAAGTAAAGCGATGGATTGGAGTGTGCAAACGCAATGAAGACAGGGAGATTTTTGGCGTGGTTCCGATAGGTGGTGCTATCGTACATCCATGTTGATGGAGACTTCAACCCATGAAGGCAAACAGTTGCGCGAGTCCATGGAGGGCTCCACCCATAAAGGGTCCACGAAGAAGCAACCTTGTCTATCCCACAATGGCCATCGCCCACGAAGGACTTGCCTCACTTGGGTAGATCTTTACGAAGTAGGCGATCTCCTTGCCCTTACAAACATCTTGGTTTAACTCCACAACTTGATGGAGGCTCCCAAGTGACATCTAACCAATCTAGTAGACACCACTCTCCAAAAGGTAAGACACGGTGTGTTGATGATGCACTCCTTGCTCTTGTGCTTCAAATAATAGTCTCCCCAACACTCAGCTCTCTCACACAGATTCGGATATGGCGGAAAGATTATTTGAGTGGAAAGCAACATGGGGAAGGCTAGAAATCAAGATTCTTGTGGTAGGTGTCGGTGTCAAAACCGGTGGATCTCGGGTAGGGGGTCCCGAACTGTGCGTCTAAGGCTAATGATAACAAGAGGCGGGGGACATGATGTTTACCAAGGTTTGGGCCCTCTTGATGGAGGTAATACCCTACTTCCTGCTTGATTGGTCTTGATGATATGAGTATTACAAGAGTTGATCTACCACAAGATCGTAGAGGCTAAACCCTAGAAGCTAGCCTATGATTATGATTGTTGTTGTCCTAGGGACTAAACCCTCCGGTTTATATACACACTGGAGGGGGCTAGGGTTACACCGAGACGGTTATAGAGAAGGAGATCTACATTTCCGAATTGCCAAGCTTGCCTTCCACGCAAAGGAGAGTCCCATCCGGACACGGGACGAAGTCTTGAATCTTGTATCTTCATAGTCCAACAGTCTGGCCAAAGTATATAGTCCAGCTGTCCGAGGACCCCTTAATCCCGGACTCCCTCAGTAGCCCCTGAACCAGGCTTCAATGACGATTAGTCCGGCGCACAGATTGTCTTCGACATTGCATGGTGGGTTCCTTCTCCGAATACTCCATAGAAGATTTTGAACATGAGAGTCGTGTCCGGCTCTGCAAAACAAATTCCACATACCATCGTAGAGAGAACAATATTCCACAAATCGAATCTACTGACAACTTTTCGTAGCGTGACATCACGCCACGGCCCGGTCATTATTCAAACCGTTTTTTCACAACCAGCTATTGCACATATTGCGAGGCGGTTTCCTTGGCACGTCTTGTCGAAGCAGAGCTCGTGTCCCCTTATTGCGGGATTCTCATCAATACGGGCATGGGTAACCCAACCGCGCCATCAATCGAGGCGCTTGGGGAATAAGCGATTTTAACGGGCAAGTGGGGAGGTGCACAGTTTCTACCGCCTTTATAAAGAGATAGGGATTCCCCTTTTTCACCCATGCCTTCTTCCTCCTTTGCTCATCCATTCTCGCACTCTCAAGCTCCAGCACCCAAGTTCTCACCTTCTCCGAAAAGCCATTCCAGACATGTCCGGAGCGGGAGGCAAGTGGATGGCCTCCTCTGTTACGGAGGAGGACATCACGAAGCGTCGGGAGGCCGGATACTTAGCCGCAGACATCGCGCACCGGCTCCCGGACGAAAGGTAGATCATCCCTGCTCCGGAACCCCACGAGAGGGTTGTGTTTCTCCCCAACTTCATCCGTGGACTGGGATTTCTTCTCCACCCATTTGTCCGTGGGCTCAAGTTTTACTATGGGCTAGATTTTCATGATCTAGCCCCCAACTTCATCCTCAACAACTTGGCGTTTATAGTCGTGTGCGAGGCCTTCCTCCGCATCAAGCCCCACTTTGGCCTGTGGCTAAAGATCTTCAACGTGAAGCCGAAGATAGTGGTCGGCCAACAAGCAGAGTGCGGAGGCGCCATGCTGGGCAAGATGCCCAACGTTATCTGTCTCGAAGGCTCCTGCGTGGAGACCGTGAAGGGGTGGCAATCGGGGTGGGTCTACATCACTGAGCCGCGCGACGCCAACTGGGTGGCGGCCCCTGAATTCTGATCCGGCATCCCCATGCGGCTTACCTCCTGGAAAAAGAAGGGCTTATCCTGGGGTGCACCTGCGGAGCTGACCGGACTCGAGAACCGTGTCAAAAATATGATAAGCAAGAAGATCAAGCTTGTCAACGTGGTGCAGGTCATGCTCTTCTGCCGGATCCTCCCGTGTCAAAGACGGGCATTCAATATGTGGGAGTTGGATTCGGCCAAACACCAGATGTTGCGAGAGCTCTTTGACACGATGCACAAAGACATCTGGAAGGTGATGTTCAAGGCCGCCGAGTACCTCCTCCCACTACCGAGGACCGCGGACTCAGCGCAAAGCGCCCCGCCAATCCGGTAAGCTCTCTATATTTCACAAGATGTGCCTTTCCCAGTATGTTCGTGGGAGGAATTTAAGCCACCATGCTGATTTAACAGGACTATGTGGCGACAACGGAGCGAATCGACTGTCCGGCTCCGCTACCTGAAGATCCAGAAACCGCTCTCCTGACGGAGATGCTGTTACCGGTGCCTTACGAGGTGTCGGGGAAGAAGGCCACGGGGACCTGGAAAGGTCTCCGGCGCAAGGCTGCATCGGACGCATCGTCCGAAGACACCGAGGCACACTCCTCTAACAAAGACGAGGAGGAGGAAGAGGAAATTCCTCCCCCAACCAGGCGGAGAAGAAAAGGAAGGTCGCCCCATCTGGGGAGGCTGAAGGGTCCAAGAAGGGAAGGACCCTTCCTCCGGACCAATCCACAACAGCTGCATACAGCGACAAGGAGTGGTTGCCCAGGGACAAGCCCCGAGAAAAGTCGTAGGTATCCGGACACTATAACGCTTCCGGTATGTTTTGCTTTATTGCTTCTTATCATGTTAAACATGATTGTGCAGTCCATCCAAAGCCCACATCGACGTATCCTCCTCGGATGGGTCTTTGAGTCAGTCGGAGATGAATAGCTATTCACTCCCGACGGCCACCTCCCCCCGACCCGCGAACGACACCGAGGTGTTGTCCCAGAGGATACAGGAGCAGGGGGAGATGGTTCTGGAGATGCCCCAAGGCGAAATCCCAAACGCCGGGCACATGGGGGAAAACCCCCCATGGATAATGATGACGGACGCCACAGCAAGTCCGGCCCCCCGCCGGGTGCTGCGCCGGAACCTCCAATGGTTCCGGATTCAGGTAGGCAGCCCCTCGCTAAGGAGGGTGAGCCGCCTGTTATGATGACCTCTGTCCAACCAGAGGCATCAGACAATTTGCTGGAAGCGCTTCGCGGCGCTTCCATTGACGAAGAGCACCGTACTCTTATGAGTACGGTGATTGAGAAGGTTCGGTCCACCAAAAGCGGATTGACCGAAGCCTACGCTAGCCTCCTAACAGGTTTTGAGGTAAGTAATCACATTACAAGGAAATATCATAGCATAGATAGTAGCCCCTGATGCTCTGTTCGGTGTTCGGAAAGAAAGGCCGAACAGAGGATCAAATAACATCCACAGGAGTCTAATTATATTATGTGTATGTGAATAAGCAGGCGTCGCTACTGGCCGCTGCCGCCTGCACTGCGGAGGTCTCCTGACTAAAGCAGGACCTGGGGCGGGCCAAGGAAGAGCTTGGCCTTGTGAAGAGGCAGCTCAAGGAGAACAAAGGTAAGTGATACCCGTCCATGTGTTATATAAAGCAAAATCGTTGATGCTAATAGAAGCATCATGAATTTTAATAGGGGCCACGACCGAAGTGGCGGCCCTTAAGAAAGCGCTCTCCGAGGCTGAAGACAAGGCGGCTAAGGAGCGCACCGAGCGCGAGAAGCAGGAGGCTCGGGTAAATGAGGTCCAGCAAGAGCTCCAGGACTTCGTCAAAAAATTAGAGTCCTTGGAGCGTGACTCCAAGACACAAGAGTCCGAGCTTGCGAAGGCCCTCCAAAGCACGCAAGACGCCAAGGCCGAAGCCCAAAAGGCCCTCCAGGAGATCCAGGCAGCCAAGAAGATAGCGGCGGGTAAGGCATTCATTATGCAAAGTAAGCATGTGAAGGAGACTTTCCTTTTACTTACCCGAATTCGGAGCTCTCCAGGAGCATTCGTAGATCTATCGCGCAGCATATCGGATGCCGCAGAGTTCTACCATGCTGAGGAGGGGAGCTAGAGGAGAAGCTGTTCTGGTCCCAGTATATTGGGGCCGAACATCCGATGTCCTTGAGCGACCAGTTGAAGCAACTGGTCGAACTACACAAGGCGGCCGAACTGGCCATGAAGGACCTTATAGTCCGGTTGTGGCCTGGCGAGCCCCTGCCCGACAGCTACGTCGGCCTTGTATAGCGGATGGTAAATGCCTGTCCGCGGCTTGAAGTCATTAAGCGGTCCATCTGCATTGAAGGTGCACGCAGGGCCTTCGCCCGTGCGAATGTGCACTGGGCAAAGATGGACGTCGAGAAGCTGGTGACGGAGGGGCCGCCGAAGGGCAAGGAGCACCGTCACCCCGAGCAGTATTATGAGGGTGTCCTGAAGGGTGCCCGCCTTGTGGCGGATGAATGTGCTAAGGATGTAATATTTGAATGGATGTACTCATGTCATCCTGTAATATGAAAAATGAGTTCATGTGCGTTGTATAACGCTTGTTGATTTAAAATATTACCTTCTGTGCGGTCATTTATAAAATCTGAGAGTTGGCTAGTCATCGGCTTCTGCCCCCATGTAGCTAGTACCGGGGTGTTCGGGATAAATCTAAACACTCTTTATCCAAATTTTTGGTCCTCTAAGGAGGTGTTTAGCGCAGCGAACAAGGCAATCGGACTATACACCTTTATCACTCTCACTTAGCCATAGAAGTCTACAACTTTAAATTTTGGCAAAGCCCCTAGTATTCGGAAGGCCGAACTTGGGGCGCTATGCACGCCTAAATCGTACAAGGCCGATTCCTCGCCCGAAGCAGAAAAAATCTTTAAGGATTTGAGACCTCTCGAACAGCGACCAGCTCTCGACGCATCATGACAGTCAGTTTTTGGCTTTCTCTACTGAGGTGCTCGTCTAGAAGAATCGGGACATCGCAGTAGTTCTCCCTACGCTACCTTAGCCGATATAGCGGAACGTAAGGTACCAAAACATAGGAGCCGGGCAAACCCAACTATTGACCCAAGACATGATTCGGAGCTAATGCACATAATGCTATAAGTTCGAGGTGCCGCACTGTCGAAAGTGTTCGGACTTTTCTTGCCGTGTTATGGGGTACACTGAAGCCCCTGGCGAACTGAACGTACCAAAGTGTACAGGTGCAATTTGTAGTAAATAAGCAGTCAAGGAAAAAGATGAAGAAAATGTAATAATAAGCTAAAGTTGTATATTTTTTCCATTGTTATTTGAATAATACGTCAAAGCGTATGTATACAAGTAGTGCGATGAGCAAAATAGGACTGTTTAACATGTCCTAGCCAAGGGTAAGCTGCATGTGGGTATATAAAACAGGTATAACAATCGCTATCAGAGACCACCTGGGTCTTCCCTTATACGTCAAAGCTTCTTACCTCCTTGGTTTTTCCCTCCCATGATGAGTCCGATAATCCGGCTATCTGAAAGGGCTTCCAGAAAGTTGGGTCCTGAAAGAAAAAAAATGATGAAGGAATACGGGTCCTGGGGCGGTCAAGCCGCATTGTGGACCACGTTGTAGTCGTGCCTCCGCCTACGCCCATGGTATTTTTAGTGCGTAATTATGTATGTGCGGCACAAATTTTGCCGCTTGACTGGGACTAGGACGGAGGCCGAATTGCTAGTCGAGCTCTAGACGTGTTGGACGATCCTGTTGCAGGGTACTACGGACTCGCTTGACGATGTCCGAGGGCTTTATCGCCGAATTGGCGGTCTGCCTAAGAAGGTTGTTTTGTACTTCTGCTGCAAGGGCCGCAGTGTGCTCCTCCGTACGGAGTGAGCGCTTTGTGTTTCCATTGAGTGTTATAACCCCGCGAGGTCCTAGCATCTTGAGCTTGAGGTATGTGTAGTGCGGTACCACATTGAATCGAGCGAATGCGGTTCGTCCTAGTAGGGCATGATAACCACTACGGAAAGGGACAATATAGAAGATTAACTCCTCGCTTCGGAAGTTGTCCGAAGATCCAAAGACTACTTCCAGTGTGATTGAGCCCGTACAGCAGGCCTCTACAGCTGGTATTACACCTTTAAAGGTGGTTTTAGTGGGTTTGATCCTTGAGGGAATGATGCCCATTTTGCGCACTGTATCCTGATAAAGCAGGTTCAGGCTGCTGCCACCGTCCATAAGGACTCGTGTGAGGTGCAATCCGTCAATGATAGGGTCAAGGACCAATGCGACAAAACTGCCATGACGGATACTGGTAGGATGGTCCCTGCGATCGAAAGTGACCGGACAAGAAGACCATGGGTTGAACTTTGAGGTGACTGGCTCCATCGCATAGACATCCCGTAGTGCACACTTCCGTTCCCGCTTGGGAATATGGGTTGCGTATATCATATTCACCGTTTTCACCAGGGGAGGGAATTTCTTCTGTCCTCCTGTGTTTGGCGGCCGGGGCTCCTCGTCGTCATCGCTATGCAGCCCCTTTTCCTTGTTTTCGGCATTCAACTTGCCGGCCTGTTTAAGCACCCAGCATTCTCTATTGGTGTGGTTGGCTGGTTTATCGGGGGTGCTGTGAATTTGACATGAGCGATCGAGTATGCGGTCCAGACTGGACGAGCCCGGATTGTTTCTTTTGAATGGCTTTTTCCGCTATCCGGATTTAGAGCCTCTGAATTCGGCGCTGACTGCCGTGTCTTTGGCGTTGTCACCAATGTTCCGACGCTTGTGTCTATTGCGTCGTGGCTTGCCGTTGCTATCTCTGGCGTCTGAATCGCCGGAATTTTTTGGTGTGATGTTGTTATGAGCCAGCCAGCTGTCCTCGCCCACGCAAAAAAGCGGGTCATGAGTGTCGTGAGGGTTGCCATGGACTTTGGCTTCTCTTGGCTGAGGTGTCGGGCGAGCCATTCGTCACAGATGTTATGCTTGAAGGCTGCTAAGGCCTCGGCATCCGGATAGTCGACAATTCGGTTCTTTTTAGTTAGAAACCGAGTCCAGGATTTCTTAGCCGACTTTTCGGCCTGTTGGGTTATGTGACTTAAGTCATCAGCATCCGGTGGTCGCATGTAAGTGCCCTGGAAGTTGTCAAGGAATGCGTCTTCCAGGTCCTCCCAACTGCCAATGGAGCTTGCTGGCAGGCTATTCAGCCAATGCCGAGCCGGTCCTTTGAGCTTAAGTGGTAGGTACTTGATGGCATGTAAGTCATTGCCGCGGGCCATGTGAATGTGTAGGAGAAAATCTTCAATCCATACCGCGGGGTCTGTTGTGCCATCATCTGATTCAACGTTCACGGGTTTAAACCCTTATGGGAATTCATGATCCATTACTTCATCAGTGAAGCATAGGGGGTGTGGGGCGCCTCTATGCCGGGCTACATCCCGACGCAGTTCAAATGAATCTGGTATGTTGTATTCGGCTCGGTCGGACTTTTGTTTAGTGTATCCGACGTGACGGTCATCGTCACGCGTTGTGGCGCACCCCCATGATCCATAGATCGATCTTGACTGTCCTGCATTGTTTTCCAATACGTCTCGCAGGTCCTTCGTGTAGCCCCGGTCCTTAGTATTATTGTTTGATTGGAGACGGGGTGCGGGCTGGACTTCGGGCTGGTAGGCCGCTTTGTCTCCGCCACGGGGTGGCCGATCAGCCGCATTGTGCGCTGGTAGTGTGGGCTTTAAAGCCTCCTCCTCGAGTTGAGGTAGCAACATGCGCTTTGGGTAACTTTTGGTAGGGCGCTCGAGTCCATATTCCTCGGCTGCCAGGACCTCAGTCCATCTATCAGTTAGCAGATCTTGATCAGCTTGAAGCTGTTGTTGTTTCTTCTTCAAGCTTTTTGCAGTGGGCTATAAGCCAGCGCTTGAAGCGCTCCTGCTCGACGGGATCCTCAGGCACGATGAATTCTTCGTTGCCAAGGCTCACTTCATCTTTGGAGAGAGGTACGTAATTATCATCCTCTGATTCTATTTCTGTTGCCTGTTCCTTAGGGCTAGCTTGCCCATCTTCTTGCTCGGCCTGCTCGAAGCCTGGCTAGGCAGGATTGTTTTCGTCTTCGGCACCATCCGGATTGTTATCATCTCTTGTGCCGGTATCACTATTTTTGCTATGGCGGGGCTTGGAGCGGCGCCTAGGACGCCGGTGCCTAGATTGCTTCTCCAAGGGATTATCTTCCATTGCATCATCGCCATTGCCTTCTTTGGGGGTGTCCACCATATATATATATCATATGATGAGGTGGTTGTCCAGCGCCCTATAGGCGGTGGTTCCTGTTCTTCTCCTGCATCGTCATCCATACAGTCGATGTCTTCGGAGTTGAAGTCAACCACGTCGGTTAAGTCATCGACAGTGGCTATTAAGTGGGTGGTGGGTGGGGAACGAATTTCTTCGTCGTCTGCTTCCCACTCGATCCGGACATAGTTCGGCCAAGAGTCTCCTGACAAAGAGAGAGACCTTAGTGAGTTTAGCACATCACCCAAGGGTGAGTGCTAAAAGACGTCCGTGGAGGTGAACTCCATGATTGGTGCCCAATCAGATTCGATAGGCACGGATGCACGTGGTTCGGAGCCTGTAGCCGGAGACGAGCCCGAGGGTCCGATGACACCATCCTCATAGGAGGTGGGATTAGTGTTCGGCTCCAACGCCGATGAGAGTGTGGCCTCTGTGGCGGGGTCCATCCACCCGTCCTCGGATAGCGCGATCTACTCCGAATGAATTCCCGGGGCTGCCGCAGGTGCGATCCCCCGAACACTGTCCGATGGCAGATCTAAGTCATGCTCATCGTGACTTTTCGGCGCACCTGACATGGGCTCGAATCCGTCGAAGATCAAGTCTCCGCGGATGTCGGCAGTATAGTTCAAGCTTCCAAACCTGACCTGATGGCCAGGGGCGTAGCTATCGATCTGCTCCAGATAGCCAAGCGAGTTGGCCCACGGTACGAAGCCGCCGAATATGAAGATCTGTCCGGGAAGGAAAACCTCCCCCTGGACTGCGTCGTTGAAGATGATTGAAGGAGCCATCAAGCCTTATTGTGACGGCACAGTGGAACTCTCAATGAAAGCACCAATGTCAGTGTCAAAACCGGTGGATCTCGGGTAGGGGGTCCCGAACTGTGTGTCTAAGGCTAATGGTAACAGGAGGCAAAGGACACAATGTTTACCCAGGTTCGGGCCTCTCGATGGAGGTAATACCCTACTTCCTGCTTGATTGATCTTGATGATATGAGTATTACACGAGTTGATATACCACGAGATCGTAGAGGCTAAACCGTAGAAGCTAGCCTATGATTATGATTGTTGTTATCCTACAGACTAAACCCTCCGGTTTATATAGACACCGGAGGGGGCTAGGGTTACACCAAGTCGGTTACAGAGAAGGAGATCTACATATCTGAATTGCCAATCTTGCCTTCCATGCAAAGGAGAGTCCCATCCGGACACGGGACGAAGTCTTCAATCTTGTATCTTCATAGTCCAACAGTCCGGCCAAAGTATATAGTCCGGCTGTCCGAGGACCCCTTAATCCCGGACTCCCTCAGTAGGGTTGGTATATCTTGATCTCAACACATGAGTTGGTGGTTCTCTCTCAAAAAATGTATGTTGGAAGTGTAGGCACGTTCTGATGGCTCTCTCACAAATAATTTGGTGAGACCGAAAGCAATTTCTCAGTGAAACCCTAGCATCTTGAAGCCATCAAACTGCAACTCGGTCTGACCGATACTGGATGTTTACACTTTGTTAAGTGCTTCGGTGTCACCGAGATTATCATATCGGTAGCTCCAAAATGCTTTCTGCAGAAAACTAAAAATAAGATTTTGTCTCATTTTTTCAAAAACAAGCTGACTTTTGTCATGCTCATCCTCTCTACCCATATCCATCAATTTTCACAGTGTTAGTTTGCAGAGATGTCTGAAGTTAGTGACAGTCAAAACAGATCAGAGGATCAGATCAACCTTAGTGAGGGCACTAGTCCCAGCAGCAGCTGTGATGATGGCAGTAGGAGCACTCCTAGCAACTTGCCTAAAGCTGCTACTAGATAGAGGAAGAAGAGGAATTCTAATATTGAAGATGAGGATTTTGTCATTGAGGAAGAGGTAACTTCAAAGAAGAAAGTCCCTAGGAAGGAATATATTGTAGCTGCAACCTCAAAACCAGGTCTTCAGAAGAATTCTCCTTCCAAGAGAGCTCCAACTTCCAAAGTCAGGCAGTCCAAAGTTGCTCAAGAGCAAGCAACTGATGTTGCACCAAGTGGTGCTGGTGAGAAGAATAAGGAAAGGAAAAGAGGTAGATGGTGCAAGCTAGTTGATCCAATGGCTGAATTTGAAAGGCACCCATCCGAAGAAGAAGAAGAAGAAGAAGAAGAAGAGGAAGAGCAAGTTCAAGCACCACCTACCAAGATTCAGAAACTGATAGCAAATGCCATTAAGACTGGTGCTGCTCCCTCCAAGCTCAAGAAATTTTAAAGGTTTATGCTCCCAAAACTTCAGCTCACAAGAGATTTACAAGGAACATTCCTGTTGTAGAAAAGAACAAGGCCCCAGTGCCATAGGTTCAAGAAGACGATGAGCCACTAGTGCTCAGGAAATTGAAGACAAAGATTCCAGACAACAACGATGATCATCCAGTTGCTGAGAACATGAAACTAAGAAAATATGCAGGTCTGAGATTATGGAGGAAGACTGGTCCATATGCCACAAGAAGGAGGACTATTGTTGATTACCGTTTACACACCAGAGACCAGCAGGACTTCTATGAGACTATTTTGCTTGATAAGAAGCCAATTGTGTGTGACATGAAATAGGTGGACTGGGAATACATTGATGAAAACGAGGATTACTCCCCCCACATTCATGAGAGCTTCAAGCTGAATGGAGTTGATGGTTTTGTTGGTCAAGAGCTCACCAAGTGGAACGATGAGATGGTGATGCAATTTTACTCCACTGCAGACCTCTTTCTGGATGGGAAGATAGTGTGGATGAATGAGGGCACCAGGTACCAGTCATCAATCTCTGAGTGGGTAGAGGTCACCAATGCTCCAAAAGGAAGAAGATAATGATCTTGATGTATATGGCAAACCCAGGAAGGATCGCAATTCTATGGCTCACATGTACAAGCCCATTCCTGAGGCTGCATTGGATACTCACAAGTTTGGTTCCATATACTATCTGCAAGCTGGACTGACCACCATAAACACCATACTTAGGAATACCCTCTTGCCTAAGTCTGGAGATCATAAAATGCTCCACATATTCATATGTTGATCAATTCCAAGGTTGGAACTGGAACATATATAATTGACAAAGAGCATTTACCTCTTAGGCCAGACTTTGAGGACAATGAAGTTATCATGGATGCTACTCATCCTACTTCTATTGAGTCCTAGGAGAAAGCTAAGAAGGCAAAGGCTGCAAAAGCAGCAATGGCAACAAGTGCTCCAGATACATCTATTATGAATATCAAGACCAAGGAAGATCAGCTCACATATCTGCTAGAAGCTACCCTGAGAATAGAGAAGAGTCTGGCCCACTTGACTCAGAATCTGGAGAGCTTAGAGAGGATTGTTGAGGATAAAATGTATAACCTTGATGTGAAGGTCACGGAGATTCAAACTATTGTTGAGAAGCTGAGAGATGATGCTGAGTACAATAATGCCAGAACTACTACAAATAGATTCCAGACAGTGCCAAGGGCACAGAGGTCGGCTACTGAGCCAGTTGCAGACTTGAGGCTTGCTCATTCTGCTCTTGCCACCTCAGCCATAGTTGCTCCTCCAGTATCTACTCCACCAGCTCCACAGACATCAGCTGAAGCATTTGCAGATGGACTCCTCTCAACGCCTTATACACACACCGGAGCTCCCGGCGATCGTGCCTAGAGTGCCGTATAGCACTATACGTTTTCAAACTTTTGGTAACTTGTTGCCAAAGGGGGATAAAGTGTATAGATCATATGCTGAGAGAGAGAGAAAGAGAGTTTCTTGCTTTTGTTGGTTCTTTATTTGCCTTGCTACTTGCTTCTTTGGTTGGTTGTTGCTACTTTATGCTACATTTGTGTTATGCTTGTGAGATACCTTGTGTGATCATGTGTTTGATCATACTACGCTTAATGTGTACTTGCATGACTATCTCTATGAATGTTTGTGTTTGATCAATCACTTGTATGGTTGGTGATAAGTGCACATTATTTAGCTCTTATCATTTTGTGCGCTCCACCAAGATGTATGTGACATGGAAGAGTGACCCATGATCCTAATCAACTGTGCACTTGCATTCAAATGCAAATTTTTTAATAATGCACAAATTTAGGGGGGCTCTTCCTTATCACATACTTCTCAAAGCGATGATGTATTTCATTTATATTATCATTTGTCGAAGCTTTGATCTATATGTTGTCATAAATTACCAAAAGGGGGGAGATTGAAAGCGTAACTAATCCCCAGGTGGTTTTGGTAATTCATCACAACATATAGCTCATGGAACTCATATCCATCCAAGATTGATATTTCAGGAAGTTCAATGAATGGCATGGCATGTACCAAGAATGTGGACCCCTCAAAATGCTAAGGACAAAGATTGGCAAAAGTTCAAGACTCTTCATCTCTATTTTAGTGATCCAAGATCACATTGAGTCCATAGGAAAGGCAATACTATTAGAAGGAGATGAGGTGTCGCTTAATGGCTTGCTTGCTCACATGTTTAGTGTTATTGCTCCAAATACCCTCAACCACTTTCTCAGTCCAAATATGTCAAAACCCTAACTCCCACTCGGCCCCACCGATTCATCCTATCCGGAACCACCAAGTTCATATGACATAGCCACTACCAGAGACCCTAGCAATTCGGTTTCACCGATACAGATCTCGGTCTCACCAAGACGGCCCTGCAATCTCTCTATTTCCCTTTATAACATTTTGGTCTCACCGGAATGATCAATCGGTCTCACCGAGTTTGCTTGACTGACTCTTTGTTTGCTCTTTGCTAAATTCAGTCTCACCGAGTTTATGCAACCGGCGCCACTGAGATGATGTTTTGCCCTAAGCTCTAGCACATTGGTCCCACCCAGTTTCTCCAGTCGGTCCCAACGAGATTCCTAACATTCACGTTTTGAACTAAATCGGTCTCACCGAGTTCATCTATTCGGTCTGACCGAGTTGGGTCAAATATGTGTAACGGATGTATTTTGTGTGGAGGCTATATATACCCCTCCACCCCCATCTCCATTTGTAAGAGAGCCATCAGAACGTGCCTACACTTCCAGCATACATTTTCTGAGAGAGAACCAGCGACTCATGTATTGAGATCAAGATATACCAATCCTACCACAAGAATCTTGACTTCTAGCCTTCCCCAAGTTGCTTTCCACTCAAATCATCTTTCCACCATATCCAAATATGTGAGAGAGAGTTGAGTGTTGGGGAGACTATCATTTGAAACACAAGAGCAAGGAGTTCATGATCAACACATCGTCTATTAACTTTGGTAGAGTGGTGTCTCTTAGATTGGTTAGGTGTCGCTTGGGAGCCTGTGACAAGTTGTGGAGTTGAACCAAGAATTTTGTAAGGGGAAGGAGATCGCCACTTCATGAAGATCTACCCGAGTGAGGCAAGTCCTTCGTGGGCGATGTCCATGGTGGGATAGACAAGGTTTCTTCTTCGAGGACCCTTCATGGGTGGAGCCCTCTGTGGACTCGCACAAACGTTACCCTTCGTGGGTTGAAGTCTCCATCAATTTGGATGTACGTTAGCACCACCTATTGGAACCACGCCAAAAATCTCCGACTCTCCATTGCGTTTGCACTCTCCAAACCCTTCCCTTTACCTTCGTATGCAATGTCTTACTTTTCGTTGCTATACTCTTAGAATTTCATGTGTTGGTTGATTGCTTGACTTGTGCTAGTTGCTAAAATCTGCCCACAACTAAAATTGGGAATAGGTTAGATTTTTATTTGGTGAAGTAGTATAATCACCCCCCTCTAGACCTACTTTCAATCCTACAAACTCCCACTCAAATCGGCATCCCCTCGGTCGTCCAAGTGTAACATGATCCAAATTCACCAACCCAAGTCCAATCATCATGTGACATGAGGTGGTTTCAATGGTGAACATCTCCATGTTGATCGTATCTACTATATGACTCATGTTTGACCGTTTGATGTCTTGTGTTCCGAGGCCATGTCTGTACATGCTAGGCTCGTCAAGTTTAACCCAAGTGTTCCGCATGTGCAAAACTGGCTTACACCCGTTGTATGCGATCATAAAGTCTATCACACCCGATCATCATGTGGTGCTTCGAAACGATGAACTTTCGCAAGGGTGCACACTTGTGGAGAACACAATTTTATCATGCAATTTTAGTGTGGGATCACCATATAATGATTTCATCGTCCTAAGCAAAATAAGATGCATAAAAGTATTAACATCACATGCAAATCATAAGTGACATGATATGTCCATCATCTTGTGCTTTTGATCTCCATCTCCAAAGACCGACATGATTCCCATCATCACCGGCATGACACCATGATCTGCACCATCGTGTCGCCATCGGGGTCGTCACGCCAAACATGCTTCTACAACTATTGCTACCGCTTATTGATAAAGTAAAGCATTACATGGCACTTAATGATTGACACGCAGGTCATGCAATAATTTAAGACAACCCTACGGCTCCAACCGGTTGCCTTATTCATCGACATGCAAGTTGTGATAATCTATATGGAAGGATCGAGAAGAGGGGTCTAGAGGGGGGTGATTTGACCCTCAAAAGGTAAAAAATGGCAATTTTTAAGGTCTTCAAGTTAAGGTGGAGTTTTAGCACAAGTTTAAGCATTCACAATACATTTCAAACAAGCATGACAAAAGTATATGCACCGAAAAGAGTAAAGCATGCTAATTGCAAGAAAGTAAAGGGATGGATTGGAGTGTGCAAACGCAATGAAGACAGGGAGATTTTTGGCGTGGTTCTGATAGGTGATGCTATCATACATCCATGTTGATGGAGACTTCAACCCACGAACGCTAACAGTTGTGCGAGTCCATGGAGGGCTCCACCCATGAAGGTTCCACAAAGAAGCAACCTTGTCTATCCCACAATGGCCATCGCCCACGAAGGACTTGCCTCACTTGGGTAGATCTTCATGAAGTAGGCGATCTCCTTGCCCTTACAAACTTCTTGGTTCAACTCCACAACTTGATGGAGGCTCCCAAGCGACACCTAACCAATCTAGTAGACACCACTCTCCAAAAGGTAAGACACGGTGTGTTGATGATGCACTCCTTGCTCTTGTGCTTCAAATGATAGTCTCCCCAACACTCAACTCTCTCTCACATATTCGGATATGGTGGAAAGATGATTTGAGTGGAAAGCAACTTGGGGAAGGCTAGAAATCAAGATTCTTGTGGTAGGTGTCGGTGTCAAAACCGGCGGATCTCGGGTAGGGGGTCCCGAACTGTGCGTCTAAGGCTAATGATAACAGGAGGCGGGGGACACGATGTTTACCCAGGTTCGGGCCCTCTCGATGGAGGTAATACCCTACTTCCTGCTAGATTGATCTTGATGATATGAGTAATACAATAGTTGAACTACCATGAGATCGTAGAGGCTAAACCCTAGAAGCTAGCCTATGATTATGATTGTTTTTGTCCTACGGACTAAACCCTCCGGTTTATATAGACACCGGAGGGGGCTAGGGTTACACCGAGTCGGTTACAGAGAATGAGATCTACATATCCGAATTGCCAAGCTTGCCTTCCACGCAAAGGAGAGTCCCATCCGGACACGGGACGAAGTCTTCAATCTTGTATCTTCGTAGTCCAACAGTCCGGCCAAAGTATATAGTCTGGCTGTCCGAGGACCCCTTAATCCCGGACTCCCTCAGTAGGGTTGGTATATCTTGATCTCAACACATGAGTTGGTGGTTCTCTCTCAAAAAATGTATGTTGGAAGTGTAGGCACGTTTGATGGCTCTCTCACAAATGGAAAAGGGGGTGGAGGGGTATATATATAGGCTCCACACAAAATCCTACCGTTAGACACATTTGACCCAACTCGGTCAGACCGAATAGAAGAAATCAATGAGACCGATTTAGTTCAAAATGTGAACATTAGGAATCTCAGTGGGACCAACTGGAACAACTCAGTTGGACCGATGTGCAAGAGCTTAGGGCAAACATCAACTCGGTGGCACGGATTGCATCAACTCGGTGAGACCGAAGTGAAGCAGTGAGCAAACAGAGAAGACGTTAAGCCAACTCGGTGGGAACGATTGCTAATTTCGATGAGAAAAAATGTTACAAAGGTAAACCGAGAGTTTACAAGTCCATCTCGGTGAGACCGAGATCCGTACTGGTGTGACCGAACTATTAGGGTTTCTGGTAGTGGCTATGTCATGTGAACTCGGTGGCTCCGGGTAGAAAGAATCGGTGAGGTCGAGTTTGACTTTGAGTTTTGGATATATTTGGAATGAGAAAGTGGTTGAGGGTTTTGGTGCAATATCACTAAGCACTTGAGCAAGTAGACCATTAAGCAACACCTCAGCCCCTTTTAATAGTATTGGCTTTCCTATGGACACAAAGTGATCTTCGATCACTAAAAATGAAATGAAGAGTCTTGAACTTTTGCCAATGCATGTCCTAGACACCTTGAAGGGGTTCCACATCCTCTTGTCCTTTCCACACCATTGTTGAACTTATCTGAAATACACTAGATAAAAGCATCAGTCCAACAAGAGATATGTTGGCATTAATTACAAAAATCACCCAGGGAGCACTTGTGTGATAGCCTGGTTTATTAGGGATGATAGACTACTCATATCAATAAGGAATTCCTTTTTTCCGGTAGCCCATTCAGACAAAATACCAAAGTTAAGCGTGCTCAGCTTGGAGTAATTTCAACATGGGTGACCGACCGGGAAGATGCACCCGGGTGCGAACGAGTGAGGACAAAGTGTGCATGAAAGACTAGTATTGATATGTGGGGCTAGTCTAGATCCCGCCAGGAGTAACGACCACCGGCGGGTGTGTCTGGGGCGTTACAAGTTGGTATCAGAGCCGACCCTCGCGGTTACATGGATGTTTGCAGACAAGTGCACGGTCATGTTGTTCATGATGTTTGTGACCCTTCGTGGCACACGGCATGACACATGTACCGGGCTGGACGCATAGACGTTTGTGCCAAGAGGGAACATTCCTGTGGCCCGACGAGGACGTCGGTTCCTCTGAGTGGGGATGTATGTGATAGCCTGGTTTATTAGGGATGATAGACTACTCATATCAATAAGGAATTCCTTCTTTTCCGGAAGCCCATTCGGACAAAACTCCAAAGTTAAGCGTGCTTAGCTTGGAGTAATTTTAGGATGGGTGACCGGCCGGGAAGTTGCTCCCGGGTGCGCATAAGTGAGGACAAAGTGCGCAGAAAAGACTATTATTGATCTGTGGGGCCAGTCTAGATCTCGTCAGGAGTAACGACCACCGGCGGGTGTGTCTGGGGCGTTAATGCTTTTGATCTCCCCCTTTTTGGTAATTGATGACAACATACATCAAAGCTTTGACAAATGATATGAAGAGTAACAACTAAAGCTTTGGAAAGACATGTAACATGCATAAGCTCCCCCTACGGGCGTTACTGCTTTTGATCTCCCCCTTTTTGGTAATTGATGACAGCATACATCAAAGCTTTAGACAAATGATATGAAGAGTAACAAGTAAAGCTTTGGAAAGACATGTAACATGCATAAGCTCCCCCTACATGTATGCAATCATGTGAATATAGAATGTACTAACATGTGAATGCACAAGCATGACAGAGCAAGCAAAGAGTTACATGTATCTTGGCTATATGCATCAGAGCAAATGATATGATTAAGAAGTGTACCTCCATGTTTATGAATTCTCTTGCTAAAAATATGTACATTAGCAAGAGATCATCATGCACATGAGTGTGATGCATATTACCTTGTGGTATTGAGCTGACTTTGGAAAGAGTGGACTTGAGAAAACAGGGTTAGATAACACAAGAACACTCTAAGTAAAGCAGTTTTAGAGAACCACAAGAATACCAAGACTGGGATGACCTGTAATGGGTGAGTACTGAGTACTTCATTTAGATATTGACATGTCCCCAAAGATCTAAAGATGCGCAGTGGATTCCAAAGATTTTTCTCCCCTTAGATATGAATTCTTTCTCCCCCTGAATCTGATATTGGATAATGGGAGAAGATAGGGTGAGATAAAATCGTAGCAAGATAGGGAGATATCAACCAAAATCAGAGTAACAAGAATTTTAGCAATATCTAGGATCAAACATATTGACATGCCTTTCCCCTCTTACAGACATGTGACTTCTCTCCTCTTTGATATCAAGCATCTGTAGAATAGCTCATTTGTTAAGCTTTGATGTTCTCTCCCCCCCCCCCTTTGACATCAATTTCCAAGAAGGGCACTTCTGGATCATGAGTCAAGTAGGTGCGGTCCTTGAGATTCAATACAAAGAAACGGGTATTTTGTGATGCTGATAGAGGAAAGAATCATTGAGTGTAGCAGGAGAAAATAGGCAATAAGAAATGGCAAAACATTTTCTCAGAGTTGAAATCGGGGACTTCAATTTGTTTTCCGTTGGTGTTACAGAAAGTCCCGATCGGTGAGATCGAAGTAGTCCATGTCGGTTATACCGATGAACTATTTACAAGGAGTCCTTGTATTTCGGTTGAGTTGATGGGCTTAGATCGGAGGGACCGAGTTCAACATAGAGTAAAGATTTATCAACTTGGCTCACTTGGCAAATGAAATCTCACAAGGATTAGCAAGGAATTAACAGAAAGATTTGCAAAGAATTTTCAATAGGGTCACAGAAGAAAAGCAGAAAAGAGATCTTTTCAAAATAGAGAGAGATAAAAGAGCAAGAAAAATATGCAAATACAAATAGCAATTGAACAAAAGAACACTAGAGAACTTCATCTAGAAAAGGGGTCAACGACAAAGTCACCTATGATAGAGTATATTGACTTAGGTGTCAAGTGAGGTCACTCAATCATAGGTCATACTCATTGTTTGAGCTCAAAATGGGGTTATCGTTTTTTGTTTAAGCATTTTGATGTAATCACACCTCATTGAGTTGCTTTAGCTCATGACTTGGAGCAAAGCTTCTCTAAGGTGGGATTACATACCTTGGGTTGTGGTGTTGATCTTGATCATGTAGTTGAACTTGTGTTGGATGCTCAAGGTTGATGTAATCATCAAGAGTTGGGAGCACCCTAGTAGTTTGAGTTCATCTTATTACATGGGTTAGTCTTGCAAGGAAGATCACTTGTATATCCAAAATGACAATCATGAAACTTGATACCAAATGAAATTTGATATATTGAAATTGTCAAAGGATATGTTGAGTGAGTTTGTGCTTCTTGAATTCAACAACCATATCGTAGGAACTTGGTGATGTAGAGATTGCTCAAAATGTGAGTGGCTTGCAATCTCATAGATTTGGGTTCTTCCAAGTACCAACAAGGGTTAGATAACATGCAAGGGTACAAGTATAGATCCGAGACACATTATCATCATCATAAGAGAAATATCAAGGATTAGTCAAAAAGGCTCATGCCTTGCATTATCCAAATGGAGTTTCTACTCCAAGTTTGAAGCATCAATGATGTTCAATTCACCTCTCAAACGGCAAAATACTTTCTCATCAAGTGGTTTGGTGAATATATCCGCCAATTTCTTATCGATACGAACATGCTTAAGATTGATGTCTCCTTTAGCAACATGATCTCGAATGAAATGATGACGAACTTCAATATGCTTAGTTCGAGAATGTTGTACGGGATTATGAGCATTCTTAATAGCACTTTATTGTCACAAAGCAACGGAACATGTCTCACATGTATCCCATAATCCTTAAGGGTTTGGGTCATCCAAAGTAATTGAGTACAGCATGATCCGGCGACAATGTATTCCGCTTTGGCAGTGGATAAGGATACCGAGTATTGTTTCTTGGAGGACCAAGACGCAAGGGATCTACCAAGAAATTGGCAAGTACCCGAAGTGGACTTTCTATCAACCTTGTCACTGACATAGTAAAAATCGGAGTAGCCAACAAGATCAAAATATGACCTTTTAGGATACCAAATGCCAAAGTTTGGTGTATGAATTAAGTATCTCACTATCCTTTTCACGGCCTTAAGATGACACAGTTTAGGGGCCGCTTGATATCGTGCACACATGCACACACTTAGCATAATATCGATACGGGAGGCACATAGATATAAAAATGAACTAATCATAGATTGGTAAACCTTATGGTCAACCGTTTTGCCATCCTTAGTCAAGTCAAGATGTCCACTAGTAGGCATGGGTGTTTTCATACCTTTGCTTTCTTGCATGTTTAACTTCTTGAAAAGATCCTTGGTATATTTTGTTTGAGAGACAAAGGTACCTTCCTTAGTTTGCTTGATTTGCAAACGAAGGAAAAAAATTGAGTTCACTCATCATAGACATCTCAAACTTCTCCGATATTAGCCTTCCAAACTTTTCACTAAAATGGAGGTTAGTAGATCCAAATATGATATCATCCACGTAAATTTGGCATACAAATAATTCACCATTAACCCTTTTAGTAAAAAGTGTAGAATCAATCTTCCCAATTTAAAAGCCTTTTTCAATGAGAAACTTGGTTAAGCATTTATACCACGCTCTAGGAGCTTGTTTAAGACCATAAAGAGCTTTGTGAAGTTTGTAGACATGATTAGGTTTCTTAGGATTAACAAAGCCGAAAGGTTGTTTAACATACACCTCTTCCTCAATTGCTCCATTAAGAAAAGCACTTCTAATGTCCAATTGGTACAAAGTGACATCATGGTGATTGGCATAAGGAAGTAAGATGCGTATAAACTCAAGTCTAGCAATGGGGGCATATGTCTCACCATAGTCCATACCTTCGACTTTAGTGTAGCCTTGAGCGACGAGACAGGCCTTATTGCATATAACTTGTCCATCTTCATCTTGCTTATTCTGAAACACCCATTTGATTCCAATGACATTGTGATTGTCATCGGGCTTTTCGATCAATGTCCACACTTGATTCCTCTCAAAGTTGTGTAGCTCCTCGTGCATAGAGTTCACCCAATCCAGACCCTCAATGGCTTCTTCAACCTTCATAGGTTCAATGCTAGAAATGTATGAGTATTGTACACAAAAGTTAACCAATCGAGTTTTAGAGAGAGTAATTCTCCCGGTTTGAATATCATTGAAGATTTGTTCGACGAGATGATATCTTGTAACTCTTGCTCTAACTCAATGAGAGCTTTTGTTTGAGTTGAGGTGGAACGTCCTCTTCATTGTATTTTTCTTCTTCTCCTTCTCTTTCTTCATTGTTGTTGGCATTGTCATTCTCTTGTGGAGGTAGAGAGGGAGGTCGATGTGGTTCATCTTTTTGTACTTCCTCATTTTCTCCGTCTTGACGAGGTCCACTTGTGGATGCCTCTAAGTCAACTTGTGGTTCACCTTGATGTGAAGTTGAGGCTTCCACTTGAATGGACGAGGTACTCTCCTTCACCTCTGTTGGGCAAATCTTGCCAATAGACAAGTCTTGAATTGCTTCCGAAGGGTCTTTATCTCCTACATCAATTGGCAATTGCTCTATTTGCAAGCCGTCAGATTCATCAAACTTCACATCTACTGTCTCTTCAACTTTTCGAGTGAAATTTTTGTAGACACGGTATGCATGAGAGTTTGAGCCATAACCGAGTAGAAAACCTTCATGAGATTTAGGAGAAAATTTCAAACGATGATGCTTATCAAGAATGTAGCACTTTGAGCCAAATACTTGAAAGTATCCAACTTGGTCTTGCCGAGAAGCTTGTGTAGGTATAGTCGATTCGTAGCATGACAAGTTGTCTCAACCGCTTCCACCCAAAAGTGTTTTGGCGTCTTGTATTCATCAAGCATCGTTCTTGACATCTCAATAGGTGCATGGTTCTTCCTCTCAACAACTCCATTTTGTTGAGGTGTTTACGTAGCCGAGAACTCATGTGAAATCCCTTCTTCATCAAGAAAGGTATCCACACTGGCGTTCTTGAACTCCGTTCCATTGTCACTTAGAACCTCCTTGATCTTCACTTCAAATTGGTTTTGGGCCTTCCTAGTGAAGTTCTTGAAGATCTTTTGGACCTGCGACTTATCACCAAGAAAGAACACCCACGTAAATCGTGAAAAATCGTCAACAATGACCAAACTGAACGAGTTACCACCGGAACTCTTGTAAGCATTGGGACCGAAAAGATCCATATGAAGTAGCCCAAGCGGTCTTCTCATGGTCATGATGTTCTTCACAGGATGGCTTCCTCCAACTTGTTTTCCTGCTTGACAAGCACTGCAAAGTCTATCCTTGTCAAATATGACATCTTTAACACCAAGGATATGATCACCTTTAATAAGCTTATCAAGATTCCGCATGCCCACGTGACCTAACCTTCTATGCCATAACCAACCATTAGAAGATTTAGAAATTAAGAAAGTACGAGGTTGAGCTCTCTTAGTGCAATCAACAATGTATAGGTCACCTCTACGAATACCGGTAAAGGCCATATTATGATTTTCTCTTCGAAACACTTGTTAATCTACTTCAGTAAATAGAACATTGAAACCGAAGTCAGCTAGTCTAGATACAGAAAGTAGATTATAACCAAGAGATTCAACAAGCATAACATTCTGGATGGAGCTATCATTGGAGATGGCCACCTTACCAAGGCCAACTACCTTACCTTGGAGTTGTCACCAAAATTGACATACTTACAGGGACTGTCGTTCTCATAAAGATCACGAAGCATGTCCTTATCTCAGGTCATATGATTAGTATCCACTATCAAGAACCCATTCCTCTCCTCTGGCCATGTAACCACGAAGGTTAGCCATAAGACCAAAGTGTCTCATTGACTCATCAAGATCAAAGTCACTATCATCATCCTCATCATTATATCCATGTTCAACATCATGATGTGAATGATCATCACCTAGAGAGAGTGATTCATTAGATTTATGACCATGACAATGTGCATGTTTTTGAATTCTAATAATTTTTTAGATGATTCTACTAATGACTCCAACATCTCCTTTGGCACGCACAAGGTCATGGAGCTCAAATAGACAATCATCAAATTTAGGATCACTAGGATTCGCTTTATGAAAAGCAATGTACTTTTGAAGAATCTCATCTAGATTTTCCAAGGAATAGTTTGGAAAGCGTTCCTCAAGATATTTCCATATAGTATAAGCACATTCAAATGGCAAGCATACAAGCAAATTTCTAGGCAATCCTCTCATGATAAGATCAATAGTTCTAAGATTCTGGGTCATGTCAAGATACTCATCGGAGGTAGGATGCAAGGGATCAATGTGGGGCGCACAAGGGATAGTAATATACTTGTTCAAATCATATTCATTGAAAATCTCAAGCATCTCATTCTTCCATGAATTGTAGAATTCTCCGTCAAGCATAGGTACTCTATGTCTAATACTCCCAATCGTAGACTCACTGATCTTCCTCCAATGGTGATTAAACCAAAGCAATGGAGACCAAAGCTCTGATACCAATTGAAAAGATCGATAAGTGGGGTCTATAGGGGGTGTGGTTAGACCCTCAACAAGTAAAAATGGCAATTTTTAAGTTCTTCACGTTAATGTTGAGTTTTAGCACAAGTTTAACCATTCACAATACATTTCAAGCAAGCATGACAAGAGTATATGCAGTGGAAAGAGTAAAGCATGCTAATTGCAAGAAATAAAAGGGATGGGATTGGAGTGCGCAAACGCAATGAAGACACAGAGATTTTCGCGTGGTTCTGATAGGTGGTGCTATCATACATCCACGTTGATGGAGACTTCAACCCACGAAGGGTAACAGTTGCGTGAGTCCATGGAGGGCTCCACTAATGAAGGGTCCATGAAGAAGCAACCTTGTCTATCCCACCATGGCCATTGCCCAAGAAGGACTTGCCTCACTCGGGTAGATCTTCATGAAGTAGTCAATCTCCTTGCCCTTACAAACTTCTTGGTTCAACTCCACAACTTGACGGAGGCTCCCAAGTGACACCTAACCCATCTTGTAGGCACCACTCTCCAAAAGGTAATACACGGTGTGTTGATGATGAACTCCTTGATCTTGCTCTTCAAATGATAGTCTCCCCAACACTCAACTCTCCCACACAGATTTGGATATGGTGGAAAGATGGTTTGAGTGGAAAGCAAGCCGGGGAAGGCTAGAAATCAAGATTCTTGTGGTAGGATTGGTATATCTTGATCTCAACACATGAGTAGGTGGTTCTCTCTCAGAAAATTTATGTTGGAAGTGTAGGTACGTTCTGATGGATCTCTTGCAAATGGAGAAGGGGGTGGAGGGGTATATAACCTCCACACAAAATCCAACCACTAGACACATTTGACCCAACTCGGTCAGACTGAATGGAAGAACTCGGCGAGAATGATTTAGTTCAAAATGTAAACATTGGGAATCTCGGTGGGACCGGTTGGAACAACTCGGTGCGACCGATGTGCTAGGGCTTAGGGCAAACATCAACTCGGTGGCACTGATTGCATCAACTCGGTGAGATCGAAGTGAATCAATGAGCAAATAGAGAAGATGTCAAGCAAACTCGGTGGGACTGATTGCTCATTTCAGTGAGGCCAAAATGTTACAAAGGGAAACAGAGAGTTTGCAAGGCCATCTTAGTGAGACCGAGATCCATATCGGTGTGACTGAACTATTAGGGTTTCTGGCAGTGGCTATGTCATGTGAACTCGGTGCCTCCGGGTAGAAAGAATCGGTGAGGCCGAGTTTGACTTTGGGTTTGGACATATTTGGAATGAGAAAGTGGTTGAGAGCTTTGGAGCAATATCACTAAGCACTTGAGCAAGTCGACCATTATGCAACACCTCATCCCCTTTTAATAGTATTGGCTTTCATGTCGACTCAATGTGATCTTGGATCACTAAAAATGAAATGAAGAGTCTTGTGCTTTTGCCAATGCATGTCCTAGACACCTTGAAGGGGTTCCACATCCTCTTGTCATTTCCACACTATTGTTGAACTTATCTGAAATACACTAGATAAAAGCATCAGCCCAACAAGAGATATGTTGGCAGTAATTACCAAAATCACCCAGGAAGCACTTGTGCTTTCACTATACAAAACATGGTCATCTCATACATCAAATATATCTCATCATGTCTTTGGCCATAACATATCACAACATACCATGCAAAAACAAGTTAGACATTCTCTAATTTGTTGTTGCATGTTTTACGTGGCTGCTATGGGTAACTAATAAGAATCGTTCTTACCTACGCAAAGCCACGATGGTGATATTCAAGTTGTTATCTAACCTTCTACAAGGACTGCCTTTGTCGAATCTGATTCAACTAAGGTGGGAGAGACATACACGAACGTCGGCCATCTTTATGCAATCAAGTTGCATGTCAGTTGATGGAACCGATCTCATGTACGTGGACATGTAAAGTTAGTCCGGGCTACTTCATCCTACAATACCGCTAAATGAAGATAAGACTAAGGAAGGAAGCAATCTGAATATCAACGCCCAAAAACTCATTTGTGTTCTACTCATGATGTCATATACGCATAGACCTAGCTCTGGTACCACTGTTGGGAACGTTGCATGCACTGGTACGCGTCGGTGCTATACAAATGGTTTTTAACCCCTTTCCGCGACAACATTTGGAACCGCTGCCAAGTGAGTGTGGGAGATAGGGGGGTCCTTCCCACACGACCCAGAAACCGTCTACGATAGGCCCTCCTAGCACACAAGCTGGGGCAAAATAAGCTCGTGTGCGATCGGACGAGGCATCAAAACCCGACTGTTTTCAATCGTATGTACATCCCACACGGTGAATCCCAGAAAAACCTTTTCATTCGTATGTATATCACACACAGTCAATCTAAGGAGTACGTTTCCATTCTTATGTACATCCCACACAGTTAATATAGGGAAATGTAAGTGCATCTAGTGCCCCTTAGTGATTTTGGTGTATTGAAGACTTATAGGTTAAGAGACTGATGCGTTTGTGAGTGTACACGTGTCTATAAGTCTATGAGGAGTTTGATATTTACAGAAAAAGTCGACCCCTAAAAATGAAGTTCTTCGACTGAAGATTTTGGATTTCTGAAGACTTTCTGAAGACTTTGAAAGTGAAGAAATTGGTGTGACCTTGAAGACTTGGTAATCATTCGAGGAACATGAAGCGCGAAGACTTTTGTTTTCATAGTTTCATTTTCTCTTTCTTGAGTCATAGGAAACACCGTACTATTAAAGGGGGTCGAGGAAATACTAAGGAAAAATTTCCATGTGATGCTCAACTCAAAATCCTACACCTACCAATCCCTTCAAATGAAGCCATTGGAAATCTCGCACAGTTCAGTCATATTCTTCAGTGACAGAGATGAAGTTCTTCTGGTCTCTGAGGAATTTGTTCTGACTGAAGAGTTAGGAATTCGCCAGTGCGGATTGCCTACCAAGTGAGGACCATGGTAGCCCTGAGGAATTCGAAACTCAAAAATTCCGACCGTTGTTGTGCTACGCGCCAGCTGTCCCAAAAATCTACCCACCTAACGGTCATATCAGACAAGGGCATTTATGTCTTATCATGTCGGGCTGCTCCCTAGGCTATAAATAGCCGCCCCGTTCAACCACTAGCTGGTTGGCTGCCCAGAGAGAAACTGACACTTGTCATTTGAGAGCAACCCATCCTCCGAGGACTTTGAGTGAAAATCATCAAGTGAGGAAATCCAAAACCCAAACCAACAAAACCCCAAGTGATTGAGCATCACTGAAGAGATTGATCCTGCGTGGATCTGACGCTTGTTTCCTTTGAAGACTGTGCTTCTTCCAGACGGTTAGGCGTCAAGGTCTAGAGCATCCAAGAGGAATTGTGGATCGCCGAGTGACCGAGTTTGTGAAGGTTCGGAAGTCACCTGAAGACTTACCACGAGTGATTGGGCGAGGTCTGTGTGACTTTAGCTCATGGAGAATACGGTGAGGACTGTGTGCCTGGTACTAGGTGTCCTCGAGTTTAAATACTCAGCCGCTCCAACCAGATGTACAACTGAGACAGCAGTTGGAACTGGTCTACCAAATCATTGTCTTCACCGAGTTTACTGGTTCTATTTCCTCAACTCTTTAAATTCCTCATGTATGCTGTTGTGTGCTTGTTCATATCTATTTGAAAACTTTGACTGAAGACTTTCTCAATTTCCTCAGTTCTATTTCTTCAGTCTATTCATCTTCTTCCTTGTGTTATCCTGTGTTTACGCTTTCTGTACTCTGTGCTTATCTTCATTTCATCATGATGACTATGCCTGTGTTCTGTTATGTTCCTTTCTGAGTACTTATTCCGCTGCAAGTAGTTCTTCATTTAGGAATTTCCTCACCAGCAAATTCCTCAGTGAAGAATTCATAAAAATCGCCTATTCACCCCCCCCCCTCTAGTCGATATAACGCACTTTCAATTGGTATCAGAGTAAGGTACTCCCTTGTTCTGTGTGATTTTGGTTTAACCACCTGGAGTTCTAGTTATGTCAACCACATGTATGATCAAGGTCTCTGCTGGGTGTCCTACCTTCGATGGCATGGACTACCCCTACTGGAAGGATAAGATGCGAATGCATCTTGAAGCAATTGATAACGATCTCTGGTATGTTGTGGAAAATGGTGTTCCCTCAGTCACACCTTCTCTGGATGTTGCTGATGTGAAGAGATTCAAGCAACTCGATTCTCAAGCGAAGAATATCATATGTGGCCATCTGAGTAAAGGGCAGTATGGTAGAGTGAGTGCTTTGTAAACTGCTAAACTCATCTGGGATAGGCTCTCCAAAGTAAACGAAGGAGTCTCAACTCAACGTGACTCTCGTGTTGACGTTCTTCGCAATCTCTTCAACTGCTTCAGAAGACTCGACAATGAAAATGTTCAGCAAACCTTCGATCACCTCACTGATATCTCAAATGAGCTTCAAGTGCTTGGCGCCACTGACATCACCGACCATGAAGTGGTGAAGAAATTGCTGAGATCGCTCGATTCTTCATTTGACACTCTGGCACTGATGATTCAAGAGTGTGGTGATTACAAGTCACTTGACCCCACTGATATCCTCGAGAGGTTAAACACTCATGAGTTCCAGCTTGTTGAGAAGAGAGATCTCTATGGTCTGAGCTATGGCAAACCACATGCTCTGAAGGCCAAGGCAGTCTCTGAGTCTGAGGAAGAAGACTCTACCAGCACTCTTGGTGATCCTGAAGAACTGAGCCAGGAACTAGCACTGCTCGTGAAGAAATTTCAGAAGTTCTCAAGACATGGTCGCTTTGGAAAATCCTCAAGGAGCAACGATTCCTCATCCAGTGACTACAAGAAAAGGCTGTGCCACAAATGCAAGAAGCCTGGTCACTACATTCAAGATTGTCCTCAGTGGGACAAGGAACTGAAGAAGAAGAAATACAAGGATTACAGTTTTGATGACGCCAAGAAGAAGAACAAATCTTCAAAGTCTTCATCATAAAAATCCTCAAAGTCTTCATCTCACAAGAAGAGCAGCTCCAAGAAGGCTCAGGCATTCATTGGCAAGGAAATGGATTCTGAGGCTGAATCTGAGGATCATGAGGAAGAGGAGGCATCCGAGGAGTCTGAGTCTGGTGTGGCAAGTCTAGCTCTTGGTACCGCATTTGTCAGCAGGTCTATCTTCAACGCTGAAGAAAATGGCAACACCAACAATGCTGATGAAGGCAATGATGACTACGCTCCCACCTATTGCTTCATGGCAAAGGGTGCCAAGGTAACTAAATACCCCTCCTCTGAATCAAGTGAGGATGAATCTAATGAAAATCTTAAGCCTAGCTACTCTAAACTTGCTAAGATTGTTGTGAAACAACAAAAGGCTATTGAAAAGCTTCAGAACATGCTTGACAAAAGTGATGATATGTTGGGTGATGAAATGGACCGCACTAAAGACTTAAATGAAAATCTTCAGAGACTTCAGTTTAAGTTTGACAACCTTCAAAGTCGTCATAACAATCTCTCATCTGATCATGAGAAGCTTTCCTATGAATTTCTTCAAAGAAAGCAAGATCTTGAGAAGCTAAGAGTGTGTTATGAAGATCTTCAAAAGGAGCGCGATTCATTACTTGCTCAACAAATCAGCGCTACCGAGGAAGAATTTGTTCCTCCATGTCTTAAGTGCATCGAACGAGAATCTGCTAATTCTTCACCTGAATGTTCAAATGCTTCAAATGTTACAAATTCTTCACTTGTCTCTGCTATCACTAATTCCTCATCTGAGGACAATGCTAGTACCACTGATGATGCAGGGCTGAAGGAATTGTACACGACAGGCATGTATAAAAGCCTCAAAGGGCATCAGATTCTTTGTGATGTGCTCAAAAAGCAGATCCTCAACAGAAACCCTAGGAAAGAGGGTATTGCTTTTGAGAGGAAACTCAATGCTGATGGAACATATTGGAAGCCTGAGCAGTACCCCAAAACCTCATGGGTTGCTGCAAAGGGACCTCCAGTTGATCCATCCAACTTATCTGGCTTTACATGTGAATCTCCTCATTCTTCTGATGAGTCATTTGACTCCAACTATAAACTGTTCAAAAATCAGAATGGTGAAGTATTTGCTAGATACATTAGGACTAACTGCAGGAACGGTTCCCCTATGAAGAAAATCTGGGTTCCCAAAAGTTATCTTGAAAGTCTTCAGGTGAATGTCCTCATGACACCACCTGTGAAGAATAGGAACCCCAGATCAAATTCTTCATATGGACCAAATTCTTCATATGGATCAAATTCCTCAAATGAATCAAAGTCCTCATATGATCATCATCGTGTTAACCCTTCTGTTTCGTAGGGTAGAACTAAGGGCTATGAATATGCACATTATTCTTCAAGTCATTATGTTCATAAGTCCTCGAAGAATTTCTCTGCTTATTCATATGCTTACCCTAACCCCTCTTATGTGAAACGAAGTGGACTAGCTTCTATGCCACCTTTCTCATATGGTGCTCGCAAAGTGATGAACTCTTTGCCACCCCTTCAGATGTGGGTGGTGAAGAAAAAGAACTAATCTCTTATGCAGGGTCAGGTCTCCAGTCGTGCTCAAAACGACTGAAGAATTTGCTGGAGACCTGAGTGTGCCTAAAAGGACGCGAGCTAATCATGAAGAAATGAATTTTCATTTGTCACGTCCTCATACTGTTTTATCTGTGCTATTGCTTGATGAAATTGAACTGATGATATTGATGTCATATTCTTCACTGATGAAGTATATGAGTTCGTAAGTTGCACTGATTCATCTGCAGGATTATCAGCCCAAAGCAAACGAGTGGGTCCTTGATAGTGGATGTACAAATCACATGACGGGTGACAAGAATCTATTGATGGATGCTCCTTTATCACCATCACATCTGAAGCATATCATCTTTGCTGACAAAGGCAAAAGTCAGGTATTGGGCCTAGGTAAGGTTGCGATCTCAAAGGATCGACACATGGACAAAGTCATGCTTGTCGAGTCCTTAGGATACAACCTCATGTCTGTCTCAATGCTTTGTGATCTTGATATGGTTGTTGTCTTTGGAAGCTATCGTTGTGTTGTGATCATGGAAGCTGACCATTCCAAAGTCTTCGAAGGCTTTATGAGAGGAGATCTGTATATTGTTGATTTCTCTACAGGACCTCAACTAGCCATGTGCTTACTTGCAAAAGCTTCAGAAGGCTGGCTATGGCATCGATGACTTGGTCATGCTGGCATGAGGAATCTGCATACGCTTGCGAAGAAGAAACATGTCATTGGCATTAAGAATGTCAAATTCCTCAAGGATCACTTATGCGGAGCTTGTGAAGCTGGAAAGATGACAAAGGCCAAGCATCCAGCGAAGACTGTCATGACTACCACTCGTCCATGTGAATTACTTCACATGGATCTCTTTGGTCCTAATCATTATTCTGTTGTTTCAAATGATGCTTCTCTATATGGCTTTGTTATTTTTGATGACTATTCTCGTTACACATGGGTACACATTGTCACCTTCAAACATGAAGTGCAGGAAGTCTTCAAACGATTTTCCTCGAGGGCTTCAACCAACTTTGGTGTGAAGATCAAGCACATCAGAACTAACAATGGGACCGAGTTCAAGAATTCCGGTCTTGATGGCTATCTTGATGAACTTGGTATTACTCATGAGTTATCTGCTCCTTATACTCCTCAGCAGAATGGCGTCGTGGAGCGCAAAAACAGAACCCTCGCTGAAATGGCTCGCACTATGCTTGATGAATACAAGACGCCTCGTCGCTTCTGGATTGAGGCAATTGATACTGCGTGCCACATCATCAACAAGGTATATCTTCACAAATTCTTCAAGAAAACTGCTTATGAACTCCTCACTGATATAAAGCCAAATGTGAGTTATTTTAAAGTCTTCGGTGCTAAATGTTGGATTAGAGATCCTCATTACACATCTAAATTCCCACCAAAAGCACATGAAGGTTTTATGCTTGGTTATGGAAAGGACTCGCACACCTACAGAGTCTTCAACAAGGTTCTTCACAAAGTTGTTGAAACTGTAGATGTGCGGTTCGATGAAACTAATGGCTCGCAAAGAGAGCACCTACCTTCTATGATAGATGAACATGCGCCTGAAGATTCTATCAAGTTCAAGGCTACTAAGGATGTCATTCCTACCGAAGAATCTGCTGAAGAATTCATTCCTGATCGTGATGATTACCGAGCTGGCGCACCTGAAGAAAATGGTGCTGAAGAAAATGCTCCTGAAGGGAATACTGATCAAATTCCTCGAAGACAACCCACTCATCCTCGCATCGCTAATGAAGTGCAAATTGAGAAGATCATTGATGACATTGAAGCACCAGGTCCTCTCACTCGCTCAAAATCTTCACATTTATCTAACTTCTGTGTTCACTTTGCTTTTGTCTCTATCGTAGAGCCCACTAAGGTAGATGAAGCATTTCTAGAGCCTGAGTGGATTAAGGCTATGCAAGAAGAATTACATCAGTTCGAGCTCAACAATGTCTGGGAACTGGTCAAACGTCCAGATCTTCGCAAGCACAACATCATTGGCACAAAGTGGATCTACCGCAACAAGCAAGATGAGAATGGCCTTGTGGTGAGGAATAAGGCACGGCTTGTAGCTCAAGGCTACACACAGGTTGAAGGAATTGATTTTGATGAAACTTTTGCACCTGTTGCTAGACTTGAGGCTATTCGCATATTACTTGCTTACGCTAAGCATCATGATATTATCTTACAACAAATGGATGTGAAAAGTGCATTCCTCAATGGTAAGATTGAGGAAGAAGTATATGTTGCTCAGCCCCCAGGTTTTGAAGATCCAAAGAATCCCGACAAAGTCTTCAGACTCAACAAGGCCTTGTATGGCCTCAAGCAAGCCCCTCGGGCGTGGTATGACACTTTGAAGGAATTCTTCATGAAGAATGGCTTCAAACCCGGTTCACGACCCAACTCTTTTCACTAAATCTTATGATGGTGCACTGTTTGTGTGCCAAATATATGTTGATGATATTATCTTTGGTTGTACTCACCAACGTTATAGTGATGAATTTGCCTAAATGATGAGTGAAGAATATCAAATGTCTATGATGGGAGAATTGAAATTCTTTTTAGGGCTTCAAATTCGTCAACAGCGCAATGGTATATTCATATCGCAGGAGAAATACCTCAAAGAAGTATTGAGGAAATTCGGCATGCAAGATTGCAAAGGAGTCAAAATTCCAATGCCCACAAATGGCCACCTATGCACTGATGAAACTGGTCAAGACTTCGATCAAAAGGTATACCGCTCCATGATTGGTTCTTTATTGTACCTATGTGCATCTAGGCCAGATATTATGCTTAGTGTTTGCATGTGTGCCTGATTTCAAGCTACACCGAAGGAAGCACACCATTAGGTTGTGAAGCATATTCTTCGATATCTAGCTCACACACCAACTTGGATTATGGTATCCCAAGGGCTCTTCATTTGATCTCGTTGGATATTCAAACTCTGACTATGCTGGCGATCGCGTGGACCGCAAGTCAACATCAGGCACTTGCCATTTCCTCGGATGATCTTTGGTCTGTTGGTCCTCGAAGAAACAGAACTGCGTATCTCTCTCCACTGCAGAAGCTAAGTACATTGCTGCTGGATCATGTTGTGCTCAATTATTATGGATGAAGCAAACTCTCAAGGACTATGGCATCGACGTGAAGAATGTGCCTCTCTACTGCGACAATGAGAGCGCTATCAAGATTTATCGCAACCCAGTTCAGCACTCGAAGACAAAGCACATCCAGATTCATCATCATTTTCTCCGCGATCATGTGTTGAAGGGCGATATCTCCATCTGCCATGCAAGAACTGAAGATCAGCTGGCCGATATTTTCACTAATCCCTTGGATGAGAAGAGATTTAGCAAGTTGCGGTGTGAGTTAAATATCCTAGAATCTTCGAATGTTCTCTGAAATAGGACACTCATCCTAACACTTATGCTAACTTGATGACTTAGATGCGGAACACACGAAGTAAGGTTTTTCTTCAATCAATGAAGACTAACCCTCTAAGTGTGAAGAAATTAATGAAGAAATTGACTCTCAGATCCCTACGACAATTGTGCGCGGTGTCTGAAGCCAACTTTCTTATACGGTGGCTTACACCACCACAAAACTTGAAAATCTACAATTTGAGTTTTTCTTCATTTATGAAATTCCTCAAGTTTTTCAAATTCTTCAACTTACAATGTCTTCACTATTTCCGTCGTTTGTCTTCAGTTGAATATATATATGTATGAGTTTATGTCCTCTACAGCATTCACTTATTGCTAATTCTTCAAGTTGACTATTTCTGCTAAGTGGATGTGATCGGACCCTTTCCCCCTCTATGCTGAACTCAATCCAATCTTTTCACAAATTCTTCATGTGCGTTCTGATTTGAAACTCGTTCAAAATCTTCACTGTATCCTTGACAGCTAAAGAAATTGCGAACGGTAACTTAAAACTTATCTTATCTAAATTTTTGGCTTTGCCGCTCAATCCGTCCCGCTTCTCATGACAAATACTTATCTATTCACCCACGATCCTACACAATCGCCACCTCACAGTACGTGGGTGACACATGTCCTGTGAATGGGAAAAGCCACGGGCACGTTCATACGAAATCCTCCTGAGCACAGTTTTTCACTGCCGCTATAAATACCCATGTCTTCTCCTCACTTCACTTTTACTCCGCTCGACCTCTCTCTCCCGCTCGAGCTTCCCAAACCGTAGGGCCGCCGCTACTTCATCGTCGCCGGTGAGGAAGAGCTTCACTGCCTCGACCTCGTCGCCCTCGTACTCGCACCAGTTGCGGATTTCTTCACTCCGCCGCCGCCGTAGCCGTCTTCCTCTGCCGAGTTAGGGCGTGGAAGATCTGAACGGACGAACTTCACCTCAACACTTCTCAGTTCGTCGTGTTCTTCACTTCGGGTAATTAAAAGTTACTTTTATTGCCCGCTTTGATTCATGTGTTTTTTCCAAATATCTTCAAAGGTGTTTATTCTTCAAATCTTCACACACTAAACACCTCACATGTTATCTGTTCTTCATTCGTTTCTCTAAGCAATGATTTTTCTTCAAGATTCCTCAATTGTGTGGATTTCCAAATCTGTACAACTCTGGAACCTAAGATAAAGAACGCTTAGTGAAATTCTTCAAGACTCATCGGTCAAATTCCTCAAACCTATTCTCTTTTTTAAAAAAATCTTCTGAGAACGCATATGACCTCTCCAAATTCCTCGCAACTATACTCTGTCCATAGGTACAAATGTCCGCTGCTGAATCACTAGGTTCTCGTCAACTTAACTCATTTGCAGCGTTCCTCAAAGAAAAGTTGCATACATGTTCAGAAACTTCATTTGTTAATCCTCGACTGAAGAAAATGGCTGATGGCAAGAAGCCACAGAAGGGAGGAAAAGGCCTGAGGTCAACACGGCGTTTGAAATCCCTGAGGATATATATGCTGGATATTGCACTCTAGATGAGGCAAAGTTTGGCAAGGAGGACAAGAATCAACGCAAAGTGCGCATACAATGAATTGAGAGGACCTGGGCACGAGAATGGAGGGAGTACAGATATGTTACTCCCAAGTACATGAAGAAATTCGCGCTCAATCCTCCATGCTGAAGACCTCCATTGAGGCCTGGCCAACTGGCGGATCCCACCAGCCTCAAGCACGGTGAGGACTATGCTACTGAATGGGCTAGGCGCCAGGCCAAACTAGCCAAGCAAGCAAAAGAGGCAGTGAGGAAATTCAATGAAGATTTTGCTGTTGCTGCTAACGCTGCTGAGGCATCTGGTAGTAAGCCCGAGAAGGCTATGCCAAAGAAGCCTGCCCACAAATCCAGTGCTTCTCCTTGAATGCCCTTACGGCCAAGCTCCTCAGCAATTCCCTCACGGCCAACATCTTCAAAGCCCTCACGACCAATTCCTCAGTCTGTTCCTCCTCCTCCGACAAAGTCTTCGGCTGCTCTGACAAAATCTTCGGCACCTGTGCATCTTGCCACGTGCCAAAGAACTCAAGGCTTCTCTATTGCCTCAGGAGCATCTGCAAGCTCCTCAGCTATTCGACCTTCCTCAGCTGGTCCCTCACTGCTGAAGAAAAAGGCCACTGCTGGACGAGGTATTCGACCAAGTCCTCACAAGAAGCAAGTCGCTTTCCAAGTGCCCTCTGATGATGATGAGGCGAATGATGATGAACTTGCTGAAATCATCAGAGACAGGCAAGCAAGGGCCGCTAGAGCCAAAGGCAGCAATGTGCCACTACTTTTGGATCCCAAGTTGATCGTCGATTTCATCGACTTATGGCACAAGGACCCAGCTACACCTTTGCCGGAGATGGACCTCACTCCTGGTCAAAGCCATGTTCTCACTCACTTCATTGAGGAAGAGAAATGGAAATATGAAGAAGGACGAAGGCTGAAGGTAGCGCAATACAAGAAACAATGCTACCTCAAGGACAATGTCCTCACTCTTCCCCTGAACAACCCATTGTCGTACAAGCTGAAATCAAGCAACTAAGTGATGATTTCAATCGGTACCATGCTGATTGGAAGGGAGCAAAAGTACGTTTCAACAATCTGATGAAGACTTTCTCTTCAACTACCTCTGCACCAGTGCATGTTGAAATTCCTCAAGCTAAAGAATCTGCTCAGCCCACTGAAGAACATGCCAGCACCGCTGATGTCAGTATGGTTGCTAAAGAAAATGAGAGTACCAGGGTTGATGAATCCATTCCAGCCGCTGATGATATTGCCAGGGCACTCACTAGTGATGTGCCTGAGGAAAGTGAACAAGCCAGGGCAACTGCACCAGTTGTGCCAGAAGAAAATGCACCTCCTGCGCCTACACCAACTCCCACCCTTCCATCTGCTCTTGATGTGAAGAAGACCAAGGCTGTAGAACGTGCAGCGATGAAGAAAAGGAAGGCATCAACTACTTCAAATTCTTCAGCTCCTAAGAAGATGAAGACACTGATCAGTTCAATTGACAATCCAATTGATGTCGTTCCTGTCTCATCAATGCCATCAAAGGACCTTGTTCCTTATGGTGAAGAATATGAGATTCCCGAGGAATCTGGTGAAGAAACTCCATCTGCTGCTTCGACAGAGCAGTCGGACAAAGAAATTGAAGTGGATGAGATTCCTTCAACTCCGGTTATTTCCTCACCTGTGCCTCAGTTCACTGCTGAAGAGGCAGGTGTTGAAGAAATTGAAGATGAGGATGTGGACATTGGATGTACCACACCGATGCTCAATGATGACTTTTAGGAAAGTCAGCACCCCAATTCTCCACTGTTCACTCCTCTCCAAGTTGTTCCTCAGTCCCTAGCCACTACTGAAGTACAAGTGGGATCTGATGAACCACGTGCAACCCCGTCTATTCATGAAGATATTCCAACCACTAGTGCTGAAGAAACTGTGAATGAAAAAGTGATGACTCCGGCTGCAACTGCAGAAGAAACTGAAATTCCTCAGCATGAGGAACCTGAGATTGCGATTCCTGAGGTGATACTGCAAATCACTAACACTCCTCAGCCCAAGCCAAAGAATCCCTTCTCCAAGAAGCCAAAATTTAAGGCTGATGATTTCTTCGGCGAGCACGTATTCTTCACGGAATTCAACCCCTATGACAATTCTCGTCTTAGAAGGAAGCGTTTCTGGACAACCAGCCAGGCCAACTTCTATTCCTCAGTCCTTTTTGACAAGGACAAAGTCTTCGATCATGAGCACATTCCTCACGTGGACATGGAATCTATGCCATGCTTCACGCCGGTTCTCAGTATGCTTCACGATGCAGGCTTGCTGAATTTCTGCACTGACATCGCTGATTGGAATGAAGAGCTTATTCTTCAGTTCTACGCAACTTTGCATATCACAGGCGATGCTGCTAACGTCAACTCATGGGTGTTGGACTGGATGACGGAAAACAGTCATTACAAGGCACCTGCCACTGAATTGCTTCGTGCCCTGCCAATCAGTCCTCCACCAGAAGGCGCTCGCTATCTGTATGATAAACCTGAACTTACTGATCATTATATGCAAGTGCTCATGAAGCCGCTGAAGCCTGGATAAGCTCACAGGACAAAATTCCTCGTGAAGGATTTGCTCTATGTGCCCAGAACCATATACCGCATTCTGACGAAGACTATCAGCCCAATCAAGGGACATGATTCTTCAGATGAAGAAATTGTGGGGATGATGAAGAATATGCTCTTCAACATCATGCATGGTATTCCTATCAACTACCATGATTTCTTCATGAGGACTCTTGCAAATGTTGCACTTTCACCGTTTGAGCTGAAGCCTTATGCACCATGGATCATGAGATTCCTCAGATCAAGGTCTTCACTCAACTACAAGGCTGATGCACTTAACCATGGCAGCTACTTGCCCCCAATTGAAGTCCTCAAGCGGACAATCTGCTCATCTAATGAGAAGGGCAAGTCACCAGCCATGATCGATGAAGGCATTCGTCCATTGGATGGTCAGTTCCGCAAAGCTGCATCTTATTCCACCAATGATGACTCTACCACACATGATTCTGCTGCCAATGCTCCAAAGTCAAGTCCTCAAGCTACTACTCCACGTGTGATGACTGACCGTGAACTGCTCATAAGTCTTCACCAGAAGGTCGATCGGAATCACAAATGGGTTAAGCGTCAGTTTGGCTCTATTCTTCACAACATGACTTCTACACATAATGCAGTGAAGAAAAAACACTACTACCTCCATGAAGTGTTTGATCGCACCTGGGCCATTATGTCACATCTATATGGTAAAGAAGATCTGAAGCAAATGGGCTTCAAGGAAGACTTTGACTGGTCTGCACCTCCACCAAAGAAATTCAAGAAGGTCAAGGTTCCTTCCTTGGTGGCCAGCTCATATTCTTCATCACACGCCACGGATGAGAATGAAGACTTGGACGACACTACAGCAGGCCCTACAATGACTCAAGACCCTGACAACGGTGGCGCTCCTCCATCATCATGATATTCTTCAGGGGCGTTAGTCCTCAGTTTCAACCCTTTTGGTCATTCGATGACAAAGGGGGAGAAATTTGAGTTAGTCTTCAAGCGGGTCTATATATGGGCATTTTTTTTGCTAAGTTACAACTCTTGTTCTTCTGATGACTTTGCTGGATCGAGTTGTAATCTTAAAACTCTATGGTGGCTTGATACTTTTGTTGTGTTCCTCTGCATGCTTATTCCTCATTAATGTTAATGCACGCATGCTGAATCACATCAGTCACCATATTTCATCATGCATTTCAAATTCCTTATATTATATGTCAAATGCGTGTATGAATTACAAGATATAGGGGGAGATCTCCATGATTGTACTCTTCAAGTGTGCATTGCTTCAAAAGCAAATACCTCATGATGCACATCTTCAGGGGGAGTTCTTCTATATCTTGCTATCAAATTCCTCAATATCAGTATTTACACTTCACATGTTTATCCCCGTTGAAAACTTAACCTATATTGTCATCAATCACCAAAAAGGGGGAGATTGTAAGTGCATCTAGTGCCCCTTAGTGATTTTGGTGTATTGAAGACTTATACATTAAGAGACGGATGTGTTTGTGGGTGTACACAGGTCTATAAGTCTATGAGGAGTTTGATATTTATAGAAAAAGTCGACCCCTAAAAATGAAGTTCTTCGGCTGAAGACTTTGGATTTCTGAAGACTTTCTGAAGACTCTGAAAGTGAAGAAATTGGTGTGACCTTGAAGACTTGGTAATCATTCGAGGAACATGAAGCGCGAAGACTTTTGTTTTCATAGTTTCATTTTCTCTTTCTTGAGTCATAGGAAACACCGTACTGTTAAAGGGGGTCGAGGAAATACTAAGAAAAAATTTCCATGTGATGCTCAACTCAAAATCCTACACCTACCAATCCCTTCGAGTGAAGCCATTGGAAATCTCGCACAGTTCAGTCATATTCTTCAGTGACAGAGACGAAGTTCTTCTGGTCTCTGAGGAATTTGTTCTGACTGAAGAGTTAGGAATTCGCCAGTGCGGATTGCCTACCAAGTGAGGAACATGATAGCCCTGAGGAATTCGAACCTCAAAAATTCCGACTGTCGCTGTGCTACGCGCCAGCTGTCCCAAAAATCTACCCACCTAATGGTCATATCAGACAAGGTCATTTATGTCTTATCATGTCGGGCTGCTCCCTAGGCTATAAATAGCCGCCCCCTTCAACCACTAGCTGGTTGGCTGCTCCGAGAGAAACTGACACTTGTCATTTGAGAGCAACCCATCCTCCAAGGACTTTGAGTGAAAATCATCAAGTGAGGAAATCCAAAACCCAAACCTACAAAACCCCAAGTGATTGAGCATCACTGAAGAGATTGATCCTGCGTGGATCCGACGCTTGTTTCCTTTGAAGACTGTGCTTCTTCCAGACGGTTAGGCGTCAAGGTCTAGAGCATACAAGAGGAATTGTGGATCGCCGAGTGACCAAGTTTGTGAAGGTTCGGAAGTCACCTGAAGACTTACCATGAGTGATTGGGCAAGGTCTGTGTGACTTTAGCTCAAGGAGAATACGGTGAGGACTGTGTGTCCGGGACTGGGTGTCCTTGAGTTTAAATACTCACCCGCTCCGACCAGATGTACAACTGAGACAGCAGTTGGAACTAGATTACCAAATCATTATGTTCACCGAGCTTACTGGTTCTATTTCCTCAACTCTTTAAATTCCTCATGTATGTTGTTGTGTGCCTATTCATATCTGTTTGAAGACTTTGACTGAAGACTTTCTCAATTTCCTCAGTTCTATTTCTTCAGTCTGTTCGTCTTCTTCCTTGTGTTATCCTGTGTTTACGCTTTCTGTACTCTGTGCTTGTCTTCATTTCATCATGATGACTATGCCTGTGTTCTGTTATGTTCCTTTCTGAGTACTTATTCCGCTGCAAGTAGTTCTTCATTTAGGAATTTCCTCACCAGAAAATTCCTCAGTGAAGAATTCATAAAAACCGCCTATTCACCCCCCGCCCCCTCTAGTCGATATAACGCACTTTCAGGAAAACGTTTCTGTTCGTATGTACTTCCCACACAGCCAATCCAGGGAAAACATTTTTGTTCGTATGTACATTCCATATAGTCAATCCAGGGAAAACATTTCCGTTCGTATGTACATCCCACACAGGTTTATGTATAGGCTCATGTGTGATAGGTGTAACTATCACACATGCCCCGCGTTGATTAATCGTTTGCTTTTATCAACTACATCACACATGATTTGTTGAAGAAAATTGTGTTGCATTGGGCTACATATCACAAGCGCTTTTACTTCTAGAACCGTTTGCAAAGTTCCATGACCCATTTAGCAGGTTTGTTAGTTTACAATTAATAATTCTAGTATTACGCAAATTCACATTTCATATCGAACATTTGTTTGCCAAATTCATATCAGGCACATAGATATATTTTAACATCACAATACGATAGCTACTGGAAAACAACACAGTACAGCATATAGATAGCTCAACTTCATAAGAACAATATATTCATTTCCCTAATCGAGATCATCCAGGCTCGCCTTACCCACCTCTACTTTCAGTTCAGTAAGAACCTATTTTGCACTGGCCAGCTGGAAAAGTGCCTCCTCCTTCGCCAACACCATCTTAGCAAAGTCTGGTTTAAAAAATCTGAGCTCATTCTCCACCTTCCTCTTTTTATCCCACATCTTCAAATATTCTTCAGCGTTGACAACACTTTCTCTAAGCCTACCTCTCTTCTCTTCCTCATACATGCTCCAGAGCTTTGCTAGGCACATGTTCAAAGACTGTGTCCACTCTTGATCAACACACTCCAAGTAAGAACACTTTCGTTCATCCTATAATATTTAAAACTAGATCAGTAACAATTGTAGGGAAAATGGGTTTATAGCAACATAGAAAATCATGAATACTTATTTTCAAAACCTGAAGAAACAAGTTAATTATGACATATCTTCTCAAAAAGATCAATGTGCAAATGAATTATTTTCTACTGAGACAACAACCAAATTCTGAAACACCAGAAGCTATAATTAACTACAAGAATGCTACAAGTTCTTACTCATGTACTATAAATAACAAATTGAAAATTTCAAGAGGAAGGTAAATATACCTGCAACAACATAGGATAGTGTTTGGATGACAGCAAATTGATACTAACAGGTGTGTACATGCACAAATTTAGTAACATAGAACTAATAGCACTAAGGCCGTCCACTATGTATGCCAAACCGGTGTAAAGACAACAGTTGCTACATCTCGCACCAGGTGCCCTGCACTGGCGAGCCGATGCAGCGGGAAAAAACCAGGGACCCAAACTCCGGAGCACCTAGTTGCTTCGACGCCCAGTTCCTTCGTGCCATAAAGATTTAGTATTTTACTGCTTGGCTGCTCGGATGTGTGGACAAGTTGGCTCCACAAACTACTGAAGCGGTGCCAAATAATTTTCTAATGGCACCGCTGATGAGATGGCAACATTTTTAGATACTCCCTCCGTCCCAAAATTCTTGTCTTAAATTTGTCTAGATACGAATGTATCTAACACTAAAACGTAACTAGATACATCCATATCTAGACAAATCTAAGACAAGAATTTTGGGACGGGGGGAGTACTAGGTACAAACTATGACATTGTCTTAGGATGCATTTCGTTGAAGGTGTGGTATGAATGGGTTGGGACCGTGACAGTGTCTGAATCACATCCAACAAATGATTTGTAACAATGAAAGAGGGTCTAACCTTCTCTGCACATGCCAGAAACTTCCTCCCATTGTCTACAGATTCAAACAAAACTAGCTTCACGCATGGAGATTGATGGTGACAACGAGCGGATAGATCTTCATCCACCCCGCTCCATTCATTGCAACTGATTGTCCTAGGGAACTACAAGAGGAAGAAATGACTCAAATTAACCGCTGGGTAAAAATCCTTCATTCCAAGTCTTAGCCCGAGAGAGAGAAGAGGCATACCCGGGTGGTGAAGGAGCCGGAGGAGGAGGAGGAACCACTGGAGAGGTCTTTGAAGAAGACCATGGTGACCCTGGCGGTAGGATGCGAGACGGCGAGAGCGAGGAAGCAAGCGAGGAAGCGGCTATAGCTTAGGAAGGAAGGAAGGAATGAAGGGGGAAACAGGGGAAATGTGACTTGTGGTCGGGGAGAAAAGGGTATGGGGAGGGGGGAGGGTAGATATTTCGGCGGTAGGCCAAAAACATCAAAATGTGGAGGGAAACTTTGCGCGCGGTGCCACCGAACACCATTCACTTTGAACGATAGTGTGCATGACAAACGATTCTTCTTCTTAATGCGCATGGGATGAGTTTGATAATTCAAACTTTGGTGGAAATTTCCCCGGGTACGTCATTGCATAATTTAACATCACTTGCTAATTTGGGCACACAAAAGAGCGTACAGCACACATACCAGCATTAATTAAACAGAGACAGTTCACCTAAACATTGCTCTAACAAAAAACCAGCATTAAAAACAAAGCCTAAGTACGAATAATTTTAAAAACCTGCCGCCATGCCGGCCTATGTATCACCGGTGTGAGATGAGACGTCGATGACTTGTCCTGGCGACATGCCGCCGTTGGTGGACTCCGCGTCCCCCCTGCTGAAGTCGACCGCGTCCTCGTCCTCGGCGCTGCCCTCAAGGTTGTCATACTTGTAGTAGTGGCTACGCCAGAGCTCGCGTTGGTACTCCACCGCTGATTCCTCGACGGACAGACTCTTCTCTACCTCGACCTGGGCCACACGCAACTCCTCCTTCCAGTGCTCCTCGATCTCCGCCACCTCCTGCATCTCCAGCTCCTGCTCGACGACCTCATGAGGAAGCAGGTGCTCCATGGCCACCGCCGCCTTTTCGGACTTGGGTTGCATGATGGATTCCAAGGTGGCCTAGAATATCTTGGCGTGGATGGTCTCTACCCGGGCAAGGGCGACATCGGCGGCACGGACGGCAGCTCGAGCGCTCTCGGCGTTTGCAGCCACTGTCGCAGCTGCAGCTGCAGCTGTCTTGGCTGCTGCAGCTACCATGTCGGCTATCGAAGACGTCCTCTCGGCGGAAGCGTCCCCGCTCAATGCGGATGCGGCGGCACTTTCGGCGTAGGCGGCCGCGCTCTCGGCGCAGGAGGCGGCGCTCGGGAGGGACACGGCCATCGTACGGGCCTTCACAAAGCGTTTCCACGACATCATCTTTGCAAGAAGGGGGTGCGGGAATGAGGATCGTGATTTGTGGATTCGGGGGTTGCCGGCACTAGAGTAGATGAGCCGGCGAAGTTTAAGGAGGAAGACTTAAATAGACCCAAAAAATTTCATCACAAACGATTCCTACAAAACAACTATGTGTGATGTTGTAGATATTTTTTATTAGGTGTGAAAAGACGAATTTGGAGTAAAGTGGCAACGGATGGTGTTTTAAATGTATGAGAAAATTTGTAGTACTAATACAATTGTCATGTCAAGTTTTGGAAAATTCCAGGGGTCATTTGACCTATTAAGACATTTAAGTGATTTTCTAGCCATTTAATGACCGTAATTGAAATTTGAACTACATGTACATGCAACGACTAACCATAACAGTTTGAAAAATCCTATTTGTGAACTTGTGTGCGAGTTAAAAAATCATCAGATGATGTAAATATCTGGTGTTCAAAAGAGAAAATGTAAAATCTGGCAAGACAACAGGCCCCACACGATTGGCACTCTATTTCACGCCTCGAGATTTGGAAGGTGAGTGGCGGGCGTTATTAACCAGACACGGTTCTGCATTGGGAACCATCAGCTATTATGTTCATACACAGATTTTGCTGCAGGAATCATGTGTAATTCACACTACAGTACTCGTAAATTCCGACGACCGGCATGTGTACTGTTCCCATCGATCTAGATTCCGCCCGCCAATAAATACTACCTTGCTCACGCGTCCCGCCTGCATTCTCATCTAGATCCTCCCCTTGCTCACCCTCTCTCTCTCTCTCTCTCTCTCTCTCTCTCTCTCTCTCTCTTTCTCTCTCTCTCTCTCTCTCAAATCTCATCCATGGCGTCGCCGGTCTACCCACGCGCCGACAAGGAGTCGCCGCCCCTCGAGGATGCTCACTCGAAGAGCAGCGACGAGGACACCTACACACCGCCAGACAAGGTTGCGCCGGACCCCCTAACTTTGGATTGGTTTTGGGGCCAATACGATCTTTGTCTTGGGAAGTCGCTGCCGTCGGCTGAGAAATCCAGGCAATTGGCTTTCAAGAAGGAGATGGTGGAAGAGGATGCCAGGTACCAGGCGGCCTGTGAAGCCCGTGATGCCACCTAGAAAAAGGAGGCGGCGGAGCTTTGGGGGCGGGTGCATTGTCGTGCAGAGGAGGTGTACGAAGATAGGTACTTTGCGAGGAAGGCCAAAGGCGCTAGGTGCCTCGTCGCTGCGTGGAGTTGGGCCAATAAGATCCAAGGTGGCACCGACGAGGAGCTCTAGGGTGCCACCGACAAGGAGCTCTGGTGGGCACCCAATGAAATGGAAAGATCGTTTGCGCTCGTCCGCCTACAAGAGGCAGATCGGCACATCAAGTGCTGCGAGGCAGAGGAGGCGGAGTACTGCCTCCGCGTTGGGAAGACGTCGCTCACCAGGAAGTTGCTGGCGAGGGGCTGCCGGAATACTGGCCCCAGGTGGGATTATTAGTTTTAGTATTGTTCGTTTTAAATTTTATGCATTGTACTAGTAGTTAAGTATCATCACGTATATGTGGTGATATTATATATATATATTCTATGATGAACTAATGAACAATTATTATATTATGAATTCCATTTTCTATGTGTTTTTGTATACTAATTTGAATCTATCTGTTATCATCCACATATACAAAATGGAAAGCGTATAAACACACATTGAAACAGAACATATAAGAACGGAAAACAGAGTACACACATTGAAACTGTGCAATAAACAGAGCAATGCTATGATTGCTCTGAGTACATAGCTATCCATGTCGAAATGACTCAACAAAATAAAACACGTCCATGAGCCCATGACCAGCAGCCCTTGCCTACGGTAGCTCTTGGCTCTGCCTGAACTCGTGCAGGCGTTCGTCCAAGCGGTCGACACGCTCGCGGTACATCTGGAGCACAATCTCGAGCTCCAAGTTGGCTATTTCATCGGAGATCACCACCCCAATGATGCGACGGCCATATTCCTCTATTGCGCGCAGGTGGACACTTGGGCTAAGGAGGTGGTCGAGCCTACTGACCAGTGCACTGGCATCGAGTGGGCTGTGGACAAGGCAAACGGTGCGACCCATGTGAACAGCGCGGCGGGCGTCCGGTGCAAGTACGGCACGGCCGACCTCTGGTGCAAGTACGGTGCAGAGGGCATGTGCCCACTCATGGCGAGGAATGGGGGTACTGACAGGATGTGTACCAAACTGCGACGCCCTGTCGACAGCAGGCAAGCGCCGATGGATCCGCTCTTGCTGTGCGGCACGTCGCACCTCTCACTCTGTGGTTCTCCAACGGTCTCGCCGTGCGGCGAGCCGTAGCCTCTAGGCGGATGCGCCTATCTTCCTCTGCGGCGCGCCATCGATCATATTGTGCGGCGAGCTGCAGCCTCTCGGTGCTGACATACCTATCTTGATCCGCGGTGCTGAAGCGCCATGTGCCAAGGGTCTGCTCAACCCTGGCGATGACACGCATCACGGCGTCGTCCATCACATTGTCGGGGAGCGTCGCGGCCTTGACGGGTCGTGGCGCCTTCTAGTTTTCCTCGTCGACGAGGTTGATGGCAGAGGTTGCGCTTTGGTGGGTTGGCATGCTTGGAAAAGGTGGATGTGCTACAGTCTGCGCTTGTTGCCTCTGTGCGTCGCACCGCGCCTAGGTTTATGCGCAATATTGCAGGGTGGCGGGAAACAGGTAAGGAAATGGCAGGAAATGGTGGTGTGTTCATAAAACGCCATCAATTAATGGAAACTTAGCATATAAGGAACATCGATCTAGCACAATAAGTAGATGATGATGAGGTGAACACGGACCACACTAGGGAACCCGTCGGTGATGAATTCATCAATCGCAAACGGTTGTACACAAGCAAGCATTTGCCCACAACACACACGGCTTATTTCATCACAAACAGGTCGGATGGATCAACTGTATGCCACGTATACACATTGTCAAAAAGTAATGTGGTAGACCTTCTTTAACATATGTTAAAAAATAAAATAAAAATAAAAAACAAGGACCTCAAGGTTAAATTAACTCATGGGATGGGTCATATCAGTCATTTAATTTGACCGATATGACCCATCCTATCAGTTAATTTTACATCAACACAACTTCCCATCCAGTCACCCATCTGATGGCTGCTCGAGCCTGAGCACACTTAACTTGAGAGTTCTCTTACATGAGCTACTGGTGGAACAGCTAGTCCTTGCTGATATAGGATGCCTCATCGCATCCTTATGGCGTATCCAGATGATTGCTCGTCCCCCAATGGACAATAGATGTTGTGTAGATAGAGCATATCACATATATCTTATTAGAAGCAATCGTCTATGTTATTATCGGTCTTCGCACACATTTCTGATTGCAGACCTGTTTGCCGCGTATCACACACATCTTGTTATATTGAACCATTTTTGTTCTCTTGTCTCAACGCAAACAGTTCATCCGAGTGTACCGCATGCCATATATCGCACACACCTTGATCTGGCTGACCGTTTCTTTTGTATTGCCTAATCACAAACAGTTCATCCGAGTGAAGCGTATGATGTATATCACACACACCTTCATCTGGCAGCCCATTTCTTTTGTTCCTCCTCATCACAAATAGTTAATCTAACTGAACCGTATGCCCTGCATCGCACATGCAACCAAAATCTGAACCGTGTTTGATGCATCTATCATTGCAAACATTCTGCATGTTTTTTGACGACTTTTTTACACTAGTGTTTGCGATTATTGCATCGCACACAGTTTCATCGAAGGGTCTCCGATTGTAGTGTCGCGTTATCAGCATCCTGCAATAGTGATGGGAAACAAAAAAATTCCTATGCTCACCAAGATCAATCTAGGAGATGACCATCTACGAGAGGAGAGATTGGATCTACATACCCTTGTAGATCGCTAAGCGGAAGCGTTAAAAAACGCGGTTGATGTAGTCGAACATCTTCGCAATCCAATCACGATCCATCCACGAACTCCTAATCCAAGCGTCGAACAGACGGCACCTCTGCGTTCAACACACGTACGGCTTGATGACGCCTTCACCTCCTAGATCCAGCGAGCGATGGTGTAGTAATAGCTTGAGTTCTCTGGCAGCACAACAGCGTGGAGGTAGTGGTGGTGGAGCAATCTCAGCAGAGCTTCGCTGAGCAATCCGCATGAGAGAGAGGAACTACGAGTGAGAGGAATGGCATGAAGGGAACCCGAGATTTGATCGTTGGTGTCTCCATACATAGTTCAATCTTGTTATCGGCAAGTCTCTTTACTCATTTCGTAATACAAGATCTCGTGGCAAACTCCTTAGTCATATTACTTGCAAGCTCATTGTGATGTTGTATTATCGAGTGGGCCCGGAGATACCCCTTCGTCATACGGAGTGACAAATCAGAATCTTGATCGATGCCAACTCAACAGACACCCTTTGAGATGCCTATAGAGCATCTTTATAGTCACCCAGTTACATGTGACGTTTGATACACACAAGGTACTCCTCCGGTGTCAGTGAGTTGCATGATCTCATGGTCATAGGTGAAGGAAATATGCCCTAGAGGCAATAATAAAGTTGTTATTTTATATTTCCTTATATCATGATAAATGTTTATTATTCATGCTAGAACTGTATTAACTGGAAACTTCATACATGTGTGAATACATAGACAAAATATTGTGTCCATAGTATGCCTCTATTAGACTAGCTCGTTGATCAAAGATAGTTAAGTTTCCTAGCCATGGACATGTGTTGTCATTTGATGAACGGGATCACATCATTAGTGGAATGATGTGATGGAAAAGACCCATCTGTTAGCTCAGCATAATGATCGTTCAGTTTTATTGCTACTGTTTTCTTCACGTCAAATACATATTCCTCCGACTATGAGATTATGCAACTCCCAGACACCGGAGGAATGCCTTGTGTGCTATCAAATGTCACAACGTAACTGGGTGATTACAAACATACTCTGCATGTATCTCCGAAGGTGTTTGTTGGGTTGGCATAGATCGAGATTAGGATTTGTCACTACGTGTATCGGAGAGGTATCTCTGGGCCCTCTCAGTAATGCACATCATATGAAGCCTTGCAATCAATGTGACTAAAGAGTTAGTTGCAGGATGATGCATTATGGAACAAGTAAAGAGAATTGCCGATAACGAGATTGAACTAGGCATGAAGATAAAGACAATCGAATCTCGGGCAAGTAATATACCGATGACAAAGGGAATAACGTATGTTGACATTGCGGTTCGACCGATAAAAATCTTTGTAGAATATGTGGGAATAAATATGAGAATCCGGGTTCCGCTATTGGTTATTGACTAGAGAAGTGTCTCGGTCATGTCTACATATTTCTCGAACCCATAGGGTCCGCACACTTAACGTTCAATGACGATATGTATTATATGACTTATGTGTATTGGTGAACAAAGGTTGTTCGGAGTCCTAGATGAGATAGCAAACATGCTGAGGAGTCTCGAAATGTTCAAGAGGTAAATATTGATATATTGGAAGGTGGTATTCGGACACCGCAATAGTTCTGGAGTGTTTCGGGAATTTATCGGAGTACCGAGGGGTTACCGAAACCTCCTGGGGGAAGTAATGGGCCACATGGGCCATAGGGGAGAGGCAAGGCAGCCCGCAAGGGGGTGGCGCGTGCCCCCCCCCCCACATGGGGAGTCCGAATTGGACAAGGGGAGGGGGCGCGACCCTCCTTTCCTTCTCCCTCTCCATCTCCTTCTCCCTTTCCCCCTCCGTTAGAAGGAAGGGGGCGAATAGGATTAGGAGTCCTAGTAGGACTCCCCCCATGGGGTGCGCCCTAGGCTGGCCTCCTCCCCTCTCCCTCCTTTATATACGGGGGCGGGGGGACACCTCTAGATACATCAATTGTTCTTAGCCGTGTGTGGTGCCCCCCTCCACCGATTACTCCACCGGTCATATTGTCGTAGTGCTTAGGTGAAGCCCTGCATGGATCACATCACCATCACCGTCACCATGTAGTCGTGCTGACGGAATTCATCTACTATTTCGACCCTCTGCTAGATCAAGAGTTCGAGGGACGTCATCGAGCTGAACATGTGCAGAACTCAGAGGTATCGTACATTCGGTGCTTGATCGGTTGAATCGAGAAGACGTTTGACTACATCAACTACGTTAAGCTAACGCTTCCGCCTTCGGTCTATGAGGGTACGTGGACACACTCTCCCCCTCTCGTTGCTATGCATCTCCTAGATAGATCCTGTGTGAGCGTAGGATTTTTTTTGAAATTGCATGCTACGTTTCCCAACAGTGGCATCCGAGCCAGGTCTATGCGTAGATGATATGCATGAGTAGAACACAAAGAGTTGTGGGTGGTGATCGTCATACTGCTTACCACCAGTGTCTTATTTTGATTCGGCGGTACTATTGGATGAAGTGGCCCGGACCAACCTTACATGACCAGGTTCATGAGACTGGTTCCACCGACAGGCATGCAACTAGTTTTGCATAAAGGTGGCTGGCGGGTGTCTGTTTCTCCAACTTTAGTTGAATCAAATTTGACTGTGCTTGGTCCTTGTGAAGGTTAAAACAACAAACTTGATAAATCATCATTGTGGTTTTTGTGTCGTAGGTAAGTACGGTTCATGATAGAAGCCCGTAGCAGCCACGTAAAACTTGCAACAACAAAGTAGAGGACGTCTAACTTGTTTTTGCAGGGCATGTTGTGATGTGATATGGTCAAGACATAATGAGTTATACATTGTTGTATGAGATGATAATGTTTTGTAAAAGTTATCTGAAACTGGCAGGAGCCATATGGTTGTCGGTTTATTGTATCAAATAGAAAAGCCATGTGATTGCTTTACTTTATCACTAAGCGGTAGCAATAGTCGTAGAAGCAATAGTTGGCGAGACGACCATGACACTATGATGGAGATCAAGGTGTCAATCCAGTGACGATGAAGATCATGACGTTGCTTTGGTGATGGAGATCAAAAGCATAAGATGATGATGGCCATATCATGTCACATATATTGTTCGCATGTGATGTTTATCTTTATCCATCTTATTTTGCTTAGTACGGCGGTAGCATTATAAGATGATCCCTTACTAAAATTTCAAGGTATAAGTGTTCTCCCCGAGTATGCACCATTGCGAAAGTTCTTCATGCTGAGACACCACGTGATGATCGGGTGTGATAAGCTCTACGTTCAAATATAATGGGTGCAAGCCTGTTCTGTACATGCAGAATACTCGGGTTAAACTTGATGAGCCTAGCATATACAGATATGGCCTCGAAACACTGGAGACCGAAAGGTCGAACGTGAATCGTATAGTGGATATGATCAACATAGAGATGTTCATGATTGAAGACTACTCCATCTCACGTAATGATCGGACATGGTTTAGTTGATTTGGATCATGTAACATTTACATGACTTGAGGGATGTCTATCTAAGTGGGAGTTCTTAAGTAATATGATTAATTGAACTTAATTTCTCATGAACTTAGTTCTGATAGTTTTTGCATATCTATGTAGTAGACCAATGGACCGTGCTATCGTTCCCTTGAATTTTAATGCATTCCTAGAGAAAGCTTAGTTGAAATATGATGGCACCAACTACACAGACTGGGTCCATAACTTGAGGATTATCCTCATTGCTGCACAGAAGAATTATGTCCTTGATGCACCGCTGGGTGAAAGGCCTGCTGCAGGAGCAGAAGTTGATATTGTGAACGTCTGGCAAGCTCGATCTGATGACTACTCGTTAGTTCAGTGTACCATGCTTTACGGCTTAGAATCAGGACTTCAAAGACGTTTTGAACATCATGGACCATACAAGATGTTCCAGGAGTTGAAGTTAATATTTCAAGCAAATGCCCGAGTTGAGAGACATGAAGTCTCCAACAAGTTCTATAGCTGCAAGATGGAGGAGAATAGTTCTGTTAGTGAGCACATACTCAGAATGTCTGGGTACCATAATCACTTGATTCAGCTGGGAGTTAATCTTCCAGATGATTGTGTCATTGACAGAGTTCTTCAATCACTGCCACCAAGCTATAAAGGCTTCGTGATGAACTACAATATGCAAGGGATGGAAAAGACTATTCATTAGCTCTTCGCAATGCTAAAGGCTACGGAGGTGGAAATCAAGAAGGAGCATCAAGTGTTGATGGTTAACAAGACCACTAGTTTCAAGAAGAACGGCAACGGTAAGAAGGGGAACTTCAAGAAGAATGACAAGCAAGTTTTCACTCTCGGGAAGAAGCCCAAAGTTGGACCAAGCTTGAAATTGAGTGCTTCTACTGCAAAGGGACTGGTCACTGGAAGCGGAACTGCCCCAACTATTTGGCGGATAAGAAGGATGGCAAAGTGAACAAAGGTATATTTTATATACATGTTATTGATGTGTACCTTACTAATTCTCGTAGTAGTGCCTGGGTATTTGATACCGGTTCGGTTGCTCATATTTGTAAGTCGAAGCAGGGACTATGGATCAAACGAAGATTGGCTAAGGACGAGGTGACGATCCGCGTCAAGAATGATTCCAAGGTCAATGTGATCGCCGTCAGCACACTACCTCTACATCTACCTTCGGGATTAGTTTTAGACCTGAATAATTGTTATTTGGTGCCAGTGTTGAGCATGAACATTATATCTGGATTTTGTTTAGTGTGAGATGGTTATCCGTTTAAATTAGAGAATAATGGTTGTTCTATTTATATGAGTAATATCTTTTATGGTCATGCACCCTTGAAGAGTGGTCTATTTCTGTTGAATCTTGATCGTGGTGATACACATATTCATAATGTTGATGCCAAAAGATGCAAAGTTGATAATGATAGTGCAACTTATTTGTGGCACTACCGTTTGGGTCATATTGGTGTAAAGCGCATGAAGAAACTTCATAAAGATGGACTTTTGGAATCACTTGATTATGAATCATTTGATACTTGCAAACCGTGCCTTATAGGCAAGATGACTAAAACTCCGTTCGCTAGAACAACGGAAGGAGCTAATGACTTATTGGAAATAATACATACCGATGCATGCGGTCCGATGAGTGTTGATGCTCGTGGAGGGTATCATTATGTTTTGACCTTCACAGATGATTTGAGCAGATATGGGTATATCTACTTAATGAAACACAAGTCTGAAACATTTGAAAAGTTCAAAGAATTCCATAGTGAAATGGAGAATCATCGTAACAAGGAAATAAAGTTTCTACAATCTGATCATGGAGGTGAATATTTGAGTTACGAGTTTGGCCTTCATTTAAAACAATGTGGAATAGTTTCACAGCTCACGCCACCTAGAACACCACAACGTAATGGTGTGTCCGAACATCATAACTGCACTTTATTGGATATGGTGCGATCTATGTTGTCTCTTATTAATTTACCACTATCGTTTTGGGGTTATGCATTAGAGACAGTTGCATTCACATTAAACAGTGCATCGTCAAAAGTCCGTTGAGACAACACTGTATGGACTGTGGTTTGGCAAAAAACCTAAGTTGTCGTTTCTTAAAGTTTGGGGATGCGATGCTTATGTCAAAAGGCTTCAGCCTAATAAGCTCGAACCCAAATCGAAGAAGTGCGTCTTCATAGGATACCCTACGGAAACAATTGGGTACACCTTCTGCCACAAGTCCTAAGGAAAAATCTTTGTTGCTAAGAACGGAACCTTTCTAGAGAAGGAGTTTCTCTCGAAAGAAGTGAGTGGGAGGAAAGTAGAACTTGATGAGGTAATTGTACCTACTCTCAATTTGGAAAGTAGATCATCCAAGAAATCTTTTCCTGAGATGCCTACACCAACTGGAGAGGAAGCTAGATAAAGATCATGAAACTACAGATCAAGTTGCTATAGAACCTTGCAGGTCAAACAGAGCATGATCTGCACCAGAGTGGTACGGTAATCCTGTTCTGGAGGTCATGTTACTTGACCATGACGAACCTACGAACTATGAAGAAGCTCTGATGAGCCCAAATTCCGATAAATGGCTTGAGGCCATGAAATCTGAGAGAGGATCCATGTATGAGAACAAAGTGTGGACTTTGGTGGATCTGCCCGATGATCAGCGACCCATAGAGAATAAATGGATCTTCAAGAAGAAGACTGATGATGATGGTAATGTTACTGTCTATAAAGCTCGACTTGTTGCAAAAGGTTTTCGACAAGTTCAAGGAGTTGACTACGATGAGACTTTCTCACTCGTAGTGATGCTTAAGTCTGTCAGAATCATGTTAGCAATTGCTGCATCTTATGATTATGAAATCTGGCAAATGGATGTCAAAACTGCATTCCTTAATGGATTTCTTAAAGAAGAGTTGTATATGATGCAACTAGAAGGTTTTGTCGATCCTAAAGGTGCTAACAAAGTGTGCAAGCTCCAACGATCCATTTATGGACTGGTGTAAGCATCTCGAAGTTGGAATATACACTTTGATGAGGTGATCAAAGCATAAGGTTTTATACAGACTTTCGGAGAAACCTGTATTTACAAGAAAGTGAGTGGGAGCTCTATAGCATTTATAATATTATATGTGGATGACATATTGTTGATTGGAAATGATGTAGAATTTCTGGATAGCATAAAAGGATACTTGAATAAACGTTTTTCAATGAAAGACCTCGGTGAAGATGCTTATATATTGGGCATCAAGATCTATAGAGATAGATCAAGGCGCTTGATACGACTTTCACAAAGCACATACATTGATATAGTTTTGAAGAAGTTCAAAATGGATCAGTCAAAGAAAGGGTTCTTGCTTGTGTTACAAGGTGTGAAGTTGAGTCAGACTCAATGCCTGACCACTGCAGCTTCAGTTAGCTAACATGCAGCCTGTCCAGCCTTAGGAAGTCCTTCAGGATCAGCAGAGTCAGCCTCTCGAGCAACAGGACTTTCAGCCAGCTCTCCCTCTGCAACAAGGAGAAAACCAGCATGTTGAGGGGCCAATTGAGGAGAACCAGCTTGCTATTGTACCTTACCAGTAGCCTCTTCGGCCACCACTAATTGTTGGAGCTGCTCGCATAATGCTAGGACCTGTTCTGCCCTCGGATATGATCTGGCAGAGATCTTTTGTTTCACTTATGCCTACTTTCATGACAGCTTCCATCCCACCTCAGTTGCAGTTTGGATTGGAGGATATTCACTCTCCTCTCAAGAGATCTTGGTCAGCTGCCTTTGAGAACATGGTGCTCTTCCAATGGCCCAAGTTGCAGCAGACGGATTCTTTCCTGGCATTGCCACCTCCTACAAAACCTGTAGCTCGAAAGTTGTCATTTGAGGAGGTGGTAAGTGATGACTGCCATGTCTCTCTTCAGCCTTTAGTTCCAGTGCTTGCAAGCATCAACTTCACCTCTTCTGGCAAGTAGAAGAAGAAACAGAGGAAAGTTGTATCTCAACGCCCAGACTTCTCTAACAAACAGATGACCAGGAGTGCTGCCAAGCTCCAAGGCTTTAAACCTACTTCTGCCATACCTATGAAGCCCAAACCTCTCCGTCAGCCAAGAGCAAAGAAGCCAAGGACTGAACCTGACAATGAAGCACCTGAAGATGCAACTCCTAATGTACCTCCTCCAACTTCGATCGTTGTCATGCAGACACTTGGAGCCTCTCTGGGCATATCACAGGAGAAGCTCACTGTGGAGCAGCCTATGGCTGCTCCCAAGCAGTCTCAGGAACCACCAGTTCCTGATGTTGAGTAACATAACTTCCTTATTTATACTGAGGCAGATCCCTTGTACTATCGTGACTGTGTTTATGTCTGTCCTTCCTCTTCAAACTTCTTTTCTGTCGGTGGGTGTTACTTTTGGTTTGCTGCGATATATTCATATTGGTGGCTATCATCTTTCGCAATTCTATTATGTAGTATTGCATGTGCTCTTTTGTTTTATCAAGTTTGCCAATGAATGCACACCATAACAAGGATTGGAAAGTTCTATGTTGGAACGTTAGAGGTTTAAATTCTGAAATTTGACAGAGAGTTGTTAGAGCAAAAATTGAACAAAGTCAATGCTTTGTTGTCTATCTGCAAGAAACCAATTGTGATTATTTTTATCAAAGATCCATTAGGAAATTTTGCCCTAAATATTTTGATAATTTTGCATACTCCCCTTCTATGGGAGCCTCTGGTGGCATTCTAGTTTTATGGAGCTCCTCTGCTCTTGTGGGTTCTCTAGTAGAGGCTCAGAGATTTGGTATTATATCAACTTCTCCTCAGCTCATAATAATCAGAAATGGACCCTGGTTAATGTTTATGGGCCTTGATAGGGGCAACTAAGAGACAACTTTGTACATTGGTTATATTACATCAATATACCCCAAGATGAGTTGTGGTTATTCCTTGGAGATTTTAATTTCATAAGGTCTATTGAAAACAGAAATCAGCCAGGCGGTGATGTCAATGACATGTTCATTTTCAATGAAATAATTGGTCACTTGGGATTACTTGAGTTACCTTTGAAAGGGAGAGAGTACACCTGGTCAAACATGCAGGAAAATCCATTGCTTGAGCAGCTTGACTGGTTTTTCACCACAGCAAATTGGATCACTAAGTTCCCCAACACCATGGTTTATCCTCTGGCAAAAACCAGCTCTGATCATGTTCCATGTGTAGTCTCTATTTCAACATCTATTCCTAAGGCCAAGGTGTTTCGTTTTGAAAACTATTGGGTTAATATGCCTAGTTTTTTTAATTGTGTTCAACAGTCATGGTCTACCCCTACTAACAAGTCAAATTCAGCTGCTGTCTTGACAAAAAAGTTCAAACGTTTAAGACACAACCTAAAGAGTTGGCACACTGGGCTCTCAAGGTTAAAATTGTTAATGCAAGCGTGTAATGTTGTTGTTCTACCTTTTGATAATTTGGAAGATCAGAGACCTCTAACAAGGCCTGAGTTTAACTTCAGAAAATTAGTTAAACTACACCTTGAGGACCTTCTCCACTTACAGTACATTTACTAGAAGCAAAGATGCACAATGAGATGGATTAAAGTGGTAAAACAGAATTCTAAATTCTTTCAAGCTATGGCAATAGAAAGGTTTAGAAGGAATACAATCTAAGCCTAGTCAATGAGGATGGCTTGACAGTTTCCTCTCATAGTGAAATGGCTGGATTACTGTGGGGTTCTTACAGAGACAGAATGGGGATTGCACATGGCATTGATATGCAGTTTGATTTGCAAAATCTCATTCAACCGGTGCAAGGTTTGGAGGATCTATCTGGGCCTTTTTCTGATGAGGAAATTAATGAGGTTCTGAAAGGTCTTCCTCTTGACAAAGCCCCAGGACCTGATGGTTTTACTGGGATGTTTGTCAAGAGGTGCTGGCATATTATCAAAGAGGATTTCTATAAGCTTTTCTCTGATTTCTTTCATGGAAAGATTTCTTTGCAAAGCATTAGTGGCTCTTTGGTCACCCTAATTCCAAAGGTGCTTTCATCAGAGGGGCTAAATAATTTCAGACATATATCTCTCACAAATACCTGCCTCAAATTCCTCACCAAGCTTTTAGCAAATAGGCTGCAAAAGATTATCCTCACATGTATCATAAAAGCCAGTATGGTTTCCTCAAGTCTAGATCAATCCAAAACTGCATTGCCTGGAGTTTGGAGTGTATTCATTAGTTCCTTCAATCTAAAAGGCCTATTTTGATCCTCAAGCTAGACTTTGCAAAAGCCTTTGACACTGTGGAGCATGACCTAATCCTGCTAATGTTGAAACACAAAGGTTTGTATGATAAATGAATCTCTTAGGTTAAAGAACTTCTATCATCTGGCTCCTCTTCTATTCTGCTCAATGGAGTACCAGATAAACAGTTTAACTACAAGAGAGGGGTCAGACAGGGAGATCCATTATCACCTCTGCTATTTGTAATTATTGCTGATCTACTGCAAACAGTGGTCAATAAAATGCTCCATGATGGACTGCTAGCTTTACCCATCCCATCCAATGATCCAGACTTTCCAATTGTTCAATATGCTGATGATACACTACTCATTGTACAAGTTGATGATGCCCAACTGTTGGCCCTCAAGGAAATGTCGGTTTCTTTCTCCAAGTCTACTGGCTTAAAAGTGAACTTTCACAAATCATGTATTCTGCCCATAAATGTATCCCCTGAAGAAACTTCCAGACTTGCCGCAATTTTTGGGTGCCAAGTGGTTACTCTGCCGTTTACATATCTTGGACTACCAGTGGGCACTACCAAGCCAAGAATCTCGGGTAGGGGGTCCCGAACCGTTTACATATCTCAATGAAAGCACCAATGTCGGTGTCAAAACCGGCGGATCTCGGGTAGGGGGTCCCGAACTGTGCGTCTAGGCAGATGGTAACAGGAGACAAGGGACACGATGTTTTACCCAGGTTCGAGCCCTCTTGATGGAGGTAAAACCCTACGTCCTGCTTGATTTATATTGATGATGTGGGTATTACAAGAGTAGATCTACCACGAGATCAAGGAGGCTAAACCCTAGAAGCTAGCCTATGGTATGATTGTCTGTTCGTCCTACGGACTAAAGCCATCCGGTTTAGATAGACACCGGAGAGGGCTAGGGTTACACAGAGTCGGTTACAATGGTAGGAGATCTACATATTCGTATCGCCAAGCTTGCCTTCCACGCCAAGGAAAGTCCCATCCAGACACGGGACGAAGTCTTCAATCTTGTATCTTCATAGTCTTGGAGTCCGACCGATGATGATAGTCCGGCTATCCGGACACCCCCTAGTCCAGGACTCCCTCAGTAGCCCCTGAACCAGGCTCCAATGACGATGAGTCCGGCGCGCATGTTGTCTTCGGCATTGCAAGGCGGGTTCCTTCTCCAAACAATTTATAGAAGATTGTGAACACCAGGATAGTGTCCGGCTCTGCAAAATAAATTCCACATACCACCGTAGAGAGAATGATATTTACACAAGTTCAATCTGCTGATGTATTTCGTGGCATGACGTCACACCACTACCAAGCCTTTACTCGAATCGTTTTTATTGTACCACCCCAGCGCGTTTAGCGAAGCGGTTTCCTTGGCACATCTTGTCGAAGCAGAGATCGTGTTCCCCTTATTCCGGGATTCCCATCAATACGGACGTGGGTAACCCAACCGCGCCATTGATTGCGGCGCTTGGGGGATAAGCGAGTTTTATCAGGCCGGTGGGGACGCGTGTTTTCGTCCGCCCATATAAGGGGATAAAAATCCAACCCTTTTACCTGCACCTTCTTCCTCCTCGGCTTATCCATCTCCGCGAACTCAAGCTCCAGCGCCCAAGTCCGCACATCTCACCTCAACCTTCTCCAACTATGTCCGGAGCGGGAGGCAAGTGGATGGCCTCCTCCGTTATGGAGGGGCACATCCAGAAGCTGCGCAGCGCCAGATATCTGTCCAGCGACATCACGCACCGGCTCCCCGACGAGGGAGAGCTCATTCCCATCCCCAGGCCCCACGAGAGGGTAGTATTTCTTCCCCCATTTCCTCTGCGGACTGGGATTCCCACTCCATCCCTTTGTCCGGGGGCTCATGTTCTACTACGGCCTGGATTTCCATGATCTGGCCCCGAATTTTATCCTCAATATCTCGGCGTTTATCGTCGTGTGCGAGGCCTTCCTCTGCATCCAGCCCCACTTCGGCTTGTGGCTCAAGACCTTCAGTATCAAGCCAAAGGTGGTAAAGGGCAGCCAAGCAGAGTGCGGAGGCGCCATGGTGGGCAAGATGCTCAACATTACTTGGCTTGAGGGCACTTTCGTGGAAACCATTAAGGGGTGTCAATCGGGGTGGTTCTACATCACCGAGCCGCGTGACCCTCAATGGGCAGCGGCCCCCGAATTCAGATCTGGCATCCCCATACGGCTCACCTCCTGGAAAGAGAGCGGCCGGACATGGGGTGATTCGGAGGAGCTCACCGGGCTCCAAGCCTGCATCAAAAAGCTGGTGAACAAGAAGCTCAAGCTTGTCAACGTAGTCCAGGTCATGCTTGTCCGCCGGATTCTCCCGTGCCAACGACGGGGCTTCAGTATGTGGGAGTTCGATCCGGCGCAGCACCAGACTTTGAGCGGGCTCTTCGACACCACATACGAAGATGTCTGGAAGGTGCTGTTTAAAGGTGTCGAGGCCCTCGCATCCGCTACCGAAGATCACGGATTCAGCTCGCAGCGCCCGGCTAGCGAGGTAAGTGATTTTGCCCTTTACGGGACACTTGTTTTCCATAGTTTGACTCTATGCGGGATCTAAACTCCCTCTCCTTTGACAGGACTGGCTGAAGAAGGATGAACAGACTATCTGTCCGGCCCCATTGCTAGAGGATCCAGCGGACGCCCGCTTAACGGGGCTGCTGGCTCCGGCACCCCACGTGGTGCCGGAGAAGAAGGCCAAGAAGAAGGCCACAGGCACTCGGAAGAGTTCCCGTTTTTAGGTGTCATCGGACAATGACTCCGAGGCAGACTCCTCCCACAAAGGCGAGGAGAAGAAGAAGAAGGCCTCTCCCCCAGCGGGGGGAGGGAAGAAAAGGAAGGCTTCCCCAACGAGGGAGGCCGAAGGATCCAAGAAGGGAAAGACTGTTCCCCCGGACTGCTCCGCCAACGCCAGTGATGACGACGAGGATTGGCCTCCAAGGGCCAAGCCCCTGGCGAGATCGTAAGTATTCGGACTCCCGAATAACTTCATGGTTTTTCTTTTCGCCACATAGTGTCTTTATAATGCCGCATACAACCCTGCAGTCCACCCAAGGATGATTTTCCCGCTTCGTCGAGCGGGTCCTTGGGTGCGTCGGATATGGATTCCCTGCCGACCGCCTCCACCCCTCGTGATGCGGACGATGCCGAGGTGGGATCCCGGGAAGGGACCCGCCAAGAGGGGGAGGCCCCGGAGGTGCCGCAGGGCAACCTCCCGGACTTTGCGCCGGACTCTGCGCCGGAACCTGAAGTGGCTCCGGAGTCCGGTGGGCGGCCCCTTCGTAAGAAGGGCAAGACCGTGACGCCGGCGGCCTCCGTCCAACCGGAGGCGCCGGATAGCTTGCTGGAGGCGCTCAACGGCGCCTCCATTGAAGAGGAACACCGCACCTTCATGAGTGCGGTGATTCAGAAGGTTCAGCTCGCCAAGAGCGGGCTGACCGAAGCCTACAGCAGCCTTCTAACAGGCTTTGAGGTAAGAATTTTGATATATGTAGAATAGTACCGCATAGACAGTAGCCCCTGATGCTCGGTTCGGTATTCGGAAAGAAAAGCCGGACTAAGGATCTAAAAAGATATACGCGGGAGTCATATATAAAAAATATGTCAATATGGGACTGCAAGCTGTGCTGCTAACCTTTGCCGCACTGACTGCGGAGGTCAATGCTTTGAAGCAAAGCCTCGAGCAGTCCAAGAACGAGCTCGACCGTGCCAAGAAGCAGCTCGAGGACAAGGAAGGTGAATAACACCGTATTAAGATTGTACCTTATAGAAAAGGATTTGGTTGCAAGAAATTGACAAGGATAACATGGGTATTGCAGGTGCCACGACCGAGGTGGCGACCCTGAAGGAGGCGGTGTCCGCGACCGAACGTAATGTGGCCGCGGAGCGCACCGAGCGAGAGAAGCAGGAGGCGCGGGTGGCGGAGGTACAGCAAGTGCTCCAGGATCTCGTGGAAAAACATGAGAGCCTGGAGCGTGACTCGAAGACTCGAGAGTCCGAGCTTGCATCGGCTCTTGAGAGAGCCAAAGCTGCTAAGGCCGAAGCCTACAAGGCCCTCCAAGAAATCGAGGCGTTGAAGAAAATAGCAGTGGGTAAGGCATTTTTCATGCAAAGTAAGCATGTGAGTGTGAATTACCTATCACTTACCCGAATTCGGAGCTCTCCAGGAGCATTCGCAGATCCTCCTTGCAGCGTGTCTGATGCTGCCGCTTTCTACCGGGCCGAGGAGGGGAGCTCAACGGAGAAGGTCTTCTGGTCTCAGTATGCTGAGGCCGGACATCCGGTGCCCCTTAGCGACCAGCTGAAGCAGCTGGTGGAGCTCCACAAGGTGGCCGAACAGGCCATGAGGGGCCTCATAGTTCGGCTGTGGCCTAAGGAGGCCGTGCCTGGGAGCTACTTTGGCCTGGTGCGGCAGCTAGTGGATGCGCTTCCATGGGTTGAAGTCATCAAGCACTCCGCCTGTATTGAAGGTGCCCGTCGGGCCCTTGCCCGCGCAAAGGTGCACTGGGGCAAGATGGATGCTGAGAAGCTTGTGACGGACGCGCCACTGCTGGGAAAGGAGTATCGTACTCCCGAGATGTACTATAAGACTGTTCTGAAGGGTGCCCGCACTATTGCGGGTGAGTGCTCCAAAGATGTAATATTTGAGTAGACTCGCATTTTGTTATCCTGTGCGCTGAAAACTTTGTTCATATGCGCTAAGCAACGCTTGTTAATTTAAAATATTACCTTCTGTGCGGCCGTTTATCAAATCTGAGAGATGGCAAGTCGTCGGCTTCGGCCCCCATGCCACGAGTGCTGGGGTGTTCGGGATAAATTGGAGCGCTCTTGTTCCCATTTTTGGGTCCATCTAGAGAGGCGCTCAACACAACGAACAAGGCAACCGGACTTATAATGCTTGAACACTCTCACTTAGCCATAGAATTCTATAATTTTAAATTTCGGCGAAGCTCCTAGTGTTCGGAAGGCCGAATTTGGGGCGCTATCCACGCCTGGGCCGGACAAAGCCGGTTCCTCGCTCTAAGCGGCATAAGTCTTTAGGGACTCGAAAAAACCTCTCGAACAGCGACCGGCTCTCGCCTGATCATGACAGTCAGTTTTAGCTTTGTCCACTGAGGCGCTCGCCCAGCTCAACTGGGGCGCAATCGCAGTGGTTCTCCCAGTGCTACCTTAGCCGATACAACGGAACGTAAGGTACCAAAACATGGGAGCCGGGCAAACCCAACTATTGACCCAAGACATGATTCGGAGCCGATGCATATAATGCTATAAGTTCGGGGTGCCACACTTGTGAAAGTGTTCGGACTTATCGCACCATGATGTGGAAAACATAAGCCCCTGGTGTATTTAGCCGTACCAAAGTGTACGGATGCAACATGTCATAAATGAACATATGTATTAAGAAAGGAATGCAATTGTAAGCAAAAAGGTGCATTGTTTATTCAGGAAATACTGCTGTGAATGCAGAACGATACAAATGGTGCAATAAGCAAGGGATGAGACTATTAAACATGTCCCCCTCCAGGGGTAGGCTGCGGAATGGTGTATAAAACAGATTTAATGCTCATAATGGAGACCACCTGGATATTCGTCGTAGCCTTTCTCCTTCCCCGGCTGTTGTATCGTGAGTTCGGCAAGTCTACTGCCGGACAGGGCCTCTGATGAACGGGGTCCTATGGGTAAAGAAAAAAGAAAAGAAAAAAGAACGACACACTTGAGAGCCCCTGGTGTGGTTAAGCCGCATTCTGGGCCTATCGTGGTCGTGCCCCTCCCCCTATGCCCATGGTATCTTCAGAGCATAATGATGTACGCGAAGGACCCGTCTTGAAATTTTGTAGGGGCTGGGGTTGGGGCCGCATTGCTACGCATGCTCGGAACGTGCCAAGTGGTCTTGTTGTAGGTTAGTCCGGGTGCGTTTAGCCATGTACGGTCGCTTGACGGCCGGACTCGAGAATTGCCTGTGAAAAATAACGTACCGACCGAATTTGGTTCGGTTAGTAGCTTAGCTAACCGAATTTTCTTGTACATACAACAAAGCTGAAAAATTGGTTTCGGTTTCGGCTTCAGTTCTTTTTTTGGTTGGTCGGTTTAAATGCCTGGGCCTAATTGCAATGCTCTATTATTATGAAGTTAATACTTCCGGGTGCACGCTCGATAGCAGTTTTGGGTGAAGCATTAGTTGTAGATGCAGTTGGATACCGATGTACATATCACGAACATAATGCAAATATGATATTATCTCATGAATGATCATAGTTATAAATTTAAATATTGCAATTTAATCGCTACCCAATTATAATTTGTTCACAACACAACATTGTCATGCTTGGAGAGATGCCACTAGTGAATCTATGGCCCCGGGGGTCTATCTTCTCATACTGAAAACTCTACGAAAATATCATTTCTTGGTTGTACCGTTTATTTTATTTTAGGGATTTTTATTTCTGTGCCCCTGGTTCCTTAGCTCTACTCATTCATCCCCACTCTGTTAACTCTTGCTCACTTTTCCCCACTCCCTTGCCCGAAACCCTCAGAGCAGGTTATAACAGATGTTGCCATCGGGTCAATGCCTTTGACCGTTAGCTGACGAGTGGGGCCGCGTATACGTGGGCGCATGCAAGACCGCGGTCGTGGGTAGCACGTGTCCATGGACATGCCCGAAATGTCCCATCATATAAAGAGGGAAACCACCTCCATCGCCCCTACCATTTTCCCCCAAATCCCCTCGCTGCCGCATCGTCTTCCTATCCCCAACCGGCGTCGTGTCGCTCTCCTCCACTGCCTCCACCGCACCGTCTCTCTCTCCCCCACCGCATCCTCTTCCTCACCTTCATCACCTCCATCTGTCAGATGGCTGACGCTCGTGGCGACACCGGCGCGGCAGCCGGAGATGTGGTGGAGCTGTACGGTCAGGGCGCGGTGACCGCGGATGTCGGAGGCATCCACGGCGGTGCGGGGAAACTCGCAACCGCTGCGGATGTGGCGGGCTCCACCTCATCGCTGCAGAAGGTGATGGAGTCGAGCGGCGCAGTACATCCCGATCCCCCGTTGTGCCGCCTACCATGGAGGAGCAGGTATTTGCACTTGCTTAGCTTGTAGAGTTAGTTGCTCCCTAGTTGCATTGGTTAGATTGTGATTCATACAGTAGTTCAGATGGTTAGAGTAGTTGGTTTGACGGATGGGCCGGGGTTGGGGGTTGGGGGTTTTTGGACTAGGGTTTGTTGGATAAATTCGTTGCAAAAATGCTAGCTAGATGTTGTGAACTATGATTTTAGGTGCTGCAATGATTGGGGTTTTTAAATTTGTTTTTAGATTTGGATAAATTCGTTGCAAAAATGCTAGATGTTGTGAACAGATTTGGGTTTTTAATGCTATGATTCTTATTAGATTTGTTTTTAGTGCTCACAGATTGGGGTTTTTAATGCTACTCAGATTCGTTGCCTTGGATTGGGTCCCTGTTACATTTGTTTTTGAATGCTACTCAGATTGGGGTTTTGAATGTCATATGCCCAAATGGAATCCATTGATTAAGAAGTTATTTGATTCATTAGTATATAAATTTTTCCATAATATGTAGTTATATTAGCTCTGTTCTTCAATGTGTGTGCATGACCAATGATCAATGTGTTATTTGAATTTCATATTGGGTTTTTTGATCAATGTGTGTACAAATTTAATACATTGATATACTAGTGATGGATGTGGTTTTTGAATGCATAGAGCTAAGGGCACAGAAATAAAAAAAACCCACTTCTAAAACATTTCTGATATTGGGAGTATATTAGCCCTATGATCAATGTGTCATGTGTGCATATCTAAATTTTCAATTGGCTACTAGTGATGGATGTAATTGTATATTCAGGAGGATGATGGTTGGGGGGAGAAAGAGAAAGTTGGCCGACTATGACCCGTACGGGGGGCATTTAGTGACGATTCTGAATATGAGGTAAGCATATCCCTTGTTCATTTAGTTCCTTTGACATGGTGTATATGAATCTATAATGTATTAATGCAATTCATTCATGTGTGCAGTATGATTCTAGAGATGATGTGTACAAGGGCAACGTCGCATCCTTCACAGCCAAGGAGGTGGAGAAGATCAAGGCCAGGGGAGTTGCTTCCTTCTACAACCGCAAGTTCGAGAAGTGGCACTACCCCTACTGCACCACCAAGCCAAAGCCAAGGGATGGCCGCTTCGATCACCTTCTGTCTCATGCTGAGGATGTGGCGATTCGCAGGGAGGACTACATGATTAGGGGGCAGCATGCCGCCCTCGCGAAGGCCCTGACTCCGGCGTGATGTGATCGATGATGTGATGTTGTGTTACTTTTGGTTTGGTTTGTTGAACTGTTGGGTTACTTTTGGTTTGTTGAACTGAATCTCGTTGGTTATGGTTTGTTGAACTGAATCTCTCGTTGGTTATGCTAGTAATCTGGTTCCTATCTATATTTGTCTATCCTTAAATTGCATGTGGTATATTTGTCTGTCCTGAATCTATGGTTAGTTATGTTAGATCTTGTGAACTATGATCTTAGGTGCTGCAATGATCACACATGTTGTGTAGGAAATCAAATGCATGCTCCAAATGAGATCATGTAAACCTTGGCAAACCTGGACAGTACAAATTCAAGAAAATGAAAAAATAAGTAAATCCTTGGCAAACTATCTATGTTTGTGTAGGAGATCATGTGAATTTGAGAAAATGTGCTCCAAATGAGCTCCCAGGCTAGGGTAAACAACCCATTTGTAATCAAGTTTTTTTGAACCTACTCTAAATGAGCCAAATGTTTTTTATTAACACATATTCATTTTCCATAGTGTAGATTCGAAGTCTCACTATTTTTTGAATTAATCTTCATATTTTTACATTTTCTTTTGAAAACATATGCTTTAATATAAAAACTATTAAAACACTTTTTGAAATATGAAAATGGAAAACTAACTGCAGATCCTTCTTATTCACTTTAAAATAAAGCTTCAGTGATTTTTTTGATTTTTTTAACTTTTTCAAAAATAGAAGGTAACATCACCTCCTCTCGTTGAACTCTATGAAATCATGTACGTGATAGCTCATATGTGTGAACGTTTTCTCATCAAAATGACCATAGACCAAGTTTATGATTTTTTGTTGGTAACATGTCACATAAGACAACATTGTGCGTAGGTTTTATATTTTTTTGATGTTTTTAAAATTAATGGTGCTCATTTAACCTCGATCGTGCCAGCTAGGATTTTCTCATGAAAGTGACCATAGATCAAGTTTAGTATTTTTTTCCTCGTTAGTTTGTCTTATAAAATGACGAACGGCGAAGGTTTCATATTTTTTTGATTTTTTTTAAATTAATTATGCTCAGTCAAATCCATCGAAACCCCGTTGACCAGCTCAAAACCCCTCTAAACCCCGCGGGGTTTCGCCTAACCCTAGCTCCCAACGTCAGCTGTCCGATCATACCCTCGCGCCAAGCGACAACCCTCAGATCTGGCCTTCTAGAAGGAACTAGGTGGGCTGGCTGTGTGCAGGCTCCGCGCCGTTGGATCACAAGGACGGCTCCGCATCGTTGGATTGTGGGGCGATCCGCGAGAGGCGATCCTATTGGTTGTGCTCCGCTGCTCGCCCACCACGAACTCCGTGAAAAAACATTGTTGTTATTGGGCCCAAAAGGAAACCAAGCTCTGGTTGGGCCGCCGAATTGCGTCGTTTTCTTTGCATAGTTTGCTATGTTTTTTGTGAACATGTTGGCTCTGTATTTTAGCATCGTTTTTTGCATCGTTTGCTCTGTTTTTTGTGAACGTGCTGTCTCTGTATTTTTGCATCGTTTGAAATCAATTGACATTGCGTAGCAAATGACCAATTTTTAAGGGCCAAATTTATTTTTATCATGCAAAATGGCCACAAAATATTCAAAATTGTCTCTTTTGTTCATATAATATATATGACCATGGATTTCCACGCGTGCAATTAGCTTCTTTTTCTTCTTCTTTTTCAGACCACCATTTCCCACGCGTGTACACTCCCAATGCTGCGGTGGGTTTGAAAACGGGTTACTTCACATTTGACCCCGTTATTGCCACGGCCAAATAACACGTAGCACTACGGCTATTTAAGCCACCCTCTGCCTCTGCCATCCGTCATCCATCTTCCTTCTTGCTCTTCGACCCCTTATCCATCTTCTGTACATCCCTCAGCCATGCAGTAGACCGGACCAACCTACCGCTTCCCACCCATCGTGCCAGAGGGGCTCTACCCTATCGGCGTGTACGTTGATCGCACACTACGTGTGTGGGCGATATCAAGGCTGAGGACCGCAAGGAACTTCACCGAGTTCTTCCTCGCGTCCGGCTACCACCACCTCCCGAGGGGATCTCCAACGATGTTCCGCGTCGAGGAGGTCATCGAAAATAGGGTGGTGGTTGCTCTCCTTGCCCACTTCACCAACACATTTGACGCCTTCTACCTCCTCGGTCGGGTGTTTTGGTGTGGCTCCGAGTTCATCGCTTTCACCACCCACAACAGGTTCACGGAGTACAACAACATCTTCCCCACCGCGATGCGCATGCACACTCTTCCGTACCCCATCGACAACGCCCCGGAGGAGCAGTGAAAAGGGCGCCCGGAGGAGGATTGAGGTGGAGAAGGCGGCGGCTAGGATTCTAAACCCTCTATCTTTTTTTAGTCTATGTTATGTTAAGTTGTAATTGAACTATGTTGGAGTTGCTATCGGCTTGTTGGCCCTTTTCTTAAATTCTGTTATTAAGTTTTCTATCTATTCTATTATTAAGTTCTTCCTAGTTTGAGATATGTGATCGTGCTATGGGCTTGTTGGCCCTATATTGGGACTACATATTTGTTGATTGTTTTCTTAAAGAGCTCGGCTTGTTAGTAGGGTTCCCTTGTTAGCAACCACCTAGTGCATGCAAGAAAGCTTTGTTAGTAGGGATGAACGAGTACAACTAAGCAAGGGAGTGGCTCTTTTTTTACACAAGCCACAAATATGTAGCCACCTAGCTAGAAGAGATGAACCAGCGGCAATGACCGTCGCTGCATCCGTGGCGGCTGGCGTGCAAGAAAGCTGCTCGGTCAGTGCATCATGGCGGACGCATCGATGCATGCAGGCTCGGTCGGCGCATGAAGGCTCGGTCGGCGCATCGTGGGATCGTGGCATCGGCGCATGCAGGCTCGATCGATGCATGCAGGTAGGCTTTGTTGGGTGCATGCATAGCAGGCTTCTGTCCTGGCGGCGCGCGCAGACGTTTAATGCAAGGGACGGCCCAACGAAACCACAACCCAACGGTCAAATAGTGACACCACCCAACATGGCCCCACTTGTCAGGTCGAACGGACAACACAGTCCAGCATGGCCCCACTAGTCAGAGTTAATGGTCAAGCCTTTGACCCGACGGCAACGTCCGTTGTGCCCAGTTATGAGGGTTTCTTGCAAGAGAGTGGGGAAAATTGAGCTAAAGTTAAGAGCGTAGGGATGAATGAGTAGAGCTAAGGAACCAGAGGCACAGATGTAAAAATCCCTTTATTTTATCTACCTAACAATTCCTACCATGCCATGTAGTTTAATCTTATAACTAACAAGACAAGAAGCTTGACAACCTTCTAGACGTGTTGGTGACAAGTTTGTTTTGTGTTTTCTGTGCGGGTACTAGTGATTTTGTTTGTTCAAAGAACTCCTTCTAGTTTGATAAACCTTAGTTCTCTATTGAGGGATATACTTATTGCTATGTTATTTCACCCTTACAGTTGGGGTATAGAACCATTTTATGAGAGCAAGCAATGGGCCACATTTGTGATGACAATCCAACGTCCTCAAGGGAACAAGGGATCCCCTGTGCAACATGTCAAGAGTCAGCAAGAAAGGATGTTGAGAGAGCTTTCGTTGTGCTTCAAAAGCGCTTTGCGATTTTTCGTGGCCCTGTTGAGCCACATGTCCTATGACAGATCATGACTTGTTGCGTCATCTCGAACAACATGATCATTGAGGATGAGAGAGACATTTCAGAGAACTTACGGCACATCTTCCATGAGTATCATGTTAAGCCAGAACACAATGCAAACATGATAGATAGATACCTCACAACATGTCGAACTATCGAGAACCGACAAGTTCATACACAACTCCAAGATAATATTGTTGAGCACTTGTGGGCATTTCATATCACTTGATTGTTGTGCTTTTATTTGGTTTATTAATTCATTTGGACACTTTTGTGTGTTTGAATTTGAATAGTTAAATTTGTAATCCCAGATATTTTTTAAAAAATGTTTGTGAATTGTGTGGACCTTCATTACCAAGTTTTAATTTAATATGTGTGCACATAAACTATCTACTTGAAATAGAGTATATAAATCAAAAGATAGATGAATTGGCAAACAAAAAAACATAAAGTTAAATTTATGAGTGTTGTTAGGAACCTTTTTTTTAACACCTAAATTTTAGGAGTTACGATTTTTTTTTTTGAAACGAGGCAAAAGACTTGCCATTTTCATTGATTAAGAAGAAGTAAGAATTGCCCGGTTAATTAACGGAAAACCGGGCTAAAACCAATACAACCCAACCCATATAACATGGGCACCACCGGCCAACCTGGCCACCGACATGAAACATGAGCTGCAAAGAAGAAAAGACATCCGCCGGGGAGTCGCAAGCATCATCGTCATCACCGGTTATCTCCGAACGGGCGACTCCGACTTCACCATAGAGCTCCACCAACAAGTCGCCCTCGCAAACAGCTATACAGAGCAATCACGGGACATGCCAACAGATGGCCACACGCGCCAACAACCGACAACTTCGACTTTGACGACGAGCCTCACAAGGGAAATATGCAGGACTTGCGCCGACCGTGCCCTAAAGAGCACCTCGGGCACGCCGGGAAGATTCGACTACCAAAGCCCGAGCCGCGACCCAAGCTCCTCTTGACGCCATCATCGTTGCCAAACAGAAATCGGCGCCCCTGAAACGGCCGCCTCAGCAAACCACGCAGCGAAGATGCCGCCCTTCCACGCGGCGAAGATGCCGCCATCCCACGCGGCGAAGATGCCGCCCTTCCATGCGGCGAAGATGCCGCCATCCACCGGTCTCAGGTTGTAGCCGGCTCCAAGACGATGCCCCCAAGGAGGAAGAAGACGTGAAGACGCCTTCATCGCCCGATCCCGCAGATCAGAGGTTTCCCTCCGGAGCCAAGGAGTTACGATTTGATGAGACACACATCTGAGAGGCTAAATTTTAGAGGTTTGGTTAGAAATGCCCTATGATATATTGTTCTTTTTTTAAAAAAAACTTCTGAGACTCTGCATCAATTGATATACACAACTAATTTTATTCCGGAGTTATATTGTCACTAGACTAAGCACTCCCTCAAAATTGTAAAGATTTGGGGAAACGACCACAACAAATGTATATGCGGCGAATAAAAACCATCACCTATATTTCCGATTAAACTGCAAGTTGAAGGAGTTGATCATTATCGGTTCTGCTAACCTATGGCTATTATAGAACAGATGGAACTGTGCATGCCTAGCAACCTGATCGGTGAAGAGGGTCATGGCGTAGGATGCAAACTGCCTGAATAAACAATATCTCGATTAACGAGTTGACTACGGACCACTTGCACTCAAGTGCATATCTTATCGAGCAGGATAATCCTATTTTAGGACCTCAGGTTTCAGATGAATGCAAGGCCAAGTACAGTTGATTAGCCTCATCTACAGTTGAACTGTCGTATTCTTCAAGCAGACCTGTCGTCTTCTTCAATCAGTCTAATATGTACTCCCTCCGTTTTAAAATAGATGACTTAACTTTGTACGTTTTAAAATAGATGACTTAACTTTGCATTAACTTTATACTCTTTCCGTCCGAAAATACTTGTCGAAAAAATGCATAAAAATGAATGTATCTAGAACTAAAATACATCTAGATACATCCATTCCTCCGACGAGTATTTCCGGACGAAGGGAGTACTAAAATTAATATAAAGTTGAGTCATCTATTTTGAAACGAAGAGAGTACTTCTTTGCCAATTATATCCTAAATGGGATGCGGATAATCTCTCAAAGCCAGGTTTTCGCAATGCTTGTCTCTTGGGAGATTTGAAACAAGCGAAACTAGAGTCTTCAAAATGTGGCCTATCGTCCTCAACAACAAAGTCAAGGACAAGGCGGGGATAGAGGTGTATTGTGGGCGCCAAGCACTCGGGTTCCTTGATGTCGGGAGTGTAGGCATGTTTTTACTTTTTGTGTAACCATTGTGGGCATGGTGTTATCTGAAAATCCCTTCTTAAATTATAAAAATGGCAAGTGTTTAACCTTGTTTAAAAAGTTCTACGATGACTCTAGTAGCATGTATGATCTTTCATGTGAGTCGCTGGATGAAAGCAAAAGCAGCTTCCATGGCAGCCAAGGACGGGGTATCCGATTTCATTTATGTGGTGAAGAGCACTCGAAACGCTAGAAAAACGCTTGGGAGAGAAATCAATTTGATCTCCCAGGTCAATCGAAAGACGCTTACGAAAAGGTTGTTTGAATTTACGAAAAGTTTGTTTGGGAGAGAAACGCTCGGAAACGCTTGTGAGAGACAACACGATACTGGTGCAAATGTTACAGATCCACCGTGGACCGTTCGGGGGTGTTAGGCGACCCTATTGCATCAAGTTCTACCGTGGCCACATTATCGTCTAAAACTTTTGTCTTAATTGTTGACAAGGCAAGTTTTATGCCTTGCCTAAATAAAAGTTTCGCAATCCCATTGTAATGGTAATAGTATGTATGATCTTTCGGAGAGTCGTGCGCGAAAACCAGAAATGGTTTATTTGGCAGTCAAGGATAGGACGTCCGGTTTCTCTTATATGGTGAGAAGGAGAACTGAAAGGTCACGAAAAACATTGCATGCAGGGACGTAGCCAGACCTCGGGTTGCCCGGGACACGGCCTAGGCCGTGGCGGTCGAACCCTTCATATACAGAAGATGCTGTAGCACATTGTAGCCACTATAGCTATTGTAGGTCTAGGGGTTGGCCTGGGGCATAACCTGAGCCTCGCTATACAACTGATTGGGTGGAGACGACACAATGATCGGGTGAACATTACAGATTGGTCATTAATTGTTCGGGGGCACTAGGGGCCACACAACCTTGCCATTGTGGCTGCAATATTATCTAAAACTCTCATCTTCACAAGTAAAATAGGAAAGTTTTTTTTCCTTCTTTAAAATTAACTTTTGCAACACCATTGTAACACTATGTATGATCTTTCGGTTAGTTGTATAATGTGTCAGGTGTTACTTCCACGGTGAGAAGGAGAACTTAAAATGATGCGAAAATGCAACAGGGTGTCCGATTTTACTTCCACGATGAGTAGGAGAACTGAAAACACACATAAAATGTTGTCCTCGGGCCAATATGGCCACAATATCATTTAAAACTCTCGTCTTAATGAATGAAAATGACAAGTTATTCTCATCTTAATGATCTTTCGGCTAATCATTGGATGAGATTATAATGGTTTCTTTGGTAGCCGAGGAGAGAGCATCTGGTTTCACTTTCGCGGTCAAAAGGAGAACTAAAAGCGTCGTGAAAAACCTTGCAGAGGACTGCGCATCAGGTTTCACTTCCGCGGCGAGAAGGAGAATTGAAAATGACACGAAAAACCCTGCAAAGGATCGGGTGTCTGGTTTCACTTCCGTGGTGAGAATGAGAACTGAAAATGGCGCGTAAAACCTTGGAGAGGACCGGGCGTCAGGTTTCACTTCCGCTGTGAGAAGGAAAACTGAAAATGCCACAGAAAACCCTGCAGAGGACCGGGGTCAGTTTTCACTTCTGTGGTGAGAAGGAGAACTGAAAGTGGCGCGGAAAACCCTGCCGAGGACCGGGTGTCAGGTTTCACATGCGCGGTGAGAAGGAGAACTGAAAACGGCACGAAAACCCCTGCAGAGGACCTGGCGTCAGTTTTCACTTCAACGGTGAGAACGAGAACTAAAAGTGGCGCGGAAAACCCTGCCGAGGACCGGGCGTCAGGTTTCACGTGCGTGATAAGAAGGAGAACTGAAAATGACACGAAAAACCTTGCAGAGGACCGGGCATCAGTTTTCACTTCCACAGTGAGAAAGGAGAAATGAAAGTGGCGCGAAAAACCCTGCCGAGGACCGGACGTCAGTTTTCACTTCCGCATTGAGAAGGAGAACTGAAAGTGACGTGAAAACCCCTGCAGAGTACCTGGCGTCCGTTTAGTTTCACTTTCGTGTTGAGAAGAGAACCGAAAACCGCGCTAAAAAAGTGGCAGAGTACAGGGCCTACGGTTCAATTCGATGGTAAATGAAGAACTTTTCATGGAAGATGAAGAATCCGGCTAAAAGAAAAGAAAAGAACATTTTTTGTTTTTGACACGATGAAGAACATTATATTTGAAACATGAAGAACATTTTTTTATATGAAAACATGAAGAATTTTTTTTTTGGAAGATGAAGAGCATTTTTTTTGGTAAGAAAGACGAAGAAGAGAAAACGGCGGGGAAACCATTGGACAGAGACGGCACGATGATGAGGCGAGCGTTACAAACAGATTGGTCGCGGACGGTTCGGCCCGCGCGCTGCACCGCGACACGTACCGGCGTCGCCACCACACCGCGCACATGCCGCGCCTTCTCGCCGCGCTCCACGTGTCTCGCCGTCCCGTCAGGTTTCAAGAGCCGCTCCGCTCCTCCCATATGCCCTGGCCCCTTGTGTTCTCTCTCTTGACTTTTGGTAGTACAACTGGGCGAGCGAGGGAGGCAAGGCTTTGCGAAAGCGCTCAGTTTCTCCCAGTCTCCGACTTCGAGATCTCGCGAGAGAGAGAGAGGGGAGGCAGGAGGACAGCGGGTCAGGAGGCCAAAGGGGGCGTGGGATCCTACTGTGGAGCCAGCCAGTGTGGCGGATTGGGGGGAGGCTACGTGCATGGCCACCGGCAGCAGCAAGTGGTGGCAAGGGCCAATGGACTTCCCGCCGCAGCCGCAGCCGCAGCCGCTGCAGATGCAGCAGCATCATCCGCACCAGCACCAGCAGCTGCAGCTGCCGGCGGTGACCATGCCGGCGCCGACGCCGGCCCCAGCGGTGGCCGCCCCGGCCGCCTCGCCGGAGAGCAAGCAGCAACAGGGCCAGGGCCAGGGCGAGGGGCAGATGGGCGCGGCGGCGGGGGCCATCGTGCCACTGCGGAGGCCGCGGGGCCGGCCGATGGGGTCCAAGAACAAGCCCAAGCCGCCGATAATCATCACGCGCGACAGCCCTGACGCGCTCCACTCGCACATCCTGGAGGTGGCCCCCGGCGCCGACGTCGCGGCGTGCGTGGCCGAGTACGCGCGCCGCCGCGGCCGGGGCGTCTGCGTGCTGGGCGCGTCCGGCTCCGTCGTGGACGTCGTCGTGCGCGGCGCGGCCTCGGAGGCGCCGCTCCCGGGGCGCTTCGAGCTCCTCTCCATGACCGGCACCGTGCTCCCGCCCCCGGCGCCGTCCGAGGCGTCCGGCCTCGCCGTCATGCTCTCCGCCGGGCAGGGCCAGGTCCTCGGGGGGTGCGTCGTGGGGCCGCTCGTTGCCGCCGGGCCAGTCACCCTCTTCGCCGCCACCTTCGCCAACGCCGTCTACGAGCGCCTGCCCCTCCAGGACGGCGCCGACGCCGACGTCAAGCCCGACCTCTCCACCGCCCCCGACGCCTCGGTCCCGCAAGAAGTGCAAGCGCAGCAGCCACTGGCGATCTCCCAGGCCATGGCCATGGGCGCGGGCTACCCTGACCACCGCTCACCTCAGTACCTGTGGGGAGGCCACCAGGGAGGCGGCATCTGATGGATCGATCGTTAACTCTTTTCTTGGTGTTCTTGCTCCTAACATCCATCCTCTAGACAAAAGTAGGTTTTGGCAAGTTGATTCATTCATGGAGTGCTCTTCTTGGGCTCTCATTGTGATTTTGTTGTGCAAGATCAACAGAATATGGCGACGAAGCACACATCAGGCGGTCGAGCCACATTTTGCGTGGTTAATTGGAGGTCAGTGTTCTAGTAGTTTTACAGCTTCTCATGCTGAGTCAGTGCGGAACTGTTAGTGTATTTGCTAGCAATTGCAAACATGTGAAATGTGATTAATGACTGGGAAAATTGGAAATTTGTTGTTAATGACTGGGGAAATTGGAAATCTTTTGTTACTTGAGAAGTGCTCGCCTCACTATTCACTTTCCATTTGAGATGTTTTCTTATGCTTGGTGCCAGTGTACAAAACCTCCGCCTGTCCCATCAAATTTAGTAGTACAGTACGCCGTATGAAATCCAATGGTCAATGTTCAGTCCTAGTACTGCATGTGTCCGTTCGAGAAGGAAAGAAACAAAACAGCAAAACACATGTTGCGTCATGTACTACTGTATCTATATCTATCTCATAGATATAGACAGGGCTAATTAAATCTAGGAACCATAGGGATATAGCGACATAGTAGAAGATCTGAAGAAAACACCAAGGCCTCTTTGGTTCACATGATTCTAAAAGCGCAGAAATTAGATAGAAATGCATGCGTAAAACAGAAGATTAGAAAACGTAGGAATTTTGAAGGCTTGGCTGTTTGGCTCATGGGAATGGAAAAAACACAGGAATTCTTAAAGTTAAACCATAAGGAAATATGTAATTAGCATGTTCTTAAGCCATGAAGGATCTCAGTCTCGTTCTTCGTGTGGAAGAATTTGGACAAGAGGTTCAAGTGGATTGTAAAATTTCTGTGTTCTCTCTCTCTCTCTCTCTCTCTCTCTCTCTCTCTCTCTCTCTCTCTCTCTCTCTCTCTCTTTTCCTTTGCCACATTCCTTTGAACCAAAAGCTTGGTGCCTCTTTGATTCACAACCTTCTAAAAACACGGAACAGGAAAACATAGGGTTCGAATGCCATGGTCATCTCAATCCTATAGGATTTTGGGTTGTTTGATTGCATCATAGGCAAAACAAAGGATTCTTTCAAAGAGGTTGGCGTGGATGCTAAGAAATTTATGGGAAGTAGTACAAAGAAATCCTTAGGAAAAATTCCTATATGATTCAACCCTATGAATAAAAAAACCTACATTGGAAAAAAAATCCTAAGGATTCTAGTCCTGCAAAATTTCTATGAAAATCCTTTGAATCAAACGAGCCTTTAGTAATGCCACCATAGGAAAATTTCCTACTCGTTATACGAATGTGCTTCTTCTACTTTTCCTTTGAACCAAAGGAGGTCTGAACTATTTGTTGTAGGACGGATTGCAGAAGAAATAATGGAAATTTGTTTCGACTTTCAATTTACCGTGAGAAAAAGGGATCACAGTTGGAGAAAGTATCCGGTGGAGACAAGTTTCGATCCACTGTTGAAAACCAAGTGAAAATCATGTTTCAAAATTTCTGGAAAAAAATACAGTACGATGGAGAGGTGGCATTCTAAAAAAAATGTGAAATTTTATGTTTCAAATTCAATTCCACATGGGAGCTAGCTCCCACTTGAAATTGTATTTTCATTTTTTTTGAAACATTTTCACTTGATTCGTTTACTAATTTCCACCGATTTTTTTTTGTTTCCATGGGATATTCTCTCCACAACAGGGCCTATTTGATTGTTGCGATTTTCAAAACATATTGGAAATATGTCGCATTGGAATGTCATGTTCTATTCAGTCCAATATGATCAGAAAATTAGATGAAGTTGCAACCAAAGAGTGTTTGTCACTACATGAAGAAGAAATGAATTGAAACAAGAGGTTTTAGTGGATGGATTTTTTTTCCAAAATAGGGCAAATGAATCTTCCAACAAATCCTAACTGTCTCATTATCGTGAATCGAATGACATAAAAAACATAAAGATTCAACTCCTTTAAAATTTGCGTGAGGGGCCTCCTTGATTCACAGGATTCTAAAAAAGAAGGGAATAGAAGAAATATAATATGTAAGAATGTACACCTAAACCTAAGGATTGGAAACAGGTAAAATTTGACATAAGTTATTTGAATGACACAAATTGCATAATACATGAATCAAACTAGTGAAATTCTAACACTCACTAGATGGGTCGCATTGTTGCCATAGACGGTTTGCTTTGCCTCAATCCCATGCTTAGGAGTAAAAAAAAGTGAGGCCGCAGCGGATATTAAATGTTCCATGTCTTTCCCTTGAAGGCTCATTCACATGAACCAAAGGATGTTAGTGACCAAATCCATAGGAATTCCTAAATCCTAAAGCATAATCCTTTGTTTTAAAGAGGCTTGAAATTGTAATGTAGTTTGAGCAATTTCATAAATTATCTAACTCCCATTTCCCGATTGGATGCTTGAATAATGTTATAAACTAACAATCTGTCGTACAAATATCTTAACTGACTGGCTCAATTATCGAAAAAGAGATAGAGAATATATAATTTTACTCTCTCTCGCACACACACACGCATAAACACACACCTCAGAGGTTATGCAACAATTCTTTATTTATGCTTGATGTAGCAAACAACCTCTTAAGGCTATCTCCATAATTGTGAGATGATGGCCTCAAGAGGATGAGGGCGTCATCATTTTTTTTTTGTTTGCGGATGAGGGTGCATCGGTGTTGAGGCCATTAAACTTTGTAGCGGACTTAGTGGTAACGATATTGTTTGCATATGTTGCAATTGCTCTCACCTCTTCACTTTTGGAGTAGAAGCCGCGTGTCAGGGGCGGAGCCAGGCCAGCAGCGCGCCCCGGGCCATCTTCAAGAAATGCCCCTGGATTTGAGTGTCACGTCTCTGGTAACACTATAGTTACCAGATGAGTTGGACCTCACGCCTTGGGCCCAGGCCCTGGGGGTCTGGGTCCTGTCTCCGCCCCTGCCGCGCGTGACGAGCCGACAAGTGGGGTGTTGTTCGCATGTGTTAGCGGCGTGCCCTCCCTAGGGCAAGAGAATATCCGACGGAAATCAAGTTTGAGTCAAAATTCTGAAACATGACTATCACTTGGTTTTCACTAAGGCTGTGTTTGGATGATGCCTAGAGCTGCCCCACACACGTGGCATTCCAAATAAAAGGTGCCATTGGTTGCCGCCACAGTCCTACTACACGCCATGATATCAGGCCACACGTTTCTCCCGTAGAGTGTGGCGGCCAATTCGTTCGCCTGAGTGAAGCAGTGGCGGCTTCAGGAATTTGCTTCTGGGTATTCATGCATATTCATTTTGCCAAATCATTGTTGTTTTTAGAAAATTGTCATTGTTTTGCCAAAATCAACACTGTTTTGTAAAAATCATGGGTATCCACATGAAGACCCAAGAATACCCCTAGCGCCGCCCCTGGAGTGAAGTGCCGCGGTTTAGCCCTAAAACTGTGTGTCCACGGGGATACTTTCTGTTTTAGGGCTTTAAAGTGCGAAACTAGGTAAATTGTGTCTAAAATGTTTTAAATCTGATAAAACTTGTCACATGCTGCGGGTAAGGAACGGAGTTCTCTGTTTGGAAAGAAACGGTTCTACTTCTACGTGGTACATGATTCTCGTTCTGCATTGTCCATTCGACACTTGCACTCGGACTAGTACCATTGGCCAGCGGTGTTTGTTTTTCTTTGACCACGATCGATGTTCTTCCTAAGCTGGAAACGGAAGCAGCAAAGTTGGATAGAGAGCAGCATCATTGCTGCGACAAAGCACCGTAGCCTGGATGTTTTGTAAAGGAAGAACCGGCCTGCCATTGTAAATTCCAAAGGTTAGGCTTTTGCATGTGCATCAGTGCATCGAACCGCGCACCCTCCCTCTCCTCCTCGGTTCTTGCCCCATTTTCCACTTTTGTTGACGCAGAAAGGGTCGCCACCCCCAAGCTGCCACTGTGGAGATCACTCCTCCCTGGCCATTGTGTGTGTGTGTGAGAGAGAGAGGGGAGAGATGCTTGTGACTTTGTCACAGTGCATGCAGAGTCTAAAGCAAGGGCAGACTTGATCAAGATCTAACCACCAAAAAGCCTCTTAGTATGTTCACTGATGGAAAGAAAAGGCCTACTCCTACTATAGTAGGTTTGATTTGAGTTCAAGAGTGTTTTAGGGGGTGTAAAGTGTAAAGAGGGCAAAGGAGGCCGGCCAAAGAAGCCGCTGGTGGGTCAAACCACAGGGAAAGGAACCAAGTGCTGTACCCTCGGCGCAAGAAAGGAAGCCTGCAGCAGCAGCAGCGGCTCCGGTGTCTGTTTTTGTTTTCTCCTTTCGTGTCCTCCTTTGGCCTTTACCAAAGGGATCTTCTTCGGAACAGTAGTGTAGGCACGCATGCAGCAGGAGAGAGAGAGAGAGGAGTGCCCATGTATCCATGAGATTTGGTCCTGCAGGGGAGGGGCCCAGATTGACCGCATGGTTCCGCAGCTTTGCCTCTGCCTCACCCTTCCATCGATCCATGGGACAGGCATCTCCCCGCCTCGGCAAAATAGACAAAAATAACTCAAAGGCGAAAGAAATTTGAATAATAGATTATCGGTCAAACTATTTCACGCGGCTAAACCTTTCGGGTGGCGTTCAATGCGTGGGCACTATACTACATGGCGTAGCACCCGTCTGACAGGCGCTATACGCCTTGTCCGCATGGCTCCCCTAGGGCCAGGCCAGACCCCACCCTGGTTAAGTAGCGCCCAACCCGTAGGCGCTATACTGTGGTGGATAGCACTTTCTCGCTATGCACCTGTTATGGTTAAGGTGCGACGGTTGGCTGACGGCCCGACCTAGTCATCGTTCTGCATTTTCACAAACAGAGAGGGGGACTGGCGGCTAGGGTTCATGCCCCTCTCCAATCCCTCTCCCAAATCGACCAAATTTGAAGGAATCGACTGAGGATTTGATCCTCAAAATATCCCCTAAGGCATTCTCCTCCGATCCTCTCGTTTTCGTCCAAAAAATCCATCACATTCGTCCTCTTTGTGCAAGTTTCGGTGAGACCCTAAATCCTATTAGATTTTGAAATTGTTATGTAACAATGGCATGATTGTTTGATGTGTAGCATTAGCTTCGTATAATTCTAGAAGAGTTAGGCGCGCTTTGCGGCACCGTTGGTGTTGTTGGGTTTTAAGAAAAATACTTACTCCACTTCAAAAATAAGGTGTATATTAATTTTTGAAAAGTCAAACGTTTTATGTTTGATCAAATTTGTGGACAAATATATCAAAATTCATAATATCAAATCGGTATGATTAGATTCATCATGGAATGAATTTTCATACCTTTTTGTTTAATATTATTGTGGATGTCGATATTTTTTGCTCTAAACTTGGTCAGAGTTATACAAAATTGACTTTCCCAAAAAAATAATACCCCTTATATTTTGGAAGTAGAGGAATATTTTGTTTAGAGGGTGGGGGAGATGATGGAGTGTGTTTTATTTTTATTTATAATGCGATGATTTGATGGGTTATTTGTGGTGTGGTTTTGTGTTATCCGCTAACCAACGTATATTTATATGAGGAAATTTCTATGTTAGTGTTTGCATGCACTATATTGATGCTACAGTTCACATGGTGACGCTTCTTTGCTCTAGGTGGTGGGAGGATGCGCATCATTGATATGTTTTTATAGGCCAGCTGTTGCTGATTGATTTGAAAAATCATTGGCCCGGCAAAAAATCATGAACCAAATCCAAAATTGAATACACCAATTGAATGAAAAAGCTTCAAAATGGAAACATAGGGAATTAAAAGAATTGAATGGGAGGGCCTTGAGAAATTCTTGATCCGGTCAAAACCGGGTTGAACCAATTCTAAATTGAAGATCCAATTAATTGCGAGGTCTTAAAAATTGGGAAGCATAGTGTATAGTATAAAAGAATCAAATGAGATACTTTGAGAAATTGTCGACCCGATCAAAATAGGGTGACCCAATCTCAATTGAAGCCTTCAATTGAATGTGGACTCTTCAAAACTTGGAAGCATAGTGTTATAGAGGATTCATTGGGGCGGAAATTATGAGGTTAATTTTTCTTAGAACCAAATGTACTATGGAGGTTGGTTTTGTTCAAATTAGAAACATATGTGTACTATGGTAGTTGGTTTTGTTCAAATTAGTAACATATGTGTGCTATGGTAATTGGCCCTTACGTGTATTTGTTTCAATATTTGTTCATATTAGGAACATGTGTGTAGAAACCATGTTTCAAATATTTTCCACATGCTCACATTAGAGCAATTTCTTATGGGATTTGTATTGAGATACTGACATGCTCACATAGTGCAGTGTCTTATTGTTTCAAAAATGTAGGATGGTGTGGGTCTCGATAATTAGTACGATGTTGAACACCGGGAGTACTTGATGGCGGAGAAGAAAATGGTAATAAAAATACTCTTGGACGTGTATGTTTTAAATTTTGTATAGTTCCGAATGTGTATGATCTGTCGTAATACTCTCACTTGTATGTGTGCAAAAGATTAGACCCCCCGAAGATTCGGTCTCACGGGGCCTTCTCTAGTGCCATGTCATACGATGAGGGGTACACATCGTATATTGAGATGCTTGGACTCCTCCCGTTCATCCAGCTTGTCAGACGGTCGACGCCAAACCTGAACGTTGGGGCAATCCCTGCACTTATGAACCGGTGGAGGCCGAAGACACACACTTTCCACCTCTGGGCTGGGAAGATGACCGTGACACTTTAGAATGTTTCTATGATCCTTGCACTTCCTATCGAGGGGAAGCCTCTATGTATAAGCACAAATTCTGACATGTGGTGCCAGCAGATGAAGACCCTTATTGGCATGGCTCACGAGGAGGCTGAAGACAAGACTAAAGATAGACTCCCAGTCGGCGCTCCTTATACATGGAGCGTAGCAAACTTTGCGCATTGCCCCGTTGACACTACTCGCAATATGATCCAGTCATATGCTCGCGTATACGTGTGGTATGTTATATGAAAAGATTCTCTTTGCTGATGGATGGCAGGGCCGCTCAATGGACGTGGCTCAAGGCGTTGAATGTATTCGACAACAAATTTAGCTGGGGTTCGTTGGAATTAACATGCTTGTACCAGGAGGTAATCATTTGTTCATTTTGAGTTTATTTGTACATTACGAGTGCAAACTTGTCCTTAACTGAATCATGTTTTCCTTTACATGCAGTTGGATGATGCTTGTCGTAGGTCCTCAAAAGATGGCGGAACTGGTGGTCCTATGCTCCTATTTTTGTATGGAGTTGGGAACGCTTGCCAGTTGGACGCTCGAAAAGAGGTATCGTTCAAGAATTGGGATGATCATGACAACCCTCTATGGCTTCCCACTTCAGTACAAAAAAAAGACATATCCATGACATTTTGGGCTGAACGAATTTTTTTCTGTCATACATATGACACTTCTATGATGATAATTGTGACAAAACCCGGTATGATCATAGATGTGGTGGGCTCCTACTTCTATGACAAAAAATCATGACAGAAAATGGGCTTTTCGTCCTGGGCAGGCCAGAGACGCAGCTGCATGACATTCTTTGGGCTGTCCATGACGGAAAAAACCATGGTAGAAGCGACGGGGAGGAAAATTTCGGGGAGTTACCGGTTACGGTGGGAGGTCGGGGGCGGAGCAATGCGCGTTTCTCTCCTACGTACGCGCGTGTGTGCGAGGCGTTGGCTCTAACTGAAGCCGAGCGAGGCGTTGGGCTCTAACTGAACCCGAGCGATTGCACTGCAGGCTACGCGTTACTGAACCCGAGCGATCGATCGATGGCTGTTAACTGAACCCGATGGAGTGATTCCTTCGCTACTGCTGCTAACTGAAGCTGATCGATGCTGTCTCTGGGATGAACAGTGAGC